>NC_041217.1:67818300-67936614 GCF_002837175.3 Physeter macrocephalus
AACCTGTGCTCCGCAACGGGAGAGGCCGCAGCAGTGAGAGGCCCGCGTACCGCAAAAAAAAAAATAAAAAATTAAAAAAAATTAAAAAAAATAAAAAGATAACAAAGGAAGTGTTTGATGCTAGCTATATTATAAAATTTTTGAAGATGGTTTACAAATAGAAAGCACATCTGAGCATATATATGTGTATTTATGTATGTATGTATGTATGTGTATATATACATATGAACTGTTAACAGTGGTTATTTCTGGGAGCTGGCATGAGGAGACTTACATGATAGGCTTTATACACTTCTTTCCATATAGTTTTAATCTTTTTTCAACAGGTATTATTAAAATTATTCACTGTTAACAATCATAGATATTTACATTCTGGAAAAATGGGGGGGAAAAAGAATTAAGGGTTAATTTCCTGGACATTTTATTAAGATATCCTAATCATTCCCTCAGCTTTATTAGTTTTCTGTTGGAAATGAGCTTTTCTTCCTCAACTCCCTAAAATGAATATAAGTTCCTTCAAGGATGGGAGTAAGAGACATGAATTGTTGTTGAATACCCACAAAGCCCGGCTCAGTGAATATCTGTATCCAGGGGAATAATAATGCCTCAATTCCCGAGGCTGAAGTGTATTTACCAGCTTCTGTATTTTTACTCCTAGCCACTAGTTGGCACCATGTGCCCTTTGGCAAGATACATTTTCTGTACCTCCCTTGAAACGGGAAAATGAATATGGCAACGTGCAAAAAAGCAGGATGTTAGGCCCAGGGAAGGAAATTTGTCTTTAGAGGGGCGGCTGGGTTGCTTCCTGTCAAGGAGAGGAGAAGAGGCTCTATGTCCTACGACTGGTAGGCGCACGTGTGCACGCACACACACATGCACAATGTATCTGTTCATTTTATTATGAGCAAGCCTACATCATTGATAAGCATGAATTAGGCAAAAATTCTAAGAGATAGTCTAGTATGGTGTGGCTTGCATTTTAAGAAGACACCCACCCATTCTATGTAACATGGCCTAATCACACGAGAATACACATCACCCAGCCTTCCCGTTCTTTGGTTTTCTTCTAGAGCACAGTCACAAGTTTGATTCATCGCTTTCATCTTTAAAAATATTTGCTGTAAGTGCATATCTGTGCTGAGCAATGAGCAGGGAAACTTCCCCTCTTCTGCCCCATTGCCTCCCCATCTGGTCCAAAGACCAGTTCCTCTTTCTATCTCCAGCATGTTGCCTGGGCCTTCCTACACCCAATGAATTATCAGTAAATGTTTGCCAATTATGTTCTTAATGGGACTTAAGATCTAGGACAGTTATGAAGATACACATGAAATGTACTTTAAGATCCCCAAATCAAAGTGTTGAAGAAAAATATAAATAGGTGATAATAACATAATTCTATTACTTTTTCTGTGTTCATGAGTAGAAGGTGTATAATTACAAAGTGATGAGTTCAGATTTGGTACTGTCTTTGAGGGGCACAGTCTGAAACCAGAGAAAACCCAAGTCTGAATCCCAAACTGCTTCTGACCCTATTACCTATTAATATGTGATCGTATGCCTGTAGAAAGTTATGTGATTTCTCTAAGCCTCAGTTTCTTCACCTGCAAAATAAGAGTAATTATAGCCATATTACAGAGTTCTAACAAGAATTAACTTATCAACATGTATTATTAGTGGGAGAAAGAAATCCCAAGCTGAACCGTTGCATCAGAAGCAGCTCGGAGAGGATTCCAGGCAGGAGAGGCTGAGCTGTGGTGAGGGAGAAATGGCGGCAGATGGCTTGTCTTGAGGAAGCTGTTGAGCAGAGATAAATTGCTGAGCGTGATCAGTCCAGGAATTCAATGGTCATGAGATTTAGCAGAAAGTGGATCCTAACTACCCATCCAGCTACAACCACACCCTGAAGTCCACTTATTAATGTAGAGTCTGTGTCTTGGTAAAGATGTGTCCTCCTTCCCTAGAAGGGCATCTATTGTCAAGATGCTGAGGGAATAATTTCAGCTCCACAAACCCTGGGACCAGAGATGACTGAATAGAGTTGAAGCCCCCTCGTTAAGTAAGGACAACTTGGTCAACTGATCCAACAACTCCTCCTGCCTTATTCCCAGCTGCGTCGCCCACCCACCCCCAGTATTTACAAACTCATCACACTGTAGGACTATCCATACGAGAAATACTGGGGCAGGAACTGGCTGGTGATATCTGGGTCGTGCTCTCAGTTCCTTTTTTGACTCAAGGAGAAAGTCGTAAACAGAGAAATGAGTAGAGCAAAGGAGACCACAGATGTTCCCTGCTGCATGTCAGAGGTTTGCTGGGTTACATTTTGCAGAACTCCTCTCCCTCCACTCTTTCCCAGACAAACAAAATATAGAGAATGGCCACAGTTGCCCCTTCCCAATGTTACAACCTTTGGAGCTCTCTTGCAGTCTAAATGTAGTCAAGTGTGTTGTAATGGAAAGAACTCTGGACTTGTATGCACAAGTCCTAGACTTAAGTTTTGGTTCCATCATGTATTAATTATATAATGTGGCCAAGCCAGTTAAGCCCTCTGAATTTCAGTGGCCCCACCCCAAAAAGGCAAGGCTAATAACGCCTGTTCTAACATTCCCTAAATGATTTTAAAGTATAAAACTCAGAAATCCTATAAACTTTTGGTCAGTCCACAGAATATTTCTAAATCCTTTAAAATGTTGTTCCTTGCCCCTCCTTACTACCAAATATACTCCGCTGCTGCTTCTAAGTGTGTTTCATATCCACTGTCTCATATCTTTCAAGATATATTTCTTTGCCCATGCCTACCAATAATTACTCATCACCAGCCATGAGAACTGAAAACAGAGATAGGCCATTTATAAACGTTCAAGCTGGCAGGAGGAAACTGCCCAAATAAAGAGAAAAAAATTAGATTTGGATGTTCAATAGAAGCATTTTTATATGGTCCCAAAGTGGGGATGCAGCATGGAATAAGATGAAGCCCTTAGACTCAAGTTTCCACTATGCAGACAGGGGTGCGAATACCCAAGTCATGTGTTAAACTGACAGTAAAACAAAATGCTTGGGGGCTCAGACAGAAAAAGAAAAAATTAACTTACTTTGGCTGGAGGAAACTGGGAAAAATTCTCTGGGAAGGTGGCATTTGAGTTGGGTCTTTCCCACAGGTGAGGGAGAGATGAGGGAGAAAGGGCTGGAAATGTGGTGGAAAGACAAAGAGCAGTGAGAGGGAAGGCACAGGGATATGAGGGCTAAGACACTTGAGAATGTTTCGTTAAGTATATGCCCAATATGTCTGAAAATGAACGATTTGTTTTGAGACTTCACAAGCAATCCTAGGACATGTGTTCAGTCCCACCAGCCACATCCAGTCCTAATAGCAGCCACACAGATTTGCAGCCCTTATTGGACGGAAGGGGCTACTACATGTCCTGCACAGGCCTACTCTTTCCACAGCCCCTTTCACAAAGGGTCTCAGAATCCCTTAGTGGGGTCACTAAATGGAAAATGGATAGTGGGGTACTAAGTGGATAAGTCCCATCTGCTTCTATACCTTTAGGCTGTCAAACCATTACTGGTTGCCTCTAATCCAAAATGATGCAGGTTAATGCAGGAATATCTTGTAAGTACTTATAAAAAGAAGCAGCTATATTAGCTCTAATATTATCAACTATAGAAAGCATGGTGACTCTAGTTAATAATACTGTTTGAAAGTTGCTAAGAGAGTAGATCTTAAAAGTTCTCATCACCAAAAATAGTGTAACTATGTATGGTGAAGGATTTTAACTAGACTTATTGTGATGATCACTTTGCAACATATACAAATATTGAATCATTACTTGCAGACCTGAAACTAGTGTAATGTTATATGTCAATTATCTTACCTCAACTGAAGAAGGAGAGGAGGGAGAGGGGAAAGGGAAGAAGAAGAGGAAGAAGGAGGGGGGGTGAAGGGGGAAGTATGAGGAGGTGGAGGAGAAGAGAAGAAGCATCCACTAGGGGCCAGCATGAGCTTACCAAGAATAGTCTTGCCCTGATAGCCTGTTCTTTTTCTGACAATGAGTAGACAGGCAGATTAGGGGAAATGCTCACCCACTGAATCTGTACTTCTCCAGTCTTTTAGACAGATCTCCTTGTAGATAAGGGTGAGAAATATAGACTGGACATTAGAGCAATTGAATAGGTTGGTAATAGGTTAAACAATTGTACCCAAAGAGAGAAAAATGGATCCATGGCAATCATGAGAGAAATTTCTAGTGAGATGGAGCCATCATCTAAATTTCTTTAATCTGTCTGATTCTACTTTTTTTTTATAGTGATTTGGATTATGGTGCAGAAGACATGCTTACTAATCTGCATGTATTACCGCTGAGAGGGACTACATTGGGATCCAAAATTGTCTTATTAAGCTAACAAAGACAAAATTCAAAAAAGATAAATATAAGATCCTGTACTTTGATCCCCCAAATGAACTACATAAATATAAATTGGGGGTCGAAGAGGTATGCCTTAGATGAAAACAGTGTCTTGGGTGGGTTTGCAAGCAATAAGCTTAATGAGGCTGGACAATATCACTTGCCTCCTGGGAGAGTGGCTGTTCTTTAGGTTACACTGAACCCCTTGTCAAAAGACCTGAGCTCTATTTCTACCCCCACCATTAACAAGTCATTTAGTCTCGGCGTCTCCATCTCCTGATCTCTAAAATTAACAAGTTGGCCTAAATCTCTAGGTCCTTTACAGTAGTAAAAGCCTAGGTAGGACTCACCCCTTTATTGTCTGTGGAGGTGGGGCGAACATCCACTTCATTACCTTCTCAAGCGCCTTTCTGAACTGCAGAGCCTGGAAAGCTAAAAGGGACTGAGACTCCCTTGCAGCTAGGTACAGGGTGTAACTTAGGTCTGGCCACTCAGAAGCTCTTGGACAACATATGGAAGGTGAAAGTGAGGCAGAGGCTATACTTGTGCAGCTTCCGGAGCCAGTCTGAGGAAGCTGTTGGTTTTTTCTGCAGTAGCAATAGCAGCGATCCCAGTGTCCAGGCACTAGCTCTGTGGTGCTGAGATGAGAGGCAGGACCCTTGGACGATAGCAGATAGGATATGTTGAAAGCACAATTCATAGCATGATCAAAATGTACTTTTTTTTTTAACATCTCTATTGGAGTATAATTGCTTTACAGTGTTGTGTTAGTTCCTGCTTTATAACAAAGTGAATCAGCTCTACATATACATATATCCCCATATCCCCTCCCTCTTGCATCTCCCTCCCACCCTCCCTATCCCACCCCTCTAGGTGGTCACAGAGCACCGAGCTGATCTCCCTGTGCTATGTGGCTGCTTCCCACTAGCTATCTATTTTACATTTGGTAGTGTATATATGTCCATGCCACTCTCTCACTTCATCTCAGCTTCCCCTCCCCACCTCCCCATGTCCTCAAGACCATTCTCTACATCTGCATCTTTATTCCTTTCCTGCCCCTAGTTTCTTCAGAACCATTTGTTTTAAAATTCCATATATATGTGTTAGCATACGGTATTTGTTTTTCTCTTTCTGACTTACTTCACTTTGTATGACAGACTCTAGGTCCATCCACCTCTCTACAAATAACTCAATTTCGCTTCTTTTTATGGCAGAGTAATATTCCATTGTATAAATGTGCCACATCTTCTTTATCCATTCATCTGTCGATGGACACTTAGGTTGTTTCCATGTCCTGGCTATTGTAAATAGTGCTGAAATGAACATTGAAAATGCACCTTTTTAAAAAAAAATATTTTGGCCTTGCAACGTGACATCTCGGTTCCCTGACCAGGGATTGAACCTGGGCCCCCTGCAGTGGAAGTCCTAACCACTGAACCACCAGAGAATTCCCTCAAATGAAGCTTTTTTAATCTTCTATAATCCATTTAAAATTCATTCAGTGGGGTAATCCCCTGCTCCCCTTGTTTCTCAAAGTGTGACCCAAGATGCCAGCACTGGCATCAACTGGGAACTTGTTAGAAATGCAGATTCTCAGGCTCCCCCCAAGACCCACTGAATCACAATCTGCATTTGCAAAAGAGCCCGGGGTGATTCATGTGTACATTAAATTTTGAGCCAATCCCTGCTTTTTGTGCTTGTCTTGATAATGGATAGTCTTTTAACAACTTTAGGTCACAAGCATAGTTTCAATTTATGAATTAGAGCACCCAGTCCTAGATGTTAATCAGACCTTCAGTCTTAATTCAGAGATAACTCTTTGTCCTCCTACTTACTCAGTTTAGGTCCTGACTTGGGAAAGGAGCTTGATTGGTTTCTCTCTCTCTCTCTTTCTCTCTCCATACTTCCTCCCTCTCTCCTTAGTGTCTGTTTCCTTTTCACCTCACCTAGGCCAAAGTAGGAGAGAATAGGGAAGGGAGGGAGGATAGATAAGGCAGTAGAAAGTTCTTTGGCTGGGCAGCTTCCTGCTCTCTCAGCTTGGAAATGACTGGCCAATTCTTTCTCCCATGGGCACTTTTGTGGACTTTTTAGAGATGTTTGCTTGGGGGGAATGCTCTCCTCTATTCAAGGCAGATGCACCTTTCTTCCAGGAGTGCACTTGCACCTCTTTCCTCAACCCCTAAGAATCTAGATTCACCTCCAGCTTTTTGGTGCTTTTTTCAACCCCTCCTTATTGTACAGGAACCCATGCCAGCTCTCTGTCTTTCATGGACTATGGAAATACATACATACATGGCTTTGCCCCAGCAACTTCTGTAGTGCAGAATCCCAAAACAGGCTCTTCCATCCTACAGCCACAATTCACCTTAGCTTTCTCAGGGATGAGTCAGGCCTAGTTCCCTGTGTCTCCCTACTATGGGCAACACATTTCAGACCTCTCTGGGTGAGTCCATGGGCATCTCCCTTATTAGGCTTGATGAGGAGAGGGTAAACTTTCCAAAACTCCCCACCATGAGTAAGAATTGTGATGGAGACTATTCACACGGCAAAGAAACCTTCACAGACCTTCTCTCTTCTCCATACTCTGACCCCTTTTTATCTCCTTGTTGTGATTTCAGAGTCCAAAAGTCAGGGAACAACAGATCCTTAAACATTTCCTTTGTAAATTCTGGGTACGATGATCCGGCTTCAGAATTCCATGTCTCTTATATCATGAAATATCACTTTTGACATCCTGACACAAGTGCAATTGCTTAATTATAAAAAATAAAAATAAAATTCTGCCTTCCTGCCTCATTCTCCCTGGACACAGCCACCTGAGAAACGGCATTCTGTTGTGGGTCCCACATTTTAAACCAAATATAGAGCAGTTGGAGGTGTGCTCAGAAAAGCTAGGATGGGGACTTCCTGGTGTCACAGTGGTTGGGAATCCGCCCGCCAATGCAGGGGACATGGGTTCAAGCCCTGGTCCGGGAAGATCCCACATGCCGCGGAGCAACTAAGCCCGTGCACCACAACTACTGAGCCTGTGCGCCTAGAGCCCATGCTCCACAACAAGAGAAGCCACCGCAATGAGAAGTCCACGCACCCACGCACCGCAACGAAGAGCAGCCCCCGCTCGCCACAACTAGAGAGAGCCCGCGCAGCAACAAAGACCCAATGCAGCCAAAAATAAATAAATTAATTAAATTAATTAAAAAAGAAAAAAAAGAACTCTGAATATTTAAAAAAAGAAAGAAAGAAAAGCCAGGATGAGAAGGAACTCAAAATTAGGAACAGTCGAAAACACTGAAACAAAGTCTATCTTTAAGAAAACTAAGCATAACCTAAGCAGTGTCTTTACACATCTAAAGCCCTGACAAGAGGACCAGGGATTAGATCTGTTCTGTGTAACCCTAGGAGGCACAGTGAGTAGAAGCTATAACGAAATCATTTTGCTCATTATCCATAGGAAGAATTTTCTAATTACCAGAGCTATCCTGAGATAGAGTGGGCTGTCCTTGGGAGGTAATAAGGACCACATTCTCACAAAAAGTCAAGCGTGGCCACATGGCAGGAGAAGTTTAGAAGGTCTCAATAAGTGGTTTCTTGGCTGAACTAAACAGGCTTTAAATTCCTTTCAGATTTTTGAGAACCTCCACTTCAACTCAAAAGAAGTCCACCTTTAGTCTCAGGCTACATGTAGTGCCATATGTAACTTTTTTTCTAGACATTTTGAAATTTGCTTTCCTAGATTTGCTTTTAGGGTGCATTTTGTATTCTATTAATTCTAAGAAATAATTTTTTTCCAACTACATTTAACATCTTTGAAACCACGATGCATCTTATAATTGTTGTCTTGTCATAGTTTTCATTGCTTAAAGCAAGCATGAACATTAAAGTACTGGCATCAAAATTTAAGAATGGATGTGAGCATATTGGGAGAAATTTCTAGAGATGAAGGTGAAATATTCATAGGTTGTGAGGAGAAGTGGAGTGAGTGGTGAAGCAGACATGTTTAGCAACATTCCTGAAGTAGAAGTCAAAAGTAAGCTAACTCCAGATAATTGCAAAACCAGCCTAAGAGTCTGGCAACGATAACTGTTACTCTTGTTATGGCTTCTTTTAAGAAACTAATGCTCTTCACAGGAAAGAATATGTTACAAGAATGGGAAAACACAGACTTGGCTAAATCTGAGTGGAAAAGTGTTTCAGAAAAGTCAGACTCTGAAAGTGAAATAGTTTTAGGAATACCTTACCCAATTT
This sequence comes from Physeter macrocephalus, assembly GCF_002837175.3. Taxonomy (NCBI): domain Eukaryota; kingdom Metazoa; phylum Chordata; class Mammalia; order Artiodactyla; family Physeteridae; genus Physeter; species Physeter macrocephalus. Next base: position 67,826,952 of record NC_041217.1, read on the forward strand.
ATTTTCCTTATAGTGTCCTTTTTTATGAATATTTAGAGTGATTCTGATTTTTTAATTTTCTGTTTCTAATTAAGCCTAAAAGACATCGTGTGGCTACTTGGCCACAATTTCCTTTCTTAGTGTTCTCTTTAATGGTGCAACCTACAGTCAACGTCATTTTAGATTCAGTGAATTACAGTCATAATAACCATTTACGGCTTCTACCAAGTATGTTACTTGCATAATCTCTTTTAATCCTTCTAGCAGTTCTGTAAGGAAGATACTATTATAATTATGCCTTGCAGATGAGGAAACACAACTTTAGAGACAGAGTATCTTGCCCAAGGCTATACAGCTGGTAAGTAGTAAAAGTGATGTTTGAACCCAAGTCTATTAACTGCTTAGCCAGGGTTCTTAATTTCTATACTCTGTCACCTCTAGGTCCAAAGCTAATTAGCTTGGCTATTACAACTTAACACGCTACATTAAGAGCATATTAACTGCAAAGAAATGGGAGAGTGGTCATTTCCCACATCACTGTAATGAGATCGGCTCCTTTGAACTGAAAAAGGCTAACGTGTACTATACCAATTCTTCAGCCTCAGATGTTAGCTGAATCAGGGATGTACAGTTACATGAGGCCTCGTTATAATTAGAATGTCAAGCATTGAGACCAATTATCTTTGTAGGTGTAATGACTGGGGAATAAACTAAACCAATATGGGCAAACTGTAGTACATGTTGAGAATTTGATGCAGAACCAGGATGACCTGGCTTGGAATAAGAGCTCTACTTGGCAGAAAGTTCTCATTTAATAAGGAAATATAGACAGGAGTATATTTCTCTTAGTTAACTGCAGACCAGCTAACAAGAATTCAGAAGACGGATGGGTTAGGATTACAAACAGGGATATTGACTCTGGAAGGACTGTACTGCTGGGCTGTTGCACAACACAAGGTTAGTAATGTTACCAAGATCCAACTGGGGGAATTCAATAGCAGATAAAGAGTCAAGAGGTTCTCTGGGTCTAATTCAGAAATATATAAGTATGATGATGTGCTATCCTGACTAGGGTAAGAGAAACAAGCTCTCTCATGCATAATTTGAAAATATCTATTAAAATTTAAAAAGACTCACATTCTTTGATTCAGCAATTCTACTTAAGACTAGGAGTTTATCCCACAGATATGTTCAAATATGTGCATAAAGATATAGGTGTAAGGGGCTTCCCTGGTGGCGCAGTGGTTGAGAATCCGCCTGCCGATGCAGGGTACACGGGTTCGTGCCCCGGTCCGGGAAGATCCCACATGCCGCGGAGCGGCTGGGCCCGTGAGCCATGGCCGCTGAGCCTGCACGTCCGGAGCCTGTGCCCCGCAACGGGAGAGGCCACAACAGTGAGAGGCCCGCGTACCGAAAAAAAAAGATATAGGTGTAAGAATATTAATTGCAGCATAATTTAAAACAGCAAAAGTTTAAAAATAATCTAAGAGCTCATCAGTAGGGACTGGCAAATATCATCCCTCTGGTAAGTGATTTGTGAACCTCCACACTGAGTTTAGTGCTCCTCCTCTGTGCTTTTAAGCACCTTAGCATCCCATGTCTTAAAACCTCTAGTAATGAAAAAGTCTCTTTGTCTGTCTCTCTCTGTAAGGGTACTCTTATTTCCCTCTTTTGACAAATGAGAGATCTTGGGCTCAGAAGGCGTGTGCAGCCCACTCCCCACCAACAGAGGTTGAGGCCAAAGTATATGTAAAGGCACAGAGGCATGAAAGAGGCTGGTGTGCTGGGGAAAGAGCAAGTGGTCAGTGTGACTGCTCTATATGTCATGATAGGGAGTTTGGACATTAACCTAGGATTTGATTCACTCTTTTAGGGAAAAAGTCATAAATGTAGAACCCAAAGAGTTGAGTTCCTTCTTTCCATAGAGTTAAGCCCAGATAAGAAACTTAGACTCAGGGAGGACAGAATGAGAGAGTAAAGCTGAGATCCAAATGAAACTTGCCCGAACCCTTTCTGCTGTCTGGTGGAGGACATTTGGGTTCTTTGCCTGGTATCTGGTATGGACTCCCACAGGTTTAGGGTTGAGGTCTGAGTCTGAGACACAGAAGTGATCAGAGAACCAGAGAGAAGCAGCTTCCTCCCCAGGCTTCTCCAGCATTTTATTGCTACCCTTGCTGCTTGGGAATGAGCCTGAGATGCTCCTTAGGCAGCCTGGGCTAGCCCAATGCTTCCCTAAATGCATGTTGGAACCTGAAACAGAAGCTGGATGAGGATTTTTTTTTTTCCCCAGAGGAGCATGGCCAGTAAGCTGCCTGTCTGATATCTCTTGATATTTCCTTAATGCAGGTCTTCCCGGGAGATCATTAACAGGTATTGTAGGGGAAGATCAACGAGAGCTGGGGGGCTTAAAGACAGTGGAGACTAGAGGGCATAAAACTCACTCTTTCCCCCGCCACACACACATCATTCTAACCCATAAGTTCTTGTTCTTCCCCACTCCCCATATCCATAGCCCTAAATGGAGGTATGTGTCAGGACAGGAAGAAAGATATTGTGGCTGCTAACAAGGTGTGAATGAGGAGATACTGAAGAGATAAAACTCTCTTTTGAATGGCTATTTCACTCTTTTGCTCTTAAAAAATGATCAACTGAGTTTTTAAATTAATTTTTATTGGAGAATAGTTCTTTTACAATGTTGTGTTAATTTCTGCTGTGCAGCAAAGTGAATCAGTTATACGTATCAACTGATTTTTTTTTTAATGACTCGATTCTTTGATTACTTAGACTCTTGATACTAATGCTAGTCACTTCCTGTCTAGATCAGGGATGGCAGAAACTTCAGGGGCCACGGGAGTAGAGTGGGGTTAGCCAAGGAAGGCTTGCTGGGGGAGAGTTCTGAGAAGTGAGCTAAGCCTGCATTAGAAAAGTGGAAATCAGAACCACAAAGACCCTTGTAAACCAGAACCCCAGTACTGGATTATAGGGCCTGGACATACCTCCTCAGGGTTAAGCAAGTGTCCACTGAGATCAGTTTATTTGATTGCTCTTTTGTAATTTTAAATTAGCTTCTCCTCCAGTAAGGCTTATTGATGCCCTCAATAAGGAATGCTTCCAAATATCCATCCCAAATATCCAACAGGTTAAAGAACCTCTTAACAAGACTTTCATGTTCTGATCACTTCCTACTTCCCCATGTTCATCTCCTGCCACCTTCTCCCTAAAACACACACCCCCACACACACATGCATAAATACACATAATTCTCCAACCACTTTCAATTATTTGCAGCTCTACAAACACACCATGGTCTTTTATGTCTCTTTGCCTTTGCACCCTCAGCCTGCATGCCCTACCCCTCAATCTTTTCACATCTCTACTTGGTGAAATCTTGCTCTTCTTTCAAGATTCAGCTTCCTCCTCTGAATTCCCAGTGTTTCATAGAGCACTTATCACATTGCACTGTAATTTATGTGTGTACCCACCTGCCTCTCTCTTTTTTATAATTTCAGTGACTTTGCAGTAATAACATGGTGAAGATAATACTAAGAAGAAAAGGATGAAGTATGTTGATGTTATTCTGGTTAATAGTTCAAAAAGAAATGGGAAATTGCATTGTGACTGAATATGTATCAAGTAGAAGGATGGGAGGGTAGAGTTGTTATCAGTTCTAAGCCTTAGCAGTAAAGGGTAACTGATGAAGGGTAAGGACCTAATGAGAAATAAACCTCCTGGGAATAATTCACACCAGACTTGCAGAAAACCAATAGTTTTAGTAGGCAGATGAGGGACTTATAAAAATTGAATTGTATGTTAGTGCTGGAATGGCTCTTAGGGAGGTAAGAACCTGCTAAAAACTAGAATTCAGCAATTTTGAGAATTTGTCTTAAACTTTCTTCAAAGAGATTTCTTGATGCTAATAGTACCACTTGTTTAGTTAGGCTAAAGTGAGCATGGCCTGCCTGCTGCCACCAGAGCCCATCAGCCTGTCTAGCTATGTTGGTGCAGGAGGTGCATCTGGGTGAGTCTAACAGTATGCTGACCCTTATAACCTGGAATGGAGGCCCACACGAGTCCCTTTCCCTCTCTAAAACTAGCCCAGGACTTTGAGGGTATACACTCATCAGAAACAGAACTGAAAGTCTTTTAAAATTTAACATTAAATTCATGATGAATAATTACAACTTGACCCTTAAATGTTGCAAAGAGCTTAGTACCAAATAACCTTAAGTACCAAAAAATTGCCTGTGCTGAAATACATGTTGGGTGGATTTATATGAAAAGCTAAGGACGACTAAATTCAACTTCCAAACATATACCTCAAAGTAGTAAGTAACAGGTTTCTCCTTCCTTACTGAAATCTGTGAGGGGAAGGAAGCCATCAGAGGGAAGGCCTTGTGGTTACAAGGATGTGCTGTTTTAGACTGATATGGCAGCCACCACACTTTATAAGCCACGGTAAGACAGAGGGGTGCAGAGATGGCTTTGTAGGGTGTCCACGTGATGGGAAGCAGGAGAGACCAGGGATGGATACGCCTGGAGAGGGGGCAGTAGCCACCCCCTCCCTCAGCTCTCCACAGCACTGGTCTCAGGGGTTCCCTGACTCACAGCAAAGTGGGAAGCGGGGGTCTCGAGTGTGTCCCTGTGCTCTGGGAAGGCCTGTGGCTCCTTTAATTCCAGGACCACCCGGCTGAGAAGGCCTTTGAGCAGCTGCATTTCTTGGAGCAGAAGGTCCACGTCGGGTTTTAGGGCTCCAGTGGTTTGTTCCAAGGGGGTCAGCGGAGAGCAGGCCGGTGGCCCAGCAGTGGGGGCTCCGCCCGCGGGGAACAGCAGCCCGGCTGAGGTGGTGTTAGGGACGGAGGTGACCGACGGGACCGATCCGGACAGCGGGGGCTTTCTGAAGGAAAGCGGCTTGTTACCGGGCGTCAAAGCCGCGGCCTGTGGGACCGGGACGGTGGTGGACGCCACGTCCAGGGGAGAACCTGTGAACGCAACACACAGAGAACCGCACGGCTGAAATCCTTCTCCCAAGGGCTGCGGGATAAGGAGGCGGTGGGAGAGAAGCGCCGGGCCGGGGAGGGGAGTAAGGGGAGTGAGGAGGGTGGGAACAGAGGTGGAGAGGAGGGAAGGAAGGGGGAGGTGGGCGGAGACGGGGAATGGAGATAGAAGGCGCGGGGAGAAGGGGGGCGGGGGAGACAGGCGTTCCAGAGGGACGGACGCGGGGCTACCCGCCCGGGTGGGCTTCCGGAAGGGCAGTCACTCACCCCGCCCCGGAAGCTGCAGCCAAGGGCTGCGTTTCCGGACGCTGCGGCTGGCGGTAGCAGCCTCGCACCAGTGCGATTCCAGCTCCTCGACCTCGGGCTCGGGGACGGTGTACTCGGCGCCCCAGTCGAAGCGGCGCACGGCGCGACTGTACTTGTAGAAGGCGAACTGCAGCGGCGTGTCGCGCTTCTGAGGGTGCAGGAGCGTCTCGCACCGCAAGACCACTCCGCCGAGCGCCGCGCCGCGAGCCTCCACCCGGCCCATCACCCTCAGCACCGGCGCCTGGAACAGCTCTGCGGAGAGGGAGCCCAGTGGCTAAGGATGCACTTTAGGCCGGCGCAAGGGTCCCAGGGAACCAGGTCCGGCTGGTTCACGGTCCCACGACCCCTCTCCCGGTTTCCCACAAGGGACCGTAGCCGACCAGGGAGGAGGTTGTGAGTACACGTGGAGGGAGGAAAGTCTTTTGAAATGTGGGGAACGAGTCCACGAGGGAGGGGAGAGCTTGAAAGGAGGCAGGACCAGGTATGACGCTTCGTGTCACCTCCCGACTGACACCCAGCTCGGGTTCACCAGCCTAGAAGGGGGTCGCTGCGCCTGCTTCGCAAGACGCTCAGGAGCAGTTGCCTCGCCCTAGTCCCACAGTGATCCCATCTACTGCCTCTGTCTTTCTGGCTGGGGCTGCGGAGAGAGCTGACCCCAATATGGGGGTCTCTACCCGGAGTAAGAAGCTGGATGTGTATCGGGGAGAAGGGACACCTGCCCCCACGCAGGCTACAGATTAAGGGCGCCTTCACTGAGGAGGAAGAGAGGAGAACGTGTACTTGGTCCCGCAGAGAAATCCGCCATGTGCCAGCTACTGTAACCTCCGCCCCTCCTTTCCCCGCCTGGTTTCTGTCCCAGAATTTCCCAGGGCTCCTTTGCCTCCCTCCCCGGCCCCAAGTCCCACCTTGCACGGTCACGGCCACCTTGGCGGAGAACATGGGCGCGCTCTCCACCGGGATGCGCATGGTGCCAGAGCACTGGTAGCGCCCGCTATCGCTGGCGCGCGCCTGGGGCACCGTGTAGTTGGCGCTGGAGTGGAAGTAGCGCACGGGTTGGCCATCGTGGTAGTAGTGAAGTTTGTAGACGACCTTGTCGTACCAACCGCGGCAGCGCATGACCAGCGGCTCGCCCTCGAACACCGCAGCATAGGGTACTTGCAGGATCAGCCAGTCTACGACAGTCAGCACAGACAGACTCCAAGAGAAAGTCCAGCCCTTGGGGTCTCCCATACTTCTCCGCCTCCCTGCTCCCCCCTCCTCCCCCTTTCTCCTCTCCAACTCCCTCTCCCCTTACTGGGCACCCCAGGAGCCTCAGAACAAGAAGCATCAGAAGATGAGGGGGAAGGAAAGGGGAAGGCCAGCCTTTTATTAGGTACTAAGAAGACAAAGATGCCTGAGACTGGCTTCCAGCCTCAAAGAGTAATGCCCATCAGAATCCAGTTTAAACTCCTTAGGATGGTATCAGGGCCTTCCTGACCTGCCCCCTGCCTGCCTTTTCAGCACCATCTCAGGATTCTCCCCTGCCCCATGTCTCCTTTTCTCTCTCCACCTTCCATTCCTAATGCAGGCTAAGTCCATACATACTGGACTGCTGGGAGAACTGGCCCTGCTCTGAGCCCAGAGGCTTTGTACCTGCCAAGAAGACCCCTTCACCTGCTGTAGTTGAGACCTACTTACTTGCAGATCTGGGCTTAGATCCTGTCTCCTTGAGAAAACTTACCTGACCCCACCCCCAGCCTTAGGCACCTCCCCCAGCACCCTTATTTACCTGATCACCATCATCATCATAGCCAACACTTACATAGCCCTGGTGTCTGCTAGATGCCACTTTAGGTGTTTTACATCGAGAAAGAACTCTGCAAGTGATAGCCACAATCTCTGTGCTACTCACAGTTCTGCAAGCAGTAACTACTGTCTATCATATTCAATATCTTATCTGTACTCGCTATCAAGATACCCCAAACAAGAAACCACAGAGTATGGATGTGAAGTATAAGTGCTAATCGGAACACTGAGTGATGATCTTTAAATTCTGAATGCAAAATATAGCCTACCAGGCTAAAATGACATCATATTCCCTACAAAGTAGCCAATCCTGTGCCCTAATGAACAAATTACTGTTATTTCCTGTTATTTCCTTATCCTGTTTGGAAATCCTTTATCCCTCAGGGAATTAGTTTCTTAATTGACTCTTATGTACACATGTGTACATGTCTATAATAAAATTTTGCTGAAGTGCTTTCTTCATCTGCTTTTTTCTTTGAAAACCTATCATAATTCATTTTTAATCTTCACAACAACCAAAGAAATAGATACTGTCATTGGCCGTATTTTAGTGATGGGAGGCATGGAGAAGCATCACACTGTTCAAGCAGGAGTAATTCCCCCAGCTGCATGCAGCCTGCCCAGGGACCCTCACTTTTCCTGCTTTGCTTTGCCCTTTCTATCCCTACCCAACCCCCCTCCTCAGAAGTTCTCTATTCAGTATACCAGGTCCTTGGAGCCTCTTCTCTTCTGAGCTACTAAATGAACAGAAATGTTTATTTAGTGTCCATTGTGGCAGGATGGTAAGGGGACCTTTGGGGCCACGCAAGGCTTACTGCATCTCTCACATAGTGCCAAGCAGGTCCCTGCCTGCCCCCAGAGACTCAATATAACCCCCTCCTTCCTGCCCCAATGGGAGTGGCCCAGTGTCCTCCCCACAGGAGGGCCATCACTACCAGAGGACATGTGTGCTGCCCCTCCCCCGTGCTCAAACACTCACCATTGGATACGGAGAGGTGGATGGGGTCACTGACAGGTGCTCCCCGTGTCTGGCATCGATACACCCCTGGTGTCTGCACCTCGATGCTCTTCTTGTGAGAGGGCAGGAGTAGGTGGCCCAAATACCAGAGAGTGCTGATGGGTCGGAGCTCCAGGAGCAGAGGGTGGTACCCATCACACCGCAAGGTTACCCTTTCCCCCTTGAAGATTGTGGTCCAGGGTGGGTGTAGAGACAATATGGGCTTCTCCAGAGTAGCTGGGAAGGTGGGGTATGGGAGGGGGCAATGTGAAAAAGAGAATCAAGGTGAGGTGCCCAAAGATGAGGTCTGAGGTTGGGAAATCTCAGAAAACGCTAGCTTCCAGGACCCATCCCTGCGAGAGGAGAGACCACATTGGGCTACAAACTAGTCTCCTGGTCAGCAGCATTTCTAAGTGGCAGTGCCTACAGGCAAACTGAGTCACTGAGATTGAGGAGCCATGAGAAGAGTCACTACCCCAGAACAGCTAAGAAGTGGGGAGTACCCAAGCAGGTCACTTGGGATGGTTGGAGTGGAAGTTGTAGAAAATTTGGATGAGGGATGTGTAAGACTCACCAGCTTGCCCACTGCTTGGAACTGCAAAACAAGAAATAAAGAAGCAAGAAGAAGGAGAATGTTGGAGATGAGAGGAAAGAAAGGGACTCTCTTGACCATAGGAAAGATTCAACCAGTCTCAAGACCTGTTTTTCTTCTGCCTTTATTTCTCTCAGCTCTCAGAAAGCCCCTTCCTCTTTTCCTCTCCAAAAATAGGTAACGAATCAAGGATTGAATATTCACCCAACACACACACACACACACACACACACACACACACAGAAATACCCTGGCCCCCACTCTTCCCCACACCCAAAGTCCTATGCCACTGTTACCTCATTGAGGACTCACCCAGGAGCAGGAGGGCTGTCAGTTCCCACATGATGGATCTGTCAGCAGCAGCTGTAAACCAATGGGGATGCACTGGCGTGGGATGGGGGAAGAGAGAGAGAGAAGATGGCCAGTGCTGACCACTGAGTACTCGGAGACACTGCTGCTTCTCCCACCCATTTCTAATTCCTGAAGACGGTGGACTGGAGAGAGCAGGAGACAGGCTGGATACGTGTCACTCTCAGGTGTCCCAAGGACCAAACATTGTCCCACCTACAACCCCTGAAGCCACCTCACATCTCAGGCCAGCCTCAACTCCTGTAGAGAAGGCCTGCTGAGCAGAGTCTGTGCCCTTTTCAGCCCACGAAAGCCACACAGAACCCCAGACTCTGGCAGGTGACATCCCACCTCCTCCCCATCCTCCAGCAGGCTCCATAAGCCTCAATTGAGAAAGACATCTTCATGCCCTTGAGGTCCACCCAGGAGGTTTATTCTGCTCACTTCCTGGTGACAGACATTGGTGTGAGGCCTAGTGAGGTTGACACTGGATTACGTGCACCCAGAGTTCACATCCTCCCATGGGTGAATAGACAGAAAAGCATGACTCACCAACCATCTTCTCTGTCACTGTCTTAACAGTGTCACAGTCAAGAATAGAAATGTTATGTTTCCCCTTTCTCCCTTCCTGAAACCTTAAACCTTCAGAAATTAGAAAACACTTCTTTCCTACCCATCGCAATGATCTCACCCTATAGCATCTCCACTCACTTGTGCCTTCCTTCCTTCTATCTGTCCCCAACCATGCCCCAGTTCTAATAGTCCTTACCTGTGTTAGAGAAGTCACTGCATCAGCCCCTTAGAAGCTTCTCAGAACCGTCCTCCCAACTCTACTGCTTGTGCTTTCCAAGCCATGTGATCATACCCTGAGCAATGGGGAACCTGAATTCTCCTGTAAATATTTAATGAATTTTCCAACCTGATAGTATGTCTGCTTGGACCGTCTTCTGTCCTCACCCGTGGCTGTTTAATACTGGGGCATCTCCTTTCCTTGGAGCTCTGGCAGGAAGGAGATCGATTATCAGACCCTGTCAACTCTCTTAAAGACAGTCCCTTCGCCTCTTCCTTGCTGATGCCCAAAGCTTCACTCGGAGAATTCCCTCATAGTTTCTCTTAATGTGCTAGTCCCTGTTGAAATGCAGGTGCCCCTTAGGGAAATGTGATTGGTCCTTTAAATTAAGCTGGTCACTTCGGATCCTGTTTTGAGAGCATGTGTTGATAAAAGAGAGAGTCATATGGGTCTGAACAGTAGGGAGGTAATTGATAAGGTGCTCAGGAGTTGGGGAGGGAGAGAGCTAGATACCAGGAATAGAGATTATAAACTGCCTGCTTTGGGGGGGCCCAGGCTAGGCAGTGCCCCCAGCTTCCCCACCTCCTGCCTGATGCCTCATCCAGGGCCTGTGTGGGCCTTCCCACATCATCCACAACCTGCCCCCAAGGTCTGACCTCTGCACCAGGTCACCACCTCTATGATAATAATGTAATGCACCCATCAGCTGTCCCTTAGTCTACACAAGCCAACACTGTTTTGTCTTCTTATCACTCAGAAGACAGATCTCAGCCTCTTCACCTGATTCCATAAGAAACATTTTTTTTAAGTCATTGGAGGTGATTCATGTATTTAGGCAGTTGAATTAGGTTTTTTAAAAAATATTTATTTATTTATTTGGCTGCGCCGGGTCTTAGTTGCAGCACGCAGGATCTTTTTTTTTTTTTTTTTTTTTTTGAGTTGCAGCATGTGGGATCTAGTTCCCTGACCAGGGATCAACCCAGGCCCTCAGCATTGGGAGCACGGAGTCTTAACCACTGGACCACCAGGGAAGTCCCTCCATAAGAAACTTGATTGCACTCAAAATTCATGAGGTGTCCGATCTTCCCTGAAAATCTCTAGAATCACCCATAGGTTTCATATCATACAGGGCTCAAATTTTGGCTTGAAGAATGACCCACCCACACTTCTTTATTCTAGGCTTTCTTCTCAATTTTTCCCAAATTGGATCTTTTTCTCCATCCAGGACTTTTCCCTGCAGAATTGCTAATTCTTCACGCCTTTACTCTGCAGAGAAATTTAACAGTTATCATTTGTTACCTGAGCAATTGTTTGAAGCCTATCACGACATAATTTCTGGACAAGATATGCCGTCATCTGATAAGAATTCTGAGGAACAAGACGTTTTCAGTGATGATAATGGGATATTGCTGCTGTTGCCGTTGATGATGACACCAGCTTACTTTCAGTGAGTGCTGCAGCCGTGAGCATGTCACCTGCACCACGCCAAGTGCTTCACAGATGTTACTTTATTTAATCCCCACGAGGGCCCTTTAAGGAAGGATTATTATTATCTCCATTTTACATGTGTGAAAACTGTGGTGATAGAACTGGAATTTGAATAGAAATCTGTCTCACTCTAAAATCTGCTCTGTCTCTCATGCTCACGGCAGACTGTCATCACTAGTCTTTTCAAGTCTCCTCTCTTGTTTTATTATGATTTTTTACCTTCATTCACATTACCATTCTCTCCCCCACATGAGCACCCACTATATAATGTCTACAATCCTTTATACATGCACATACTTACGCTTGAGGAATATTTTCTATTATTAATTTACATAAATGATATTGTGTTTTAGATATTATTTTCTCTTTAGAACAAAAGCCAGGGTTTAGAGGAATTTGCCTCTTTTTTTTTTTTTTTTTTTTTTTTCCTTCCTCGATGATTGAGCTGAGACATCTCACCTCACCTTCTCCGGCCCTTGAACTGGGATTTACATCATTGACTCCCCTGGTTCTCAGGTCTTTGGATTCAGACTCAGTTATCCTCTCCTAGGTCTCCAGTTTGCAGATGGCAGATCATGGGACTTCTCAGCCTCCATAATCTCGTGAGCCAATTCCTCATACTCAACTTTCTCTCTCTCTCTCTCCCCCAGCCCCTGACAACCACCATTCTACTCTTTGCTTCTACGAGTTTGGCTATTTCAGATCCCACACGTAAATGAGATCATGCAATATTTGTCTTTCTGTGTCTGGCTTATTTCACTTGGCATAATGTCTTCCAAGTTCATCCATATTGTTGTGAACGGCAGGATTTTCTTTTTTTGTTTGTTTGTTTTTTTTTTTGTGGTACGCGGGCCTCTCACTGCTGTGGCCTCTCCCGTTGCGGAGCACAGGCTCCGGACGCGCAGGCTCAGCGGCTATGTCTCACGGGCCCAGCCGTTCTGCGGCATGTGGGATCTTCCCGGACAGGGGCACGAACCTGTGTCCCCTGCATCGGCAGGCGGACTCTCAACCACTGCGCCACCAGGGAAGCCCAGGATTTTCTTTTTTTTAATGGCTGAATAATATTCCATTGTCTGTATAATATATATATATAATACATACAATATATAGTGTATATAATATAGTATATATACACATATATCACATTTTCTTTATCCATTCATTTGTTGACACTTAGGTTGTGTTCACATCTTGGCTATTGTAAATAATGATGTAATGAACATGGGAATGCAGATGTCTCTTTGAGATACGGATTTCATTTCCTTTAGATATATATCCAGAAGTGGGATTACTGTTCATTAGGCAGTTCTATTTTTGATTTTTTGAGTAATCTCCATACTGTTTTCCATAGTGGCTGCACCAATTTGCATTCCCAGCAACAGTGCACAAGTGTTCCGTTTTCTGCACAGCCTTGCCAACACTTGTTATCTTTTGTCTTTTTGATAACAGCCATTCTGACAGGTGTGGGGTGATATCCTATTGTGGTTTTAATTTGCATTTCCCTGATGATTAGTGACATAGAGCACCTTTTTATTATATATACCCATTGGCCATCTGTATGTCGTTTTTTGAGAAATGTCTATTCAGATTCTTTGCCCATTTTTTAATCTGGTTCTTGGTTTTTTTGCTATTAAGTTGTTTGAGTTTCTTATATATTTTGGATGTTAACCCCTTATCAGATACAGGGTTTGCAAATATTTTCTCCCATTTCGCTCTGTTGATTATTTCCATTGCTGTGCAGAAGCTGATGCTTCTTCTCATAGATGTACAAAGGAATAAAGAAACATGTAATATAACCAACTTAGACTTTTAAAAAGCATCCAATTAAAAGCATTAAAATGATTGACCTAAGTTGAGGTCAAAATTATTTTATGATACCTAGAGAACTGATTTAGGAATAGAAAAATAAATGGGTTCTTCTCTTCAGAAATGCATAAATATTGGGATTTCTGAGAGTAGTGTCAGGCTGGGCTTTAAGAATGATCTAGTTCAATAATTCTCACTTTGGTCTGTAGATACCTGGGGGTTCTAATGACCCTTTAAGGGGCCTGCAAAGTCAAAACTATGTTTATAATAATACTAAGAGGTTATTTGTCTTTTTCACTAGGTTGACACTTGCATTAATGGCATAAAGCAACAGGGGATAAAACTGCTAACTCCAAAGCACAATTTAAGGCAGTGGCACCAAACTGTATTTTTCACCGTTATGTTATGCACTCACAGTAAGAAACCAAAACCAAAACAAAACCTGGATGAAATAATTTTAAAAATTAGTTTTATTAAATTTTGAGCTCAAAATATACATATTTTTAATATGCTGTGTGATGAAATAGGAAGTATGTACTTCTGTACTGAAATACAAAGGCTGTCTTCATTGAAAGCTGTTACACAATTGAGTTCTGAGCTGAACCAGAACAAGCTACTCTTTTTCTCAGAATACCATTTTTAATTGAAAGAATGACTAAAAAACTATGGTCATTCAGACTTGGGTATTTCTCAGATATTTTCTCAAAGGTGAACAAAGTGAGTCTGTCACTTCAAGGAAAACATCTGACAGTAATTATTGCCAATGATGAAACTCAAGCTTTCAAATGAAAATTAGAATTTTGGAAAAATTTGTATTCATGATCATGAGCTTGACAGCTTCCCAGTAATTAAAGACTTTTCTGAAGATACTGGTGGTGATATTACATTCGATTTTTAAAATATTGTATGTAGTGAGATGGTATCAACATTTGAAAGATCTGTATAACTTTGTGAACAAATATTTTCAACCGACCAATGCATGGGTGAAAGATCTGTTTAAAGTACAAGAAGGACCAATGAATTTTAATGTAACAGAGTAAGAAACGCTTGTTGCTATGGTTTCAGATTCCATAATGCAGCTCCTGTTTAAGAAACTACCCCTTGTCGCGTTTTCAGGAAGCATCGTAGAAGAATATCCACAATTATATGAAAAGGCTCTTAAAATGCAACTACAAATCTATGAGGTGGGATTTTCTTCATAAGCTTCCATTTGAACTCTCCTTTGAGAGCAGAGATCATGTTAAATCTGTCTTCCTTTTTTCTTATAGAACCTTGCACAGTACTTTGCACATAAATATCAAATTAAATGAAGGTGCTTCTGTACTGACAAAAATTAGCTGTCTTGTCTGGCTGGGAAAATGTGTGAAACATCTACAGTCATGTCTTTAAGGTCAGCAAAAAAATGTTCACCAAATCCAGCAATACTAAGGGTATACTGGGGGCAATCTTTAGTAAGTTGGGGTTACTTGGGGATCAGTAAAGGAAAAGAACTACTTCATACTGTAGGTAATAAACTTGGCTTCTTATTACCTCTAAGAAAAGACAATGGCAGAAAACATAAAGGAATTTGAAGATGATTCAGAGAAATATATACATATATTTAAGGAGGCCTAAATTCCTAATCTGAGAAGATTTTAAAAATTAATAATTTAGGGCTTCCCTGGTGGGGCAGTGGTTAAGAATCCGTCTGCCAATGCATGGAACACGGGTTCGAGCCCTGGTCCGGGAAGATCCTACATGCCACAGAGCAACTAAGCCCGTGCGCCACAACTACTGAGCCTGCGCTCTAGAGCCCACATGCCACAACTACTGAAGCCCACATGCCTAAAGCCCATGCTCCACAACAAGAGAAGCCACCGCAATGAGAAGCCTGAGCACCGCAACGAAGAGTAGCCTCCCGCTCGCCGCAACTAAAAAAGCCCGCGTGCAGCAACGAAAACCCAATGCAGCCAAAAATAAATAAATAAGTTTTTTAAATTAAAAAAAATTAATAATTTATATCTACCTATGCGCTCCTCCCCGATGGTTTCTCCCATTAGCCCCTCAGAGGTAACTACTATCCTGGCCTTGGTATTTCCATTTTTGTGTCTTTTTAAAAAGGTTTATCATATGTATGAGTGAATGGTTAAACAATATATTCCTTTGTATAAAGGGCATCACACCATATGGTATCTTCTGGGACTTGCTTTTTTCACTGAATGTTAATATTCCTGATATTCTTTTATGTTGCTACATTGTAGCTATGGTTCATTTATTCTACTTTTGTATAGTATTCTGTTCTGTGAAGATAGCACAACTTATCCATTTTTCCGTTGGACAACTGAATTGACTCCAAAGTTTTGATTTTACAAATAGTGTTATTATGAACATAATTGTACTTGTCTTGTGGTATACATGTACTCGGCATATATACCCAGGCATGGAATTCTGGGTTATAGGGTATGCAAGTATTCGCTTTTACAAGATAATAGATGTGCTTTGTATCTAATGTTTAGTTCAGAGATAACAGCCAGTGTAGCTGCATTAGGACCTCTGTGGGTTACAGAATCCTAAACTGCACAGGCCATAAACCCAATCTAGTATAACAATTCCTCTTTCCCACCCCCTCTCCAACTTCTCCAGGACAGGTAGAGACAGATAAAAGCTCTCTCACTCTCTCTCTCTCTCTCATTCTTTCAGTTAAGTTTTTGCCTTCCTCATCCCTGATGATAGCAGATTCTCTCCCTGAGGCTTCCAAGTTCCTGACCTAATCTGGGTCCCCTGGGGAGAATCTGGAGATTTTGCTGATGCCAGACATACCAATCATCCTTTAAGGTTTAGCTTAATTCCCATCTTCTTCACGATGCCTTCCCTTATTATGCTGACCCAATTCAATTCAATGAAACAAAATTTACTGAGAGTTTAAATATGCCTCATTAAACTAGACACCAAAGAGTCAATGTGGAACAGAGAGCTCAAGGAGCTCTCAAAGAGCTCACCCTCTAGTGAACAGAAATAAGATAGTAAAAAATTAAAATGCAGTGTGACGATAGAGGTCCACACAGACACATGGATGGGGAGTACAGAAGTGCCAGCTGCACCCATTTCTTCCTTCCTTGATCTCGGTTAGCTTTTATTGTCTGTACATGACTTCCTTATTTAGCATAAGCTTGCAGGATGCATTCATGAACATGGTACCATTAGCTGGCATAGTCCAATGGCAGTTGAGCTTTCACTTTGGTCATCCACCAAATGACATATCTCTGGTCATAATTTCTTGCAACTCCCATTCATACAGTTGTTAATCGATCCTCTCATGCTGCAGTGATATTTGTGGACTTTTACCAATTTCCAGTTGCTTTCTGATCTTTCCACTTGAAGGTGTTAGGAGCCACCATAAAACTGGTATTTTAGAGGGAGCTAGGAACCACCATAAAACTCGAATTTTAACATCCAGCATGATTCTATTCCTTTATTTCTTTGTGGCATGTCTGGAACGATCACATGTACATACTTTGTAAATCACTGTGGGTCCAAACTACACACAGAATAAATGGCACAAAGAAAAAGTACACTGGATAACCTCATACCACATGATTTAGGAGAACCATGGTAGAATGCTCTTTGGCTGAGGTCATAAAATGGTGTGCTAACTCACTGACCAAAGGTTACTGTAGAATCTGGCAGGCTAGCTCTCATTGGCTGAGAATGTACAATAGCAGTCCAAGCAAAGAAGAAAAAGTATTACTATGGTACCAAAATAGATTTATGTATATTTTTAAAGAAAAATATTTCAGAGATGGATTACATCAAATAATTGCTGATCTGGCATTGTTCTACTCGATCACATGTTTCTGAGTCCAGTAGGATCCTATGGGAAATTTTTATATACCCTGCTTTAATTGTTTAATGGGTAGGAGTATCACTGCCCCTCCATCCCAAACTGTAAACTTTCTATAGACAGAGACACTGTCTTATGGGTATACTTAACATAGCATCAACTTGGGTATGTAGCAGAGGCCAACAAAATACCAGTAATTAATATTTGCTGAATAAGGCTAGGAGGAGAGAATAAGTAGAAGAAGCAAAGGTCCATCCCAGAGTCCAACACCTCCGTTAGGCTGGGGTTTCCCAACCTCAGCACTATTGACATTTTGGGCCAGATAATCCTTTGTTGTGGAAGGCTGTTCTGTGTATTATAGGATGTTTAGCAGCATCCCCGGCTTCTACTCACTAGACACCAGTAGCACACCCTCCCCTCAATGTAACAATCAAAAATTTCTCCAGACGTTGCCAAATGTCCCCTAGGGTGGGGAGGGATTGCCCTTGGTTGAGATTGCTGCATTAAATCTATCATCTCATTGCTTCTCTTTCAATCACCAGATTCTGGTCTGGGCAACAGAAGGCAACTCCTGGTCTAGATAGAGCAGGAATATGTTGTCATGTTAAGGGAAAATATACAATTATAGCTAAATTCCAATTATCACTTTGTACACATTTATTTATACTCACCTATCCCTGTTACTCTAACAAAACACTGGGCAACTTGTAAGACTACTTATGCTTAAGTATGGAACAGAAAGAGGAAAAATAGAAAGAGTTGGATTTATTGGGGGTAGTTGAGCAACACGGCAGGTGAATCATTTACTCATATTTGGCAGGACCCTTTGTGGTCTCAAGCTTCAGGTGGCCAGACAATTCCCTCAGCTCCATGACCAGGTGACCAAGGATGACCCTCATATCCTGCATTTGTTTGAGGAGAACACCCATCTGGTGATGCAGATGGGGATCTGGGAACTGCAGAGGAGAAGAGGAGCCCAGATCCTTAGAAGAAGGGGTGGGCAGTGGAGGCAGAGGCCCAGGGGGCTCCGTAGAAGTAGTTTCTGGAGCAGCTGATTTCTGAGGAGCTGGATTCAAGGTGGGGGGTGCAGCAGAGCTGGAGGGACCTGGATTATGGGATAGGAGACACAGACAAGAGTGAAGTCTGACTGTGGCCCTACCCTCATATTCCTGGTCAGTCTTTCTTATTCTCTGAAAATAGCTGTGGGGCCCAGTGGCAACAAAATCTTGAGGGCTCTGGCCCAAATTTGAACGTGAAGCATAGTTACTACTGCTTGAAAATCTTGCACAACGAGGCCTCATCATTACAGGGCTATGGATATTAGCCAGTTCTTCCTCCTTCAGTCTAATTCCTTACAACATGCATGTGGTAACTGGCCCTAGGTCAACCTCTTATTGTATATGACATTAGTGTAACTCCTTATCCTTGGGACAGCCTTCAGTGTTTTGAGGACACCTCTGCTGGCCCCTCGAGTCACCTCCTCTTCAGAATGAGCATCTCCCATTCCTCCCATTATTTTCCTTATGACATGACTCAAGTGCCCTCATTACCCTGGACACCTCCTCTGGGTATATTTCAGGCCAAATGCAGCCTTCTTAATGGGGACTCCCAGAATTGAATAGAAACTCCAGACTACTTCGTCCTCACACTAGATACTACATTTCTACAAATGCCCAGAGGTCATGTAGGGAGTGTAAAGTCTATGGGGAAGCAGCTGTGGAGTTGGCTCAGGTCTTCGTTTGATGAGGTATACACCACAGTCTGAGGGAGAAGTTTCCTATTTGTGCTTTCTTCCATCACTAGGGACTCTGGCTTATTGTTCCTGCCTCCCATGTGTCCTTTCTTAACCTGCTTACACTGAACCTTAGCTCAAAAACCCAATTGTCCTATTCCCCCCACTACCCCTGCCTTTTCACACACACCAGACATATACACACTAACTCACCCTGCACCCTGATCTCCAGCTTGGGGCTCTGTTTCCAAACTTGGTTGTCCTCAGTGGCTGCTTCACACCAGTAGGACCCAGAGTGTGCCTCTGAAGCAGTGGGGATCTGGAATTCTGAGGAAGGGCCCCTACTGCGCACTGTCCTGCTGTCCTTGTAGAAGGAAAAGAGGAGGCGGGCAGCTGACCTCTGCAGGGGCAGCTTTGTCTGACAGCTCAGGGTTACCGGGCTTCCCTCTTGGGGTTCAGCTGAGGGTGTGGCTCTGAGAACCGGGGCTCGAAACAGTTCTGGGGGAGAGATAGGTGAGAAAGAAGAGGTCAGCCATCCTACATTCAGGTGGACCCATGACAGGCAAAGAACCCCAGTCACACTTTCCTTCCCCTATTTCTATAGGGAAGGAGTTCTCTTAGAAAAGTTCCATTTGAACCTTTCAAGTCCTATCTCTCTTCAATAGACAGGACTAGAAAAGATCTAGAGATGGGCAAATCTGACCGTAATCCAGATGTCCAGTCAGTGAACACTGGGAAGCATAGAACTGTAGGACAAAGCAGCAGGAAACATGCTGAACTTGGAGTTGGGCTAAATGACTTGAAAAGTCATCTTAGCATTGCTGCCCCTTTTGAAGCCCAACTTGGACATTTGCCAGCAACCTACTCCTTAACCCTTCAGTGACCTTACCATCTCCAATGAAAGACATTTTTGGTCCTTCTGTCTCTCCCCACCTGCCTCTGCCACAATGACACTGCCTCTAGCTCTTACCTTGAACTGTGATAGCCACGGGAGATGCCGTTTCTGGGCTCCCAGGACCAGGGCTCCTGAAGATAGCACTGCAGTGGTAGTGTCCACTGTCTGCCTTTTGCACCACGGCGATGGAGAATTCCTTGTTAGGTCCAGGGGGACCCAGGGCTGAGCCATCTTGGTAAAAGGTGACCTGGGTCAGTGGCCAGTCTTGCCAGGCCTGGCAGAGCAGAACCAGAGGGTCTCCTTCAAATATAGGCCAGGATGGACTTTGGAGGATCAGCCAGTCTGCAGTCCAAAGCAAGAGCTGAGTGTGACCCACTGCCTTCCTTGGGAGCTCCCTCAGGGCTGCCCACAAGAGACCCCTCTAATCTTTCTCTGAGGGGCCAGGTAACTTTCACCACTGCTTGGGAGTATGGAACAACTTCTCTAGGGCCTAGCACAGAGGGCACCCTGGCTTCTTGGGCTGAAGGTGGGGCAGATGATATCTCATCCCATGGCCAGTTTCAGGGGGCACCTTCCTGAGTGGGCTGTGGGGCTGAAAGGAGAACTTTGGGAAATGGGAGAAAGACCTGGCCTGCACTGGTCAGTCCTTCCTGGGACCTCACCGTAGGACACAATCAGATGGAAGGGTTCACTGAAAGTGTAGCCCTTGACCTGGAAGTCTTGCCTCTTTTTTTTTTTTTTTTTTTTCCTTCCTCGATGATTGAGCTGAGACATCTCACCTCACCTTCTCCGGCCCTTGAACTGGGATTTACATCATTGACTCCCCTGGTTCTCAGGTCTTTGGATTCAGACTCAGTTATCCTCTCCTAGGTCTCCAGTTTGCAGATGGCAGATCATGGGACTTCTCAGCCTCCATAATCTCGTGAGCCAATTCCTCATACTCAACTTTCTCTCTCTCTCTCTCCCCCAGCCCCTGACAACCACCATTCTACTCTTTGCTTCTACGAGTTTGGCTATTTCAGATCCCACACGTAAATGAGATCATGCAATATTTGTCTTTCTGTGTCTGGCTTATTTCACTTGGCATAATGTCTTCCAAGTTCATCCATATTGTTGTGAACGGCAGGATTTTCTTTTTTTGTTTGTTTTTGTTTTTTTTTGTGGTACGCGGGCCTCTCACTGCTGTGGCCTCTCCCGTTGCGGAGCACAGGCTCCGGACGCGCAGGCTCAGCGGCTATGTCTCACGGGCCCAGCCGTTCTGCGGCATGTGGGATCTTCCCGGACAGGGGCACGAACCTGTGTCCCCTGCATCGGCAGGCGGACTCTCAACCACTGCGCCACCAGGGAAGCCCAGGATTTTCTTTTTTTTAATGGCTGAATAATATTCCATTGTCTGTATAATATATATATATAATACATACAATATATAGTGTATATAATATAGTATATATACACATATATCACATTTTCTTTATCCATTCATTTGTTGACACTTAGGTTGTGTTCACATCTTGGCTATTGTAAATAATGATGTAATGAACATGGGAATGCAGATGTCTCTTTGAGATACGGATTTCATTTCCTTTAGATATATATCCAGAAGTGGGATTACTGTTCATTAGGCAGTTCTATTTTTGATTTTTTGAGTAATCTCCATACTGTTTTCCATAGTGGCTGCACCAATTTGCATTCCCAGCAACAGTGCACAAGTGTTCCGTTTTCTGCACAGCCTTGCCAACACTTGTTATCTTTTGTCTTTTTGATAACAGCCATTCTGACAGGTGTGGGGTGATATCCTATTGTGGTTTTAATTTGCATTTCCCTGATGATTAGTGACATAGAGCACCTTTTTATTATATATACCCATTGGCCATCTGTATGTCGTTTTTTGAGAAATGTCTATTCAGATTCTTTGCCCATTTTTTAATCTGGTTCTTGGTTTTTTTGCTATTAAGTTGTTTGAGTTTCTTATATATTTTGGATGTTAACCCCTTATCAGATACAGGGTTTGCAAATATTTTCTCCCATTTCGCTCTGTTGATTATTTCCATTGCTGTGCAGAAGCTGATGCTTCTTCTCATAGATGTACAAAGGAATAAAGAAACATGTAATATAACCAACTTAGACTTTTAAAAAGCATCCAATTAAAAGCATTAAAATGATTGACCTAAGTTGAGGTCAAAATTATTTTATGATACCTAGAGAACTGATTTAGGAATAGAAAAATAAATGGGTTCTTCTCTTCAGAAATGCATAAATATTGGCATTTCTGAGAGTAGTGTCAGGCTGGGCTTTAAGAATGATCTAGTTCAATAATTCTCACTTTGGTCTGTAGATACCTGGGGGTTCTAATGACCCTTTAAGGGGCCTGCAAAGTCAAAACTATGTTTATAATAATACTAAGAGGTTATTTGTCTTTTTCACTAGGTTGACACTTGCATTAATGGCATAAAGCAACAGGGGATAAAACTGCTAACTCCAAAGCACAATTTAAGGCAGTGGCACCAAACTGTATTTTTCACCGTTATGTTATGCACTCACAGTAAGAAACCAAAACCAAAACAAAACCTGGATGAAATAATTTTAAAAATTAGTTTTATTAAATTTTGAGCTCAAAATATACATATTTTTAATATGCTGTGTGATGAAATAGGAAGTATGTACTTCTGTACTGAAATACAAAGGCTGTCTTCATTGAAAGCTGTTACACAATTGAGTTCTGAGCTGAACCAGAACAAGCTACTCTTTTTCTCAGAATACCATTTTTAATTGAAAGAATGACTAAAAAACTATGGTCATTCAGACTTGGGTATTTCTCAGATATTTTCTCAAAGGTGAACAAAGTGAGTCTGTCACTTCAAGGAAAACATCTGACAGTAATTATTGCCAATGATGAAACTCAAGCTTTCAAATGAAAATTAGAATTTTGGAAAAATTTGTATTCATGATCATGAGCTTGACAGCTTCCCAGTAATTAAAGACTTTTCTGAAGATACTGGTGGTGATATTACATTCGATTTTTAAAATATTGTATGTAGTGAGATGGTATCAACATTTGAAAGATCTGTATAACTTTGTGAACAAATATTTTCAACCGACCAATGCATGGGTGAAAGATCTGTTTAAAGTACAAGAAGGACCAATGAATTTTAATGTAACAGAGTAAGAAACGCTTGTTGCTATGGTTTCAGATTCCATAATACAGCTCCTGTTTAAGAAACTACCCCTTGTCGCGTTTTCAGGAAGCATGGTAGAAGAATATCCACAATTATATGAAAAGGCTCTTAAAATGCAACTACAAATCTATGAGGTGGGATTTTCTTCATAAGCTTCCATTTGAACATGGGTGAAAGTCCTTCTTGTTTAAAGTACAAGAAGGACCAATGAATTTTAATGTAACAGAGTAAGAAACGCTTGTTGCTATGGTTTCAGATTCCATAATGCAGCTCCTGTTTAAGAAACTACCCCTTGTCGCGTTTTCAGGAAGCATCGTAGAAGAATATCCACAATTATATGAAAAGGCTCTTAAAATGCAACTACAAATCTATGAGGTGGGATTTTCTTCATAAGCTTCCATTTGAACTCTCCTTTGAGAGCAGAGATCATGTTAAATCTGTCTTCCTTTTTTCTTATAGAACCTTGCACAGTACTTTGCACATAAATATCAAATTAAATGAAGGTGCTTCTGTACTGACAAAAATTAGCTGTCTTGTCTGGCTGGGAAAATGTGTGAAACATCTACAGTCATGTCTTTAAGGTCAGCAAAAAAATGTTCACCAAATCCAGCAATACTAAGGGTATACTGGGGGCAATCTTTAGTAAGTTGGGGTTACTTGGGGATCAGTAAAGGAAAAGAACTACTTCATACTGTAGGTAATAAACTTGGCTTCTTATTACCTCTAAGAAAAGACAATGGCAGAAAACATAAAGGAATTTGAAGATGATTCAGAGAAATATATACATATATTTAAGGAGGCCTAAATTCCTAATCTGAGAAGATTTTAAAAATTAATAATTTAGGGCTTCCCTGGTGGGGCAGTGGTTAAGAATCCGTCTGCCAATGCATGGAACACGGGTTCGAGCCCTGGTCCGGGAAGATCCTACATGCCACAGAGCAACTAAGCCCGTGCGCCACAACTACTGAGCCTGCGCTCTAGAGCCCACATGCCACAACTACTGAAGCCCACACGCCTAAAGCCCATGCTCCACAACAAGAGAAGCCACCGCAATGAGAAGCCTGAGCACCGCAACGAAGAGTAGCCTCCCGCTCGCCGCAACTAAAAAAGCCCGCGTGCAGCAACGAAAACCCAATGCAGCCAAAAATAAATAAATAAGTTTTTTAAATTAAAAAAAATTAATAATTTATATCTACCTATGCGCTCCTCCCCGATGGTTTCTCCCATTAGCCCCTCAGAGGTAACTACTATCCTGGCCTTGGTATTTCCATTTTTGTGTCTTTTTAAAAAGGTTTATCATATGTATGAGTGAATGGTTAAACAATATATTCCTTTGTATAAAGGGCATCACACCATATGGTATCTTCTGGGACTTGCTTTTTTCACTGAATGTTAATATTCCTGATATTCTTTTATGTTGCTACATTGTAGCTATGGTTCATTTATTCTACTTTTGTATAGTATTCTGTTCTGTGAAGATAGCACAACTTATCCATTTTTCCGTTGGACAACTGAATTGACTCCAAAGTTTTGATTTTACAAATAGTGTTATTATGAACATAATTGTACTTGTCTTGTGGTATACATGTACTCGGCATATATACCCAGGCATGGAATTCTGGGTTATAGGGTATGCAAGTATTCGCTTTTACAAGATAATAGATGTGCTTTGTATCTAATGTTTAGTTCAGAGATAACAGCCAGTGTAGCTGCATTAGGACCTCTGTGGGTTACAGAATCCTAAACTGCACAGGCCATAAACCCAATCTAGTATAACAATTCCTCTTTCCCACCCCCTCTCCAACTTCTCCAGGACAGGTAGAGACAGATAAAAGCTCTCTCACTCTCTCTCTCTCTCTCATTCTTTCAGTTAAGTTTTTGCCTTCCTCATCCCTGATGATAGCAGATTCTCTCCCTGAGGCTTCCAAGTTCCTGACCTAATCTGGGTCCCCTGGGGAGAATCTGGAGATTTTGCTGATGCCAGACATACCAATCATCCTTTAAGGTTCAGCTTAATTCCCATCTTCTTCACGATGCCTTCCCTTATTATGCTGACCCAATTCAATTCAATGAAACAAAATTTACTGAGAGTTTAAATATGCCTCATTAAACTAGACACCAAAGAGTCAATGTGGAACAGAGAGCTCAAGGAGCTCTCAAAGAGCTCACCCTCTAGTGAACAGAAATAAGATAGTAAAAAATTAAAATGCAGTGTGACGATAGAGGTCCACACAGACACATGGATGGGGAGTACAGAAGTGCCAGCTGCACCCATTTCTTCCTTCCTTGATCTCGGTTAGCTTTTATTGTCTGTACATGACTTCCTTATTTAGCATAAGCTTGCAGGATGCATTCATGAACATGGTACCATTAGCTGGCATAGTCCAATGGCAGTTGAGCTTTCACTTTGGTCATCCACCAAATGACATATCTCTGGTCATAATTTCTTGCAACTCCCATTCATACAGTTGTTAATCGATCCTCTCATGCTGCAGTGATATTTGTGGACTTTTACCAATTTCCAGTTGCTTTCTGATCTTTCCACTTGAAGGTGTTAGGAGCCACCATAAAACTGGTATTTTAGAGGGAGCTAGGAACCACCATAAAACTCGAATTTTAACATCCAGCATGATTCTATTCCTTTATTTCTTTGTGGCATGTCTGGAACGATCACATGTACATACTTTGTAAATCACTGTGGGTCCAAACTACACACAGAATAAATGGCACAAAGAAAAAGTACACTGGATAACCTCATACCACATGATTTAGGAGAACCATGGTAGAATGCTCTTTGGCTGAGGTCATAAAATGGTGTGCTAACTCACTGACCAAAGGTTACTGTAGAATCTGGCAGGCTAGCTCTCATTGGCTGAGAATGTACAATAGCAGTCCAAGCAAAGAAGAAAAAGTATTACTATGGTACCAAAATAGATTTATGTATATTTTTAAAGAAAAATATTTCAGAGATGGATTACATCAAATAATTGCTGATCTGGCATTGTTCTACTCGATCACATGTTTCTGAGTCCAGTAGGATCCTATGGGAAATTTTTATATACCCTGCTTTAATTGTTTAATGGGTAGGAGTATCACTGCCCCTCCATCCCAAACTGTAAACTTTCTATAGACAGAGACACTGTCTTATGGGTATACTTAACATAGCATCAACTTGGGTATGTAGCAGAGGCCAACAAAATACCAGTAATTAATATTTGCTGAATAAGGCTAGGAGGAGAGAATAAGTAGAAGAAGCAAAGGTCCATCCCAGAGTCCAACACCTCCGTTAGGCTGGGGTTTCCCAACCTCAGCACTATTGACATTTTGGGCCAGATAATCCTTTGTTGTGGAAGGCTGTTCTGTGTATTATAGGATGTTTAGCAGCATCCCCGGCTTCTACTCACTAGACACCAGTAGCACACCCTCCCCTCAATGTAACAATCAAAAATTTCTCCAGACGTTGCCAAATGTCCCCTAGGGTGGGGAGGGATTGCCCTTGGTTGAGATTGCTGCATTAAATCTATCATCTCATTGCTTCTCTTTCAATCACCAGATTCTGGTCTGGGCAACAGAAGGCAACTCCTGGTCTAGATAGAGCAGGAATATGTTGTCATGTTAAGGGAAAATATACAATTATAGCTAAATTCCAATTATCACTTTGTACACATTTATTTATACTCACCTATCCCTGTTACTCTAACAAAACACTGGGCAACTTGTAAGACTACTTATGCTTAAGTATGGAACAGAAAGAGGAAAAATAGAAAGAGTTGGATTTATTGGGGGTAGTTGAGCAACACGGCAGGTGAATCGTTTACTCATATTTGGCAGGACCCTTTGTGGTCTCAAGCTTCAGGTGGCCAGACAATTCCCTCAGCTCCATGACCAGGTGACCAAGGATGACCCTCATATCCTGCATTTGTTTGAGGAGAACACCCATCTGGTGATGCAGATGGGGATCTGGGAACTGCAGAGGAGAAGAGGAGCCCAGATCCTTAGAAGAAGGGGTGGGCAGTGGAGGCAGAGGCCCAGGGGGCTCCGTAGAAGTAGTTTCTGGAGCAGCTGATTTCTGAGGAGCTGGATTCAAGGTGGGGGGTGCAGCAGAGCTGGAGGGACCTGGATTATGGGATAGGAGACACAGACAAGAGTGAAGTCTGACTGTGGCCCTACCCTCATATTCCTGGTCAGTCTTTCTTATTCTCTGAAAATAGCTGTGGGGCCCAGTGGCAACAAAATCTTGAGGGCTCTGGCCCAAATTTGAACGTGAAGCATAGTTACTACTGCTTGAAAATCTTGCACAACGAGGCCTCATCATTACAGGGCTATGGATATTAGCCAGTTCTTCCTCCTTCAGTCTAATTCCTTACAACATGCATGTGGTAACTGGCCCTAGGTCAACCTCTTATTGTATATGACATTAGTGTAACTCCTTATCCTTGGGACAGCCTTCAGTGTTTTGAGGACACCTCTGCTGGCCCCTCGAGTCACCTCCTCTTCAGAATGAGCATCTCCCATTCCTCCCATTATTTTCCCTATGACATGACTCAAGCACCCTCACTACCCTGGACACCTCCTCTGGGTATATTTCAGGCCAAATGCAGCCTTCTTAATGGGGACTCCCAGAATTGAATAGAAACTCCAGACTACTTCGTCCTCACACTAGATACTACATTTCTACAAATGCCCAGAGGTCATGTAGGGAGTGTAAAGTCTATGGGGAAGCAGCTGTGGAGTTGGCTCAGGTCTTCGTTTGATGAGGTATACACCACAGTCTGAGGGAGAAGTTTCCTATTTGTGCTTTCTTCCATCACTAGGGACTCTGGCTTATTGTTCCTGCCTCCCATGTGTCCTTTCTTAACCTGCTTACACTGAACCTTAGCTCAAAAACCCAATTGTCCTATTCCCCCCACTACCCCTGCCTTTTCACACACACCAGACATATACACACTAACTCACCCTGCACCCTGATCTCCAGCTTGGGGCTCTGTTTCCAAACTTGGTTGTCCTCAGTGGCTGCTTCACACCAGTAGGACCCAGAGTGTGCCTCTGAAGCAGTGGGGATCTGGAATTCTGAGGAAGGGCCCCTACTGCGCACTGTCCTGCTGTCCTTGTAGAAGGAAAAGAGGAGGCGGGCAGCTGACCTCTGCAGGGGCAGCTTTGTCTGACAGCTCAGGGTTACCGGGCTTCCCTCTTGGGGTTCAGCTGAGGGTGTGGCTCTGAGAACCGGGGCTCGAAACAGTTCTGGGGGAGAGATAGGTGAGAAAGAAGAGGTCAGCCATCCTACATTCAGGTGGACCCATGACAGGCAAAGAACCCCAGTCACACTTTCCTTCCCCTATTTCTATAGGGAAGGAGTTCTCTTAGAAAAGTTCCATTTGAACCTTTCAAGTCCTATCTCTCTTCAATAGACAGGACTAGAAAAGATCTAGAGATGGGCAAATCTGACCGTAATCCAGATGTCCAGTCAGTGAACACTGGGAAGCATAGAACTGTAGGACAAAGCAGCAGGAAACATGCTGAACTTGGAGTTGGGCTAAATGACTTGAAAAGTCATCTTAGCATTGCTGCCCCTTTTGAAGCCCAACTTGGACATTTGCCAGCAACCTACTCCTTAACCCTTCAGTGACCTTACCATCTCCAATGAAAGACATTTTTGGTCCTTCTGTCTCTCCCCACCTGCCTCTGCCACAATGACACTGCCTCTAGCTCTTACCTTGAACTGTGATAGCCACGGGAGATGCCGTTTCTGGGCTCCCAGGACCAGGGCTCCTGAAGATAGCACTGCAGTGGTAGTGTCCACTGTCTGCCTTTTGCACCACGGCGATGGAGAATTCCTTGTTAGGTCCAGGGGGACCCAGGGCTGAGCCATCTTGGTAAAAGGTGACCTGGGTCAGTGGCCAGTCTTGCCAGGCCTGGCAGAGCAGAACCAGAGGGTCTCCTTCAAATATAGGCCAGGATGGACTTTGGAGGATCAGCCAGTCTGCAGTCCAAAGCAAGAGCTGAGTGTGACCCACTGCCTTTCTTGGGAGCTCCCTCAGGGCTGCCCACAAGAGACCCCTCTAATCTTTCTCTGAGGGGCCAGGTAACTTTCACCACTGCTTGGGAGTATGGAACAACTTCTCTAGGGCCTAGCACAGAGGGCACCCTGGCTTCTTGGGCTGAAGGTGGGGCAGATGACATCTCATCCCATGGCCAGTTTCAGGGGGCACCTTCCTGAGTGGGCTGTGGGGCTGAAAGGAGAACTTTGGGAAATGGGAGAAAGACCTGGCCTGCACTGGTCAGTCCTTCCTGGGACCTCACCGTAGGACACAATCAGATGGAAGGGTTCACTGAAAGTGTAGCCCTTGACCTGGAAGTCGACTTCCCTTGGGTCCGTCAAGTCATCCTCAGTGTGGCAGCTGCTCTCCTGGGTGCTGACAGGTCCTTCGCACTGGAGCGCCTCAAAACTGGCAGCTGAGGAGGGAATGGTCCGAGAAGAACCAGAAAATGATGCTGTGACTGGAGGAAGAGGACAGGAAATTGCTTTCCTCAAGTGTTCCTCCCTCTCCTCAGGGAATTATATTTTTTAGAGTAGAATAGGAAGATATCAAAACATTTTTTCCAAGAGTCCCATATGGATCTCTCAGAGGGATACAGCTGACTTGATTCACTGGCTTCCAAGTGCTGTCAGTGAATGGACTGTGGTTTGAAGAAGGGGTGTGGGGGAGAGAATGGTGAACTCACCAACATGACATCCAGCTGCAGGTGCAGGAAACCAGAGGCCAAAGACAACGAGGACCCCAGAGCAGGCAGACACAGGACAGGAGGGAAAGGGAGATGATCAGATTCTAACATTTGTTGGGTGTTTACCACATACCAGACACTGCCAGGCACATTCACACCTTATCACACAAATCTTGCAAGATTTCTAGGTATGTGATTTCACTCCCATTTTATAAATCTTAAATGAAACAGGTTTAGAAAAGTCAATTCATTTATCCCAAATTTAAAAAGAGAGTAGGGAGCGGAGCAAGAAACTCAGGTATGTCTGAGTCCAAAATCAGTGTTCTTTTTACTTCATTGTTCAGACGTGATCTACTTTAGTCTTCAGACCGTCCTTGGGGGCTTTCTTCCAAATTTTCATTTCCCCAAATTCACTTGGTTCTTCATCCTTGAATATGTTATCTACAAACTAGCTTTTAGTATCTTCTTCCTTGCTCCCCCTTTCAGGTCTTCCTTTTTCAGCCGTCTCTAACTTAATGTCCTCTGTCCCTTGAACTTTCCCTGGCAATGGTAGAGTCCATCCTGTGTCTTTCTCTCTACACCTGAACCTCTACTCCCAGTCTGTACTGGTAACTATGGAACGATTCTTTCTTTGCTTGGGGTTGAATAGAGTTACAGATTTCTCACCACATGTCTCCTCAATCTATCTCTTAGTTCCATGGTTGACCAAGGCAAGGTAAATTTCTCCCATCTCCATGACTACTTCTTGTCCCTTGTAATGCCTCTCCTCCCCTTCTGGTTCCATGGTCATTAACATGTACTCAGTTCTTCACTCTGTCCTTGCCTGTCCTACTTGCTTTTGTTCCCTTCCACTTCCAAAGGCCCGGGACTCTTCTTTGACCTTGTAACTTCCCTTAGCAAGGCCCCTCTCTACTTCCTAATTCTCATTACATCAGTACCAAGTGCTTTCTTTAGATCCTCTCTCACCTCCTTTCATCACTCTGCTACCCATTTTCAGTTCCTCCACTGTCATTCAACTAGACTCAGCCTCCTGTCTTTTTTCTAAAATAAAATACTGTTGGGCTATCAGGCACTTTCACTCAATAAACTATGTGGTAGTTATTATTATTCTCATTTTATGGATAGGAAAACCAAATTCAGAAATATGAAAAGTGACTTTTTCAAAGTGGCATAGAGCTGGTAAATAAAAGAAGAGGGGCTTGAAAACAGCATCTGATTCCATGTCTAGAGTTCTCACAACAATACCACTGCTGTATCTTAATACAGTCACCCAGTCCTGTCTCTATGAGTTCAATAAAACAATTCAATAAAACAACTATTGTGCAGGCATAAAGCAGGTGCTGAGAATTCAAAGATAAGTAAGAGAAAGTTAAAAAACAAACAAAAAGGCATTGTCCCTGCCTACAAATAACTCTCAGTTCAGTGGATGCACAGGCATGTGAAGAGATTGTTTCAGCACGAGGAAGAAAGTAATATGAAAAAATTATCACAGGCAGCCATCAAAGCAGAGAGGAGGGTTCAAGGAAGAGTTCCTGGTAAAGATGCCACCTAAGCTGAGTCTTTAGGGATGCCCAGAAGTTTGTAAGTGAGAGAGGACTCGGGAACAATGGGGAGAGCTCATTTCAGGCAGAGGTAGCAGTATGAGCAAAACTGTGGAGATAGGTAAGAGTCTGGTGTGTGAATATAAGCAAGTTGGGATTTATTAGAGAATAAATTGCAAGGCTCAAAGGGTGAGAGAAGAGGCTGAAAAGCTTTAAAAGAGGCCAAGTTATGGCGGACCCTTAATGCCATGATAAGGAGCTTAGGCTAGCAGACTTGAATTTTAGAAATCACTCTGGCTGCAGAGTGCAGAATTTATTTCAAGGACACAAGGCTGAGATATGAAGATTAGTTAGGAAGTTGTTGGACTAGCCCAAGACAGAAATGATGAGGGCTTGTCCTAGGATACCGTTAGTTATGTTTCAGGGAAGGGACTGGCTCTAAGACCAACTTAGAAGGCAGACATTGCCAAACTTGATAATTGATCGTGTGTAGAGGATGAAGGAGAAGGAGGAATCTAGGTTGTCTCCCAAGTTTCTGACCAGGATATCTGGGTGGATACCGTTAACTGAGATCAGAAATAGTGAAAGATGAAATTAGGAGAATTCCCTTGTGGCCTAGTGGTTAGGATTCTGGGCTTTCACTTCCATGGCCCGGAGTTCAATCCCTGGTCAGGGAGCTGAGATCCCACAAGCCCGCAAGCAGTGTGGCACGGCCAAAAAAAACAAAAAAAGATGAAATTAGGAGAGGGAGGGACCAAGAGGACAGAGCTCTGGTCATATTGTGCTGAGATATCTTGAAACATACAGGTAGCTATGTCTTGTGCAAAGCTTGATGTTTGAATATGAAACTCAAAAGCATGATTAGGGCTGGAGATATGATTTAGAACTCTTAATTATAGAGTTGTAGTAGTAAAAATTATACAGACAAATAGCTCACTAAGGAGACTGTAAATTAAAAAGTAGGGAGGCAAGGATGCAACTGTAGAAAACACCAGTCTTTAAGAGAAAGAGGGATTTCCCTGGTGGCGCAGTGGTTAAGAATCCGCCTGCCAATGCAGGGGACATGGGTTCAAGCCCTGGTCTGGGAAGATCCCACATGCCGCGGAGCAACGAAGCCTGTGCGCCACAACTACTGAGACTGCACTCTAGACCTGCGAGCCACAACTACTGAGCCTGCATGCCACAGCTACCGAAGCCCGTGCACCTAGAGCCCACACTTCACAACAAGAGAAGCCACCGCAATGAGAAGCCTGTGCGCCAGAATGAAGAGTAGCGCCCGCTCGCCACAACTAGAGAAAGCCCATGCACAGCAACGAAGACCCAATGCAGCCAAAAAAAAAAATTTTAATAAATTCATTAATTTAAAATAAATAAAATAAAATTTTTTTTAAAAATAGAGAAGGAGAAGAGAAGCCACCAAAGGGACCAAGAGAGATACATGGAGTACAGGGAGAAGCCAGGGGAGTAGAGATTGCTGAGGAAGAATAAGTGATCAACAGTGCCCAATACAGAGAAGTCCAGCAGGATAAGATTTTAAAAATGTGCAGTGTCAATATAAAGGTCATAGCACCCTGACCAAAACTGATTCCAGTGGAAGCCAGACTGCAAGCATTGAGGAGTGAATGAAAAGTGGGGAAGTGGAGAAAGCAAGTTCAGACTACTCTTTCAAGAAATTTATCTGAGAAAAGGAAGAAAAGAACTGAGATTTTAACCTAAGAAGACATCATAGTCAAGGGGACTTTTAGGATGGAAAAAGTTTGAAGATTTTTATATTCAGAAAGAGCCATTCAGTCCTGCACACCAAACTTTCTTATACTATCCTTCTTATCCCACCTGAACACGGCTTCTTTGGAGGGCTGAAGTTAGTCCATGCTTCTTTCCTTTGGGTCTTTTCCCCAAAGTCAGGAATATCTCCATTTCCACACATTCAAAGATTTTACTTACCCAGTAGCATCTGGGCTGCCCAGAGCATAACAGGAGAAAAGTAGAAGGCCCCAGCCATGAGGACACAGCCCAGCTTCATGGTGACTGTGTTTAGGTCTCCTGCAGCTTCTAACACACTGATTTTCTTCAACACGATACCTCTCAAATTAGAAAAGAGGAAGTAAATCTAACTGTCTGATCTCCTTTCATATGGGACCTATTTTTAAAATTTATTTATTTATTTATTTACTTATTTACTTATTTATTTTTGGCTGTGTCGGGTCTCAGTTGTGGTGCGCGGGCTTCTCTCTAATTGTAGTGCGCAGTCTCCAGAGTGCGTGGGCTCAGTAGTTGTGGCGCACGGGCTTAGTTGCCCCGAGGCATGGGTGATCTTAGTTCCCCCACCAGGGAACAGACCCTGCATCCCCTGCATTGGAAGGCGGATTCTTAACTACTGGACCACCAGGGAAGTCCCTGGGGCCTATTTTCAACTTTGCAATCAGCTTTCATCCTTCAGATTGACCAGGTTGGTTCCAGCATCAACAGCACCCTTAGGGCTGTGGATGAAATCATAGCCCTCTCAATTGTTCAAAAATTCCCCCATAGAGTTCAGAGACCTTCCAAAGCACACAGTTGTCTGATATCCCACCAGCCTTCACAAACTCTGGGAAAGGTCAGTACAACAATCATCCATCTCACTGATGAAATAACTGGGGACAGGAGGCAGGAAATTGCTTGAAGCCTACCCAGAAAGTCACAGGGAGAGCAATGGTGAGAATTCAAGTGTCCTGCCCTGTCCTGCTCCAAGCCTTACATGTTTCTAGTAACCAGACTGGAGCAGGACAGAACGGGGAAGAAGATTGGGAATGGCACCAAATTAGATATCAGATTAGTCCCCTGGTATAATCTACCATCCAAAGCCCACACAAATTTGTACATAAATATTTCTAGACTCATGCCTCAACTCTGTTTCTACAGTATGACTAAGGCTATTCAGTCTCAGTGGAAATCTGAGTACAAGGCAGAGAGAGTCCCCTGGGAAAGAGCAGAGGGGAAAAAGAAAGTCAATTTCCAGAGGACCTAGCAGTAAGCCCAGGCCTCAGGCACATGGCCGAAGTACAAACCACTGATCCTGAAGAAATTAGAGACAGAAGGCATCCGATAGCTTGAGAAACCTGAGGAGGGTCAGGAATAGGGGCAATATGGAGGCCACAGCCTCTCTCTTCAGTTCCAGGGTGCCTTATGGGAACCATTGTCCCTGCCTTCGAACGTTTGCTGTTTCACTGAGGTCTCCTCAATGGCAGGGCCCATGCCTTTTTTCACAGAGACCACACTCCTCTCCCTTCCGCATCATAACACCCACCAGGCCCTCAGCTGGTTACTTGGGGATGAAATGAGCCATCAGAAATGGGGGAAGGCAGTCCTGCCTGAAGGCAGAAGGAGGGCCAGCATGACCCTTCAACTGTGCAAAAACCACACATCAGAACAGACATATTAGCAACGGAGGCATGAGAGAGTGGAGACTTCTCAATCTAAAATGAGAATTTAGAATAAATTTTCCATTATCTGAGACGCAAATGTTTTTGTGCAGGTGGCCCCGGGGAATCTGGTGAGAGTAGGGGGTGAATATGGGTGTGCGGGGAGGCAGTGAGGCAGTAAGCCTTGCAGGTGATGTGATGTGATGTGAAAGAACCAGCAGCCTCAGAAGAGGAAGAGAAGTCTGGGCCAGACCTAATGAAAATTAAGAAAATGAAATGTGTTTAGATGGACCTCCACTCCTAGCACTCCCTAAAATATAGACTCTCAGAATTAGGTCTTTAAGGGGCTTGCAAACCAACCCCAGAAATCTTTTCCTTCTCATGCCACCCCTTCTCCTTAACTGTCCTTACCATTGAGTCGTACCTGAATAGAGGCTCTCATCTATACATACCGTCTGCATCAACTCTCACAGGATCCTACTGTCAAAATGGAAAGCAAGAAGGTCTCTGAACATACGGGATGAAACTATCATGTTCTTTACCCTGAAATTTCTACTAAGCCTCTAGAAAATTTTACTCACTTGAAGCCTGATCCATGAGCTATTTAGAACAGATGTGATTCACTTGGAAAAGAGCAACATTGGGTCTGTTACATGCTTATGGAGTCCAACCTGAGTTTCTTGAGTTAGTTCTGCCATCAAGATCACCCCAGAATTCTCACAGGGCAACGGGGTAAGTCCCCGTCCTCATCCCATCCCAGTACCAATTAGACCTTTGATATCATCTCCAACTGCTCCTGGCTTGTCACAAGTGGGCTGATGTTTATTTTTTCTTTATTTTTAATTGGGTAGATAAAAGATATTTATAAAAGATGTGAAGGTATAAAGAATAATGATGCAATGCAGACTTTTGCACCCTCGCCCAGTTGAGGAAATAGAGTATTACCATAATCCTTGAAGTACTGTGTGGGTCTCTTCTGATTTCATCCTCTTCCTTCCCTGTGACAATCAACCACAATCCTGATCTTGCATTTATCACTCCCTTTATTTTATTTTTATTTTATTTATTTTTGCTTTTTAAATTTTATTTATTTATTTTTAAAATTGAAGTATAGTTGATTTACAATGTTATGTTCATTTTCTGGTGTACAGCAAAGTATCACTCCCTTTATTTTACAGTTGTAATAAATATAATTTTGCACTATAAACTTTAGTAAATTGAATAATATTGTATTTATTCTGAAACTTTCTTCTCTTTTTTCTGTGAATTTCTTTATTAGCCTTTTGGTGGGGACAAAAAGTTCTTAATTCCTTTTCTGGCACACTTCAGGTCAGATATGTGTGTGTGCATGTGTGTGGGTGTTTCATGTTTGAAAACTATTTGTACGTGGGCCTCTCACTGTTGTGGCCTCTCCCGTTGCGGAGCACAGGCTCCGGATGCACAGGCTCAGTGGTCACGGCTCACGGGCCCAGCCGCTCCGCGGCATGTGGGATCTTCCCGGACCGGCGCACGAACCCGTGTCCCCTGCATCAGCAGGTGGATTCTCAACCACTGCGCCACCAGGGAAGCCCCTGAAAACTATTTTTTAAGAGTAGTTTTAGATTCACCGCAAAACTGAGGGGAAGGTACAGAGAGTTCCCACATCCCTCCTGCCCGCACACACGCACAGCCTCCCTCTTTATTGCCAGCTCCCACCAGAATTGGTACCTCTGTTAAAACTGGTAAACCTAGTACATCATAATCACCCAAAGTCCACAGTTTACATTAGGGTGCATTCTTGGGGTTGTACATTCTATGGGTTTAGACAAATGTATCCATAATTATAGTATCTATAGAGTATTTTCACTGCCCTACAAATCCTCTGTGCTCTGCCTATTCATCCATCTACTTCCCCAACCCCTGGAAACCACTAATCTTTCTACTGTCTCCATAGTTTTGCCTCTTCCAGAATGTCATATAGTTGAAATCATACACTGTGTAGCCCTTTCAGATTGGCTTCTTTCACTTAGCAATATGCACTTGTTTCCTCCATTTCTTTTCGTGGCTTGATAGCTGATTTCTTTTCAGCCCGAAATAAGATTCCAGGGACTTCCCCGGTGGTCCAGTGGTAAAGAATCCGCCTTACAATGAAGGGGACACAGGTCCGATCCCTGGTCAGGGAACTAAGATCCCGCATGCTGCAGGGAAATTAAGCCCACGCGCCACAACCACTGAGCTCACTCGCCTCAACTAGGGCCCGTGTGCAGCAAACTACAGAGCCCACCCGCTCTGGAGCCTGCACGCCACAACTAGAGAAAAGAAAACCCGCACGACACAACTAGAGAGAAACCCACGCGCCACAACGAAGAGCCCGCGCGCCTCAGTGAAAGATCCCGCATGCCTCCCTCCACAAAGATTCCATGTGCCGCAACTAAGACCGGACACAGCCAAAAATAAATAAAATAATTAATTTTAATAAATAAAGCTTTAAAAAAAAGATTCCACTGTTTAGATATACCACAGTTTATTTTTCCATTCACCTACTGAAGGACATCTTGGTTGCTTCCAAGGATTGGCAATTATTAATAAAGTTGCTATAAACACCCATGTACTAATGATGCGGAGCATCTTTTCATGTATTTATTTACTAATTGTACATATTCTCTTTTTTTTCCTGTCTAACTGTATATATTCTTTAATGAAGCATTAATTCAAATCTTTTGCCCATGTTTTCAAGTTGGCTTGTTTGTTTTCTTATTATTGAGTTGTAAGAGTTTGGGCTTTTTTTATTCTAGATATATGTCCTTCGTCAGGCAATATGTTTTAGAAATATTTTCTCCCAATCTGACTTGTCATTTTATTTTCTAATCATTGTCTTTCTTTTTGGAGGGGTATCATCCAAATAATTTATGTCTGTGTGTTTGTGGGGTTTGTGTGCGTGAGGTCCAGTATTTCTTTTCTTTTTCTTTTTTTAAAATTTATTATTGAAGTATAATTGACCTACAACACTATGTTAGTTCCAGGTGCACAACATAGTGAGTTGTTATTTCTATGTGCTACCAAATGATCACCACTCATTGTCTTTTGAAAAGCAGACATTTAAAATTTTTATAAAGTCCAATTTATCAGTTTCTCTTTTATAGAATAATTTTTTTCTTTTATATATAGTTTTTAATCATTTAATAAATCTCTGCCAAACCTAAGGTCATTAAGATTTTTTGCTGTTTTCTTCTAGTTTTATAGGCTTAGTGCTTACATTTAGATATAGGATCCATTTTAAGTAAATTTTTTATTTATAGTGTGAAATGAGGGTTGAGGTTTAATTTTTACATATGGCTATCAATTGTTCCAGCACCATTGTTGAAAAGATTATACTTTCCTCATTGAATTGCCTTGGCATCTTTATCAAAAATAAATCGGCCATATGTTTGTGATTGTATGTCTGCACTCTCTTTAACTTTGCTCTTTTTTTCAAACTTTAAAAGCTATTGCATATAAATTTTGCATTTCCATACAAACATTGTTGCACTTCCACATAAAATTTAAAAACAGCATGTCGATTTAAAAAAAAAAAGGGGGGGCACTTCCCTGGTGGCACAGTGGTTAAGAATCCACCAGCCAACTCAGGGAATGCAGGTTTGAGCCCTGGTCCAGGAATCCCACATGCCGCAGAGCAACTAAGCCCATGAGTCACAACTACTGGGCCCACGAGCCACAACTACTGAAGCCCACGCGCCCAGAGCCCATGCTCTGCAACAAGAGAAGCCACCGCAATGAGAGGCCCATGCACCGCAACGAAGAGTAGCCCCTGCTCGCGGCAACTACAGAAAGCCTGCGCGCAGCAACGAAGACCCAACGTAGCCAAAAATAAATATATTTATTTCTTAAAAAAAGCCTGCTAGGACTTTGATTCTATAGATCAATTTGGAGAGAATTGACATCTTAACAATTCCAAGTCTTCTGATCCACGAACACAGCATGCTCCCCATTTAAGTCTTCCTGAATTTCTCTTAGCAGTTTTTAATATATATATATATATATATCTTGCACATCTTTTGTCAAATGTATCCCTAAATATGGCATATTCTTCATGCTACTGTAAATGGTACTTCAAAAAATAAATTTCTGATTGTTCATTGTTGGTATATAGAAATACTAAACGGTTTTGTTTATTGACTTTGTAACCTTGCTGAACTCACTCATTAGTTATAGGAGTTTTAAAATATAGATTCTTTGGGATCTTCTACATAGACCATTGGGTCATTTTCAAATACTGAAAATTTTATTTCTTCCTTTCCATCTGTGCATTTAAATTTTTTCTTTTATTGCCTTATTTCACTAGCTAGAACTTCCAGGACTATGCTGAATCAGAGTAGTAAGAGCAGACATCTTCTCCTTGTTTCTGATCTTGGGGAGAAAGGATGCAGTCTTTCACTATTAATGACGATAGATGTAAGTTTTTTATATATGCCCTTTATCAGGTTAAGGAAGTTTTCTTCTGTTCCCACTTATTATTTTTAAAAAACAATTAATGGGTGTTGAATTCTATCAAATGCTTTTTCTGCATCTATTGAAAAAATGATTTTTTTTGCTCTATTAATACAGTGAATTACATTAATTGGTTTTCAAATATAAAACCAACCTTGCATTGGTAAGATATCCTGTCCTTTTTTATACTGTTGGGCTTGCTAAAATTTGATTTAACATTTTTTGCATCTATGATCATGAGAAATATTGGTCTCTAGGTTTCTTTTCTTATAATGTCTTTGCCTGGATGTCTGAGTTGAGAAGTGTTCTTTCCTCTTATTTTCTGGAAGACTTTGTGTAAAATTAGTATTATTTATTCCTTAAATGTTTGTTAGAATTCACCAGTGAAGCCATCTTAAACTCGAGGTTTTTATGTGGGAAAGTTTTGATAATAATTTCAATTTCTTTAATAGATATAGGGCTATTGAGGTTATCTATTTCTCCTTGAATAAACTTGGATAGTTTTTGTACATCCAGGAATTTGTCCATTTTGTCTAAGTTATCAAATTTATTGGCATAGGGCTTCCCTGGTGGCGCAGTGGTTGAGAATCCGCCTGCCGATGCAGGGGACACGGGTTCGTGCCCCAGTCCGGGAAGATCCCACATGCCGCGGAGCGGCTGGGCCCGTGAACCATGGCCGCTGAGCCTGCGCGTCCGGAGCCTGTGCTCCGCAACGGGAGTGGCCGCAACAGGGAGAGGCCCGCGTACCACAAAAAAAAAAAAAAAAAAAAAAAAGATGCTCTGAGCTCCCCGATGCACGAGACCTCTCACGCTATTGTTTCTCTTCCAGGAAGCAGTTCCCTGTTCCCAAATAAAGCCAATTCCTTACCTCCAAGAGACTAGAAGTATGAGGAAACTCACCCTGCTGCCAGGTGGACCTCATTTTCATAAAGAAAACTCACATATTCCTGGAAGATAGTGCTCGGAACTATTCCTTTAACCCGATTGCTGGCAGCAAATAAAAGAATTATTTCAGAGGATAGTGCCCTGGGCTCTTTCTCCTTGAGAAAGTGAAACTGCTTGAGGTTCTTGGACCACAGAGGATTAAACAATATATCTGTGTGCATTTTTTCTTATTCTCTTTGTTATTTATTTATTTTTGGCTGCGTTGTGTCCTTGTTGCTGCACGTGGGCTTTCTCTAGTTGTGGTGAGCGGGGGCTACTCTTTGTTGCGGTGCACAGGCTTCTCATTGCAGTGGCTTCTCTTGTTGCAGAACATGGGTTCTAGTTACGCGGGCTTCAGTAGTTGTGGCTCACCGGCTCTAGAGCACAGGCTCAGTAGTTGTGGCGCGCAGGCTTAGTTGCTCCACAGCATGTGGGGTCTTCCCGGACCAGGGTTTGAACCTGTGTCCTCTGAATTGGCTGGCGGATTCTTAACCACTGCACCACCAGGGAAGTCCCTTACTCTCTTTGTGATGGCTCTGCAGATTGATTCAGCAAATCAGAGTTATTCTGAGCCAGCAAGAGGTACGTCACAGAAGCAAGCAGGCTCTTGCTGGTGCCCAAAATGATGGTCTATCTGCCTTCTCTTTGCTGCTTTATTGGGGCCTGTCAGCACAGAGCACAGCCTTCAGCTTTCAGCCCCACATGGATTTACTGATGTAATGTGTTAATTAATTGTAATAAGTCTCTCAATGTCTTTGTTGATTGAGACTATCTAGCAGAGCCATAGGCTTCTTTCCCCCGACACATGACTGAGAAAGTGCAAGTGTCAATAACTGCCTCTTCTTTGACAGAGCAATTTTATAAGTATTTATTCTGTGCAGGAATACAGAGATGTCAACTGCATTATTGCCCAAGTAACAAATTATGAAATGAGATAACCAAATAGAATTATGCATTTCAGATCTTCTGATATTCTTATCAAAGTCTTCAGTTTAACAATGTATCAAATTGGATTCTCTGAGCCAGCGTTATTAGGCAGAAGGATAATGCCCCCTCTGTTGATCCAGGAGAGAGGGGACATCTCTTTCTGAGACTTCTTTTATTAGTTATGAAGATGCATTTTTCAGATTAGAACCTGCAGTTTTAATTGTTTAGCACTACAAGCAAAAAGAAGGCCTATAAAATTCTATTTTGCGGTAGAAGTGATGTAGAAACGGATAGGGTTTTACTTCACAATAGTAACATAAGGCACATAGAACATCGAGCTTCCAAATATAATTTATAATGATACATGCTAATTGTAAAAAGTGTAGAAAACACAGACAAAGGAAATAAAGGGAAAATCACACATAATTCCTTCACCTAGAGACTTTTCCTGTGGAGAGTTTGGTTGGGAGTTTTTCCCAACAACAAGTTCAGGAGGAAAATATAGCCTATGATTAACTCTATATATTGATAGAAAACATAAGTTTAAGTATGCATATTAAAAATATAATGCTTCAGACATCTTCTGGGAATGTGGGCAAAAGGCACTTTTCCCTATTCCTCCTACTAAGCACAAATAAAAGTCCTGGACATTACATATAATGTAATAAGATTCTTAAAAATTGGGGAGAAGAAAGTAGAACAGCTAGAGACTTTAGGACCTGAAGAATGACACAGTGGTATGTTCCCTGGGTTTTCTCTTTGCTTTATATCTCAAATTTGGAGTTGAAAACCAGAGACCCAGAAATACCAATGGCACAGCCAAAAAAAGAAACCCCAGCAGAAGTATGTTCTCTCTAGCCAAATGACTAGAAAAGGACCAGCTTAGCATTACCAAACACATTCAGACAATGAATGCTCCACTCCAGCAATATCGCAGGGGAAAATGTGGCCCCACCCTACCCACAAAAGCATCAGATAAAGTAAACTTCAGAACAGAGGATATTACCATAGACAGAGAGGGACATTATATAATGATAAAAGGATCAATCCACCAAAAAGACCCTACATTAATATGTAGCAAATAGTAGAGCTGTAAAATATGTGAAGCAAAAGTGATAGAATGGAAGGAGGACTTGACAAATCTACAATTACAGTTGGAGGCTTCAATGTCTCTCTTTCAACTATCGAGAAACCAACTAGAGAGAAAGTCAACAAGGATATGGAAGAACTCAACAACACCATCAACCCACAGGATCTAATATTTGTAGAACACTTCACCCGGTAACAGTGGAACACTAATTTCTTTTCAAGTGTCCATGGAATATACACCAAGCTGGGTCACATCCTGGGCAAAAACAAAACAAAAAAAAACAATCCAACAAATTTGAAAGAATTGGGCTTCCCTTGTGGCGCAGTGGTTGAGAGTCCACCTGCCGAAGCAGGGGACATGGGTTCGTGCCCAGGTCTGGGAGGATCCCACATGCCGCGGAGCGGCTGGGCCCGTGAGCCATGGCCGCTGGGCCTGCGCATCCGGAGCCTGTGCTCCACAACAGGAGAGGCCACAACAGTGAGAGGCCCGCGTACTGCAAAAAAAAAAAAAAAAAAAAAGTAAAATTAGAAATAAGAAAGGAGATATTATTCAAGAGTAAAAATTATTACAAAT
The DNA here is from genome assembly GCF_002837175.3 of Physeter macrocephalus. NCBI lineage: Eukaryota > Metazoa > Chordata > Mammalia > Artiodactyla > Physeteridae > Physeter > Physeter macrocephalus. Next base: position 67,869,306 of record NC_041217.1, read on the forward strand.
ATGGAAGAGATTTCAATGTACAAAATAAAAAGAAAACAAAAGACTTGATCAATCAAAAGTTAATTCTGTGAAAAGACCAATGAAATAAACCTTTGACAAGTCTGATTAAGATAAACAGGGGTATAAAGATGTCTCTTTAGTATTCAGCCATTTAACAATAATATTTTATTTAATATCTATGAAGCAATGTTGGGATGACCACAAATCTTGGTCATGCTGTTATAGAAAATTGAGTCATAGGGAATTGATTTTATTTCCCTAATGAGGGGAATGGTATTGAGAAGCAAAACAATTTTCCTGGAAGTTCCCAGAAAAGTTCAGGAATTGGAGGAATTAGGTACAACATAAGATGTGGATCAGGAATGATTCTGAAAATAGGGGATAGCTGGAAAATCTATAAAAGGAGAAGTTAGACTCTTAGGGCCTCTCTCATATCCAGGGGGAGTAGGTGTTTCCAGGTGACTAATTTTCCTTTACCTTAGTTTAATTCTCAGGAGAAATTGAACCAGCCAGCAAGTGCAGGTGAACTCAGGTGAGTTGAGTGAATATGAGGTTGGGCATCAACGGCATCTGTTATATCACCCACACACCCTTTCTCAGGACACATGGCAAACTTGCTCCAACCAAGTAAATCAAGAAATGGGAATACATAATATTCAGGAAAAATGGATTTAATACAAAAAACAGATGAAGGGAAGTCCCTGGACAACAGCTGTGCAGGGGGCCTAGAGATCAAACAATCCAAATTAGTGTCAAAGAAAGATTTCCAGGAGAAACTTCTTGCTGATGGAAAAAGAAGAAAAAGAAGAAGAAAGAAAAAGAAAATGAAAAACTATTTGGTGCATTTGCCCACGTGGGAAATAGCGTTAATCTGCTTCAGAAACTTTTTGAAAATTTTGGAAAAAGCTAATAATAGGCACATAGAAAACTAAGCACGTGACAAAAATGAAGCAGTAACTATCTCTAGATGGAAAAAAAGAGATTATTTAGGAGAAGAAACATAATCAGAAAATACTATTTGTCTCAGGAATGAACAGTAGCCATAAATGGTGATAAAACTATATTGGAGCACTGGGTAAGGAAAGTGGGAACTGAGTAATCATGGTATAATAAGAACAGTCTTCATATACTATAGTAGGAAATCAAATGAATAATATCTAACATTTAAAATCAAGAAATCAGGCTTCCCTGGTGGCACAGTGGTTGAGAGTCCACCTGCTGATGCAGGAAACACAGGCTCGTGTCCCAGTCCAGGAAGATCCCACATGCCGCGGAGTGGCTAGGCCCATGAGCCATGGCCGCTGAGCCTGCACGTCCAGAGCCTGTGCTCTGCAATGGGAGAGGCCACAACAGTGAGAGGCCCCCATACCGCAAAAAATAAAATAAAATAAATTTAAATCAAGAAATCGTAGCATATTGTATTATTTGGAAATACGGAGATAAATTAACAGACTACATATCCAAACTTGTTGAAAATGATTGCCTCTGGGGAACAGGACTGAGGAGATGTGAGGGAAGGGACAAGAATCAGTTATTTCTTGTTATATGCCTTGTATTCTGTTATATAATTCAAATTATGTGTGTATTACTTTAACAGAAAATTTTAAATTTATTTAAAAATGAAAGAAAGCTTTGTCTTCACATACACATTTAAAACATTCACATGCAGAAAAATCGTACAGACCACATCACTGTGCAATAAAAGTGAAAAATAACAACAAAAAAGATAGTGCTCATTCCCCTTAGAAAGAAAACAAACAGAATGAAACATTTAATAAACCTTGAGTTAAGAAGGAAATAAAACAAAAGTTATAGATTATTTAGAGACAGATAGCAATGACAGAAATACATATCAAAATCTAACAGATGTGGCCAAAATAGCAATAAGAGGAAAAGTTATAGCCTTTTGTGAATTTGTTTAAAAACAGAAGTTTAGAAATAAATGAATAATACAGTAAATCTAAATAAAGTAGAAGAGGGACTTCCCTGGTGGCCCAGTGGAAAAGAATCCTCCTTCCTATTCAGGGGATGCTGGTTCAATCCCTGGTCGGGCGGGGAACTAAGATCCCACATACTGTGGGGCAACTAAGCCCGTGCGCCACAACTATTGAGCTCGCACTCCTCAGCAAGAGAGCCCGCATGCCACAAAGTACAGAGCCCACACTCCCTGGAGCCTGCACACCACAACTAGAGAGAAGCCCGCACACTGCAACGAAGAGCCCACGCACCACAAGGAAAGATCTTGCATGCCATGTGTATCTAAGACCAGAGGCAGCCAAAAAAATTAAAAGAAAATAGGTAAAGAAAATAAATAAATATTTTAAAAATAAAGAAATTAAGTAGAAGAAAGAAATACTACATTAGAAAACAAACAAAAAGGGGACTTCCCTGGTGGTCCAGTGGTTAAGACTCCACCTTCCACTGCAGGGGGCACGGGTTTGATCCCTGGTTGGGAAAGTAAGATCCTGCATGCCACACAGTGTGGCCAAAAAAAAAAAAAGGAAAAAAAGAAAAAGAAAAGAAAACAAACAAAAGGCAAAGACTTGATCATTCAGTCCAAAGCTGTGACAAGACCAAAAAAGACAGACAAACATTTGGCAAGCCTGATTAAGGTAAACAGATATAACGGTCAAGGTGGCTGACTCTTCAAAAAATCATTCCACCTCAAAATGGTTAAGCTAAAGTATGTTATTCCCCTTCTAGTGACTGATTTAGAAATGGACATGTGACCCATTCCTGACCAATATGATGTGATGGGAAGATTGCTGGAGAAAGGTTTTCTCACTCTTAAGAAAGAGACACATAGAAGAGAGAGTTAGTCCCTTCTTCCTATAGATCTTTGGGAGTGATGCCTGGAACTGCTATAATCATCATGCTGCTAGGCCAAGGGCAATGCCCAAAGGATTGTAGAAAAGCAGATCCAGAGTCCTGATGCACTGGAGACACCCTGTCTCTGAACTTTTTGTTGTGTGAGATAATACATTTCCTTATTGTTTAAGCCAACTTGAATCAGATTTCCTGTTATTTCCAGCGGAAGTCATCTGACAAAAAAGCAAGCAAGCCCAAAAGCTAGGTATGAGAGGGGGGATGTAAGTACAGACACAAATTATTACCAAAAAATAGAAGGAAATACAGTGTACAGCTGCATACCAATAAAATGGATGATTTTCTAGGAAAGTAACATTTTTCAAAATTGACTCCAAAAGAGCTAGAAAAGCCTGATCAGACAAATAATGACAGGAAAAAAAGTTTGTCAGGGCTTCCCTGGTGGCGCAGTGGTTGGGAGTCTGCCTGCCGATGCGGGGGACGTGGGTTTGTGCCCTGGTCCGGGAGGATCCCACGTGCTGCGGAGGGGCTGGGCCCGTGGGCCGTCGCCGCTGGGCCTGCGCGTCCGGAGCCTGTGCTCCGCGGCGCGAGGGTCCGCAGCGGTGAGAGGCCCGCGTGCCGCAAAAAAAAAAAAAAAAAAAAAAAAGTTTGTCAAAGGGCTATCCTAAAAAAGGTATCAAGCCCATAGGATATTATAGGAGAATTCTATCAAATCTAAATTAACTGATATAAAAGGAAGTTGAAGGATCTTAGAAACTATAAGAAACAGGGCCAATTCAGGGCTGTAGGAAGTTAGTCTCATCTGGGCAGTGCCATTGGGATGAATGAACTTCACTTGTTTTCAGTCATAGTGTCACTCTGCTCAAGATTTAAATTCCAGGGAAAGAGCTCCTGACTGACCCAGTTTGGGGTGCATGTTCTCCTCCAAAATCAGGCATGAAGTCAGCCCACCTACACACTTGGACTGAGGGGAGGTAGAGCTATTTAGTCAAAGGGAAATCAGGCTCTGTTACTGGAATCAGGGGAAATTCATAATGGATAGGAACACTGTCCATTATAATTGGATTGGCAAAAATTAAAAACACTCAACATTGGCAAGGGGGTCAGGAAATGGGTACCCTAATATGTCCTCCTTTGGGAGGACATGTAAACTGCTTTCTTTTTTTTTTTTTTTTTTTTTGCAGTATGCGGACCTCTCACTGCTGTGGCCCCCCCCGCCGCGGAGCACAGGCTCCAGACGCGCAGGCCCAGCGGCCACGGCTCACGGGCCCAGCCGCTCCGCGGCACGCGGGATCCTCCCAGACCGGGGCACGAACCCGCGTCCCCCGCACCGGCAGGCGGACCCCCAACCACTGCTCCACCAGGGAAGCCCGTAAACTGCCTTCTTAAAGATAATATGAGAGTATCCTTTGAGCCAATGATTCTACTGCTAGGAATTTATCGTGCAGAAATACACGTGTAGTCAAAATAATCATCCAAGAATGTTGGTCTTTGAAGTATTGTGTATAACAATGAAAAAGTGCTACTATTTAAAATGTTGGTTAAATACAATATGGCATAGTATCTGTTCTATAGCATACTATATAAACCTTAAAAAAATACTTCCATGGAAGAGCTCCATAATAAACTATTAATCAAAATATACCAAATGCATAAGCATATGTAAAGTGTGATCCCATTTATGGCCTTAAAAAAACTATAAATATGTATTAGATGCATATCAAAAAAAATAAACAAATATACTCCAAATGTGCGACAGTGGTTACCCACAGAAGGGAGAACTGAATGGGGATGGGGGGCAAGGACAAAATGGAACTCTCAATTTTCCTCTTTATATTTCTGTATTATTTGAGTTTTCATGCTCACGAGTATGAGTTTTTGCCTATGTGTAAAAATCTACTGTGATCCATATGCTTATACATATTGCTATAGACAGGAATGTGGATTGACATCTTTTAAACCTTAGCATCAGATGCAAGCTTTTATATACAGAATGGATAAACAACAAGGTCCTACTGTATAGCACAGAGACCTATATTCAATATCCTATGATAAACCATAATGGAAGAAAATATTAAAAAAAGAATGTATATATATAATGGAATCACTTTGCTGTACAGCAGAAATTAACACAATATTGTAAATCAACTATACTTCAATAAAGAAATATTAAAACCGAAAAAAAAAAACTTAGCATTGATTGTTTCTGATTTGTGAATTTATAGGTAATCTTAATTATCTTTTTTGCTTATCTGTATTTTAATTTTATTTTAAAAATTAGCAGAGTAAAATAATTTACATATAAATAAGTTGCTACCATGCAATGTATAAATAAAGGGACATACATTGTTACTATAAAAATGGGCATGAGTAAGTGAACAAGAAAATCGCAAAAGAAGAACTATGAATGGCTAATACTCTTAAATGCTCTAATTCTAAAGCATGTAGTTTGGCATAAAGTAAGCCCCTCAATAACCCAGTCATTGCAATTACTATTCCTTATTATTATAACAATATGTGAGTGTGAAATACGTGAGTATTATAGAAAGCTATGGAAACTACCCAACAAAGGAAGCTGCTAAATCCTGATTGCAAGAATGTTGCACAGTGAAGCTCTTAGAGTCCCAGGAAAAGGAGCCCTCTCCAAGGGCACCAACCAAACTCCCAATGAAGCCGTCAGTCACGTTGCTAACCTACCGGGAACTTCTCTGAGAAGTTCACGTCCTTCTGTTAACTATAATAGGAAAGAGCAGGGCAGAGTCAGCAGTCTCCACTGAGGACTCATCTGAAGTTTGGCTTCCTGAGAACTGGTGTTTATTTGCCATGGGAGGAAGGGGAAGAAGACATGAAAACAAGAACACAAATTCTTTGGAAGACGGATATTCAGTTTTTAGAAGACGCGTACTCGTCCTACACTCCAAATCTTTTTTCTCCCTCACTTCCTACCCATTACTACCTTCCCAAGATTCTTACCATTGAAAAGAAACAGACCCCAAATCAGTCTACACTCCAACCGGTACAGCGTTTAAAAGGTAATGTTGTTAGTGTAGTATTTTATTATAAAAGTAATATATGATCTGTACAGAAAATTTAACAGAGAAAATGAAAAGCACCAATAATTCCACCACCGTGAAACAATCACTTTTAATATATTGGCATATGTTAGTCTATCTCAACATTTTTGAAATCATACATACTTATCTAATTTTTCTCATGTAACCTGTAACATAAGCATTTCCCATGTTTCTGCAATCTCTTAATAAAGGTAATTTTCACTGGCTTTGTGGATGTATAACAGAAGAGTCCTGATGGTGAGAAGTGCTGAAGCACAGAAGAAATCAGCAGTCAGTTATCTGAGACCATATCGTCTGTGGTTTTCAAAACAGGGAGCTTCAGGATTCACATAGATAACTCTGGAAGAGTCATTCTCCTTTAGAACTGCAGCATCCTCTTCTCCTCCTTCAGAGGAATGCAAGACAGAAGACACCAGATCTTGGCCTCTCTGATTCTCTTCCCCAAGTCCCAGGCAAGACAATGACAACTAAATGTGGTTCTGGTAATCTGACGACTCTGTTTCTTCCTCTGCAACTTCCGGATACGAGAGAAGTGAATAGGTGACTGTATTCTCAGCCTAGAGAAAGCAAAAGGGAGCAATGGGGATCCACAGAGAGGTCACAAGAATGAAGGCAACAGAAGAAGCGGCAGGGGAGAAGGAGAAGGAGGTGGCTGGGATGGCTCACCTGCATTTTGGCAGCCTCTTCAGCATCAGTGAGATTGGCTGTGGGCAAAAAGAACAGAGATCAGCGGGGGCACTGCCTATCCACGCTGCTGCTTGAAGCGAGGACCACGGAACCCCAACTCAGGCCTGCAGGCCAAAAGCTTCATCCCCTACCCACCCTTGGTATCCCAGACATGGCCTCCCGCACGGGCCACACTAGCAGGGACGCGCTCATTTGTGCTGCACTCATTTCAGAGGATCACTGAGTTTTCCTCAAAGCAACCAGGCAACTTCGGGGATCTGAGATATACTGGGGAGGAGATGGGGGTTGTTGAGTATTAGAGTAAAGTAATCCAGATTTTTTGCCAGCCACAGATGGTGGCCTTTCCACATTGGCCAGATGTAGTATATCTTGGGAATATATTCTTCAAAGTTCCAAAGTTGGAACTTTGAAGAATCTGACACTTCCTGATCTCATAAAGAAAAAAAGCATGAGAGTGAGAGTCAGCAAGGGAGGCTGCAGGGAAGGAAAGAAGGAAGCAAGCAACCCAGCCAGTACTCTCCCTGGTAAATATCTAAAACTCTTCCAAATGTCCTCATGTTTTTGCCAATAAACTCACTTTGCCAGTGCGAAAAGCAGCCTCAGTAACTGCAAAGCAGCATTCCTCAGGAAGTGGGGAGGGAGTCTGAGACAATGCATCTAGTGTCTTCATTCATCTCCAGGACACAATGAGTCCCTGTGTGCCATGCTCCAACTTCTGGAACAAACCACGTCCTGAATTCTCCTTCTAATGCATCCCTCAACCATCCCGGCAACTTAGCTGTGCCTTTTGGGAAACCATCAGCCCCAATGCCTTCCTGTGAAATAAATGTCTTGTGAAATATATTTATGCCAGTGTAGGTAGAAGCAAACATCAAAATGGCTAATCCACTTGTGTTTGCACTTTTTTCTACAGCAGTTTGGCCCTGGTGAAGACTTTGGTCCATATCCCCATTTGGCCACAGGACATAGGGGCCTTGCTCAAAGCGCAGCTGGAGAGCTGTGCCATTTTGCTCAAGCTCTCAAACCTGTTGGCTCTGCTCTGAGTCATACTCCAGCCAGCTGAGGTGGAGTCCTCAAGGGCTTCTTTTTCCTGTCCGTTTCTGCTGTCCCCAGAGAAAGCTCCAGTTTCCCTCGTGCTCTGGCTTTAAGTGCAGTCAGGAAGTCACCTGGAATATTACTGCTCCTTTAACACATTCCCACTTGGGCCAGGGCTTGGATGGTCACTGACTCTCAGAATGTCAGACCTAGAAGGGCTTAGAGATCACCCAGGCCAACCCACTCATCTCTTCAATGAGGTGACTAAACCCCAAGAGGGGGAATGACACTCAAGATTCCATTATATGATAGTGACAGAGCAAGGGTCAGGCCTGCATTTTAATAAACCTACATGAGTGGGCATTAGAACCAAGCTTTGCCCACAGAGTAAAGCCCACTAATGCACCTAGTACCCCACAACTTTCTCAGGCCAAAATCTCCTCTTAATGTTCCACTAAGAGCTGAGCCCTGTTACCCTTACCCAATCATTCCATAGAGACAGAGTCTGCAGCAAATCTAGGTTTTATTCCTTAGAGCTCTTTCTCCTTTCCTCTAGAATTTTATCCCCTCAATTCTATTTGCCTTAGTCTTACAGCATCTAACCCCAGTCCTCTGCCAGCTCTTCCAAAGCTCCACAGAAAGACCTAAGTATCTCTGATGTCCTGCTCTGGAAATATCCCCAGCACTTCTGACCCCAGAAACTCAGACAAGGCCTTCGCCTCTCTATCTAGGACAGGTGTTCATCTTCTCCTTGTCTCCAGTGAGGTCCTCTTTAGGCCCAGGAGTTAGTCTCAGAACTGACCAAGAGATTTGAGCCCCTGCCCTCCTCCCACCGACCCCTCCCTCTCCTGTGCTCCCAGCAGAACTCACACAAGCAGCTTCTTGATGCACAAGGCAGGGTGTCATTGAGCCCCCAGAGGGGGGGCTGCACTCACCTGGTTCCTCAGGGAGGGTATCTCCCATTTCCCTGTGCTCAGGGGTTCCTGGGAGAGCTAGGAGGGGCACACAGGAGGTTAGTAGGATTATGGGGTAGGACCTGAGTCTTCAGGACCAAGGACCACCAGAGGCAAGATTTGGGTTAGAACCAACACACACCCTTCTCCCACACAGACGCCTCCTCTCCTCCCCACTCCCCGGGGACTGCCCTAGCCTGTAAAAGGGCTGGTCTAGAGAGATGTAAGTTGGCTAGGTTAACAGTAGGGACTCCTGGGACTGTCAGAAAGGCCATTCTATTGCATCCTTCTTAAGCTTGCTCTGCCTTTTAAAAATCACCTCTTTCTCCCTCTCGGTATCTCTCCCTGAATCTCTACATTTACTTATCATCAGTAACTGAGGTCTTGGCTCTGAACCAATTGCAAAGTGCTTTGTGAGGTATTAGTAGTATTATTTTCTCTATGTCAATGGCTCTGAGTCTTTTTTCCCTTTTACTTTCTCTGTATCTGGATATCTTTAGCGCTTTCTCTCACCAGCAAGCTAGCTTTTCAGTGTTATGAATTGTGACCCTTTGCTTATTAGATTTGTATGGCACCTCCCCTTCTCTCTCGGCTCTTTTACGTTAGTCCTATGGGGGAAGGAGGCTGCTTTCCAAGAGTTGAAGTTCTTCAGCTGATCGGTCAGTGAACAAATGTTTACTGACCCTCTTGCTGCGTGGCAAGCATGTGCTAGGTGCTGGCGGCGGGTGGAGGTGGGGGGGGAGCGCAGAACAAGGAGACGTGGTTACTGCCCTCCTGTGCTCTTGCCAACCCCTTTGGAATACAGCTTAGTTCTTCAAAGGTAGCCTACGTGGATTCCATGACCTGGAATACATCCTTCCGCCCTGCTTCATCTCTCCTTGTTTTCTGCCTCATAATGTATGGCTTCAATGGCATCAAACTGCCTACAGCAACCTCCTTACTCTTCCCCTGATCCCCATCCTAGCCACAATGTTTCTCATTTCCATGTCTTGGCCCCCATGCCTGGAATGCTCTTCTAGCCCCCTTTGCCTGGTTAACTGCTACCCTCAAGCATCACCTCCCCCATAACGATAACAACTCATACTGTGTGATGTTTGCTGTCTCTGCTAGCTGCCGACTCATTCACCCTCATAACCCTGTGAGGTAGGTTCTATTCGTGGCCTCATTTTTCAGATGAAGAAACTGAGGCACAGAGAAGTTGAATGTGATGAGAAAAACAACTTGTATTTTCCTGAAAAAACAACTTTGTTTTCCTGAGTTGCTGCCTAGGCATCTTACAGTATGATAACCTGCTTGCACCCAGAATCGGAACATTTAAGATAAGGACTTGAGTTTAGGATTCCCTCCATAAGTTTTCGCTTTGCTTTTCCTGGGGCACCTCTTAAAATAACCACTTAGAGTGAAGCCCGCAAAATAGTGTCCTCCACCCCAATCACCTTACAAGTAATAGCTGCTTGCTACACTGCTCTCTCTCTCCTGCTCACCCATCATGGGGGACAGAGGACTGCCACCCCGCTTCCCATTTCTGGGATCTGTAAGTAGCAAGTCTTGTGACTCTACTTCCTTTGTGTGAGTGTACCGAAACTGTACTTTCAATCAAAATGACCCCGGGGTTTTCACTTCCCCAGTCTGGGAAGTGAGATCAGATGCTGAGGGAGCATCCACCTACCGTGTGGGTGGCTTGTGCCTCCTCTTTCAGCAGGTCATGATCTGCATATACTTAAATTAATACACCAACTCCATCTTCTCAACATATTGCATAACTCCCCCAACGTTATCCAGCTGGTGAGCTGACGGGCTGGGATTTAATCTCAGGCCGTCTGGCCCCACCAGGTGTGCTTCAGTCACGACACAACACGGCATTCCTGTGAAGCCTTCTCTAACTGCCCCGGCCCATGCTGGGTTGCGCCAGCTCTTCTGTCCCCCATCACAGCCTTTGCATTCTCGAATACTGGTCTTATCCCCTCTAATTATACTGATCTATTTGCATTTCAGTCTTCCCCACAATATTATGAACTCCCTGAGGGCAGAGACTGAACTTCTTTATCCTGGCATCATCCACAGAGTCTATCACAGTGCTTGACACATAAGCAAGTTTGTTCAGGCCTGTTAAATGAATGAATGAATAAACTATGGGACTATATTTGAATGCTAAGGATTCTCTAGCCCAAAGATAAGGGTTCTAGCAATGTTTGGGGTTAGGGCCTTGACTAAGTAGGAACTGATAACCAGAGGGGCCAAGAGGAGGCACAAACCTGAAATCTGCTTTCGCCTGAGGCAGAACCAGGCTACTATGGCACCAGCAATAGCCACTGCAGCAATCCAAGCGACTACAGCCACCGCTATCGTCACCGACGAGAAGCTGCTCGAGCTGGACCCTGGGAAACACAGGCGTCAGAACAGGCAGTACCCGTCCCTGTCCCTCCTCCAACGCAACACTCACTTCCACCCTCAACCTCACCTGCACAGGATTTCTGGAACTGGGCTTGTGCCTCTCCCAAACCCACATTTCTCTGCTAATCAAATGAAGGCACGCTGTTGAGTGTGTAAGGGAGAGGGAAGGGTTCCTCTTAGCCCTCGGGGATGGCAGCGAGGATGGACCTGACGCCTCCACCACTGTACCCAGCACAGCCTTGAACTGTCAAGGACATGCCATGCCTTTGAGAGTGAATGGACATATCCTGAGACATGAGAAGAAATTAGGAAAACCTCAGCTCTTAGGAATGTCCAGGAGCTTAGAGAACTTCTGCACCAATGAGAGAGCTCTGTTCCACTGCTGGGCTCGGTGTGATGGGGTCTATATTTCAAAGTGGAACAACAGCCTTGTCACCTATCACCTGGAAGCTGAGGGCTCCAAGCTCTGGCCAGTACTTAGCAAGGTGCCATGCCCCTGCCCTTTGCCCCAGAGCCCAGTTTTCCTGCTAGGGCATTTCTCAGATCTCCCTGTAGGTCCACGTGACCTTACCCCTAATTGTCTAACCCCTCTTCTCCCCTTCCTTCATCTTCACAGAGTTCCCACCTTGGACAGTGATGGTCACAGGCTGTGATGAGTGCAGTGTCTGCCCGATAAATGCCGTGCAGTGGTACTCGCCACTGTGACTGAGGTTCGCTTGTGGGATACAGAAGTTGGAACGCAAATAGGAAAATGTCTTGGATTTTCCATTCTGGAAGAATATGACCTTATTCAGAGGGCTGTTTTTCCAGCTGTGGCACCTCAGCATGATGGGCTCCCCTTCCTGGAACACGAGGCTAGGGGTCTGGAGCAGCAGCCAGTCTGAAAGACACAAAGAGACCACAGGACCCAGGTTGTCTTGACTCAAATCTGAGACCCAGACCATCCTTACTGGTGGGCCACTGTGTGTGGAGGGAATCAGACACCCCTGGTCTCTAATTCTGGCTCCATCATGTATGAGCTCTGTGATCTTGGGCAAATAATTTAACTCTTTCTGGGCCTCCGTTTCCTCGTATGTGAAAATAGTCACAATAATACCATTAGCTATCTACAGTAGTTCCCGGCACATAGTAGGTGCTCAGGATATGCTTGTCTTCCTGTTCCTGTCCTGCCCAACAGGCCTCTACAAGAAGGATACAGGAGACCCAGGAGTACAGTCCCTTCCCTGAGGAAGGGAGGGAGGGAAGGACCCAGTCTGACATAGGAGACAACATGTGAGGGGGACACAGCAGAGTCAAGTGTCTTTGCGGAAAGTCACGGACATATAAATATTAGCTTATCTGGTGCATGCTAGTATATGTGGAATTTCACTTCAGCGGGGACTTTGTCTAAAGGCAGCAGTGACATGGGTGGGCCATTAGCCTGCTGTGTACTTTTTTCCCCTGATTTTCATCCTTTTACTGAGGAAAAAGATATTTAATTTCTTTGTCGTATAGGGAATAGAGGCTAAGGTGGGTACTTATAATCTGACCTCAGCCCACGCACTCCTTTTTCCTAAAGCTATAGGACAGAGTAGAGTTGGAATTGGAAAGAAAGGGTAGAAAACAATAGATACGTTGGAAGGGAGCCGGGACATGAGAAAGAAATGACAACAGCCACACGTGTGCTAGTCAACCACGCTTAGCCCCTTCAGCAGATCGGAATGATGCCAAAAAAGTCTCTACACTGGCTGCTGAGCCTGCCACAAATGCAGGTGAAAATGTTCAATACTGAGGGAGGGCGTGACAACGAAGAGAAAACTCTGGGCCATGGCTACAGTGGGACAATCCAGAGGGAAGGTGGGGAGCACCAGATCTTGCGACTCGGGTCACACAAGCTAGAAAACCCCACCTCTCCCACTGGGGAGGCACCCCTGCATTCCACCCATTTCCTCCCATACCATCCTGTGTATTCCTCCTCTTGAGGAACTCAGGCCCTGGCTAGACATTCCACTCCAGAATTAGGTGAGCAGTCCTGGTTCCCTAGACTGCCTCTTTTATAAAGGTTGGATTGGGGTAGGTGGGAATGCTGAGAATTGTGAAGATCTTTTTTTTTTTTTTGCAGTATGCAGGCCTCTCACTGTTGTGGCCTCTCCCCGTTGCGGAGCACAGGCTCCGGACACGCAGGGTCAGCAGCCATGGCTCACGGGCCCTGGATCAGTCACTGTTTGGGATGCAGGCAAGGGCTCCACCACTCCTGTGCCTTTCCTGGGATAGCTCCAAGCACCACCTATTCCTGAGGAGGGCCACTGACACAAAGGCCCAGGTGGGTGGCCACTTCTGCCTGGACCCATGTACCTTAGAATGCTCCTCCCACTGACCCCACCAGCTGGACTAAGGCTAAAGAACTGGCCTGAGGCCCTAGAGGGAGACTGAGCCACAGCTAGGGCCTGGCTAGAGGCCTGGGGGAGGCTAAACAGGGGAATAGCTTTCGGGGTGGAGCTTTGGGCTGAGCCTGTTGTTCCTCAGTGCCAAGTTCTTTACCTAAACTGCATCTACATGGACTCCAGCAGCCTGAGCAGACAGCCCCTCCGGCTGGACTACTGCCACTGCCCTAATAGGCTTCAGGATGAGTTGAGAAGCTAGAGGCACATTCTGGGCCAAGGTCTGGTTTACCTGGAATAGGTTTCTCAGCTGTGGTCCTAGATACATCTGGCCTGGGACAGGTTGAGGGGGAGGAGGTGGTGTTCCCCAGTAGCACAGATTGGGTCAAAGTGGTAACACTGGGAGAGTTCACTCCAGGACTAGCTGGTGAGTTGGGAGGCTGATGTTGTGGCCAGATTGACTGAGGCCTGGGTGGTGCTCGGCTGCTGCGTTGTGCTGGTGTTTGGGGGAGCTGGCCTGCTGACTGGCAGCAGTTGTGGCCACTCGATAGCAGCCAGGCTGTGCGGCTGGGCCTGCTGAGCTGCTGCTGGACATGAACTGGTGGAGATACTGAGGCCCACGGAGCTGCCCCTGCAGTGCCTGCTCTGCCTGCTGTTCATACCTGGCATTGAGCTTCTGGGAACTAGCGCCACCACCTGAGTAGGGACTCCCATTGGTGCAGTCGGCATTCTGTTGACTCTATCCTCCATGATAGTGGTTCAGGGTCCCCAAGGCTGGTGCTCTGGCTCCAGGCCTTCACATCTAGCTCTTCACCTAGGTCCTTCAGGGTGGTGTCCACCTCATGTGCCAGGGTTCCTTGTCAACGCACCTGCTGGTCGGGTGGGAACTTGCTCAGTCTTGGGGGAGGGATCCCTCACCTCCGCCCCTTCCTAGAGAAGCAGGAGCACTGAGGTTGAGGCCCTGCCAGGCCTCTGGGGCTTCCCTCCAGGACTGTCTTTTCCTGCTGAGCACAGAGGGTAGAGATTGCAGGCCTGGAGCTGCAGGCCCACCGGGCCTAGATACCTTTGAGGAGAATTTGAGAATTGGGTGAGGGAAGGGGACTAAGTGAAGAATAGCAATGACAGTATTCATCCTAATCACACTGCAGCTTTTCTCTGTGGAGAACGTTTTCTTGCCAGGAGCTTTGGAGGATCATTGATCTGTTCAGCAAACATTTATTAAGCCCTGTCCCGTGCCTGGGGCTGGATATAAAAGGTGGTTAAGATACAACTTTCACCTCAAGTTGCACAGAGGGCAGGGGGGCAGGGAAATGCTGATTCTTACCACCGGAACCTGACGGGGGAGGCAGTAGTATCTCCACTGAGCAGATGAGGAAACTGAAACTCAAAGGTAAATGAAATCATCATGTTTACAAGGCTAGTAATTTCCAGCACTAGGATTCAGCTGTGGTCTGTCTGTGCATTTGACTCTGCCATAAAAATGCAAGGATTTCTATGAATTAGGGATTTCCTTCTGTTTCTCTCATACCCAGCTGCCTGTCAGTGGCCTTGTCACCTTCGTGCTCAATCAGCACCGAGACAAAAGAGCCCAACATATTCTGGAAAATTTCTTAGGAACTTCCACCTCACCACACATACAAAGCAATGGGATACGTGAAAAGGGAAATGAGTAGACCAAAACCCCTTCAAACAACCCACAGCCATGCTTCCCAGTAAGCAGGCAATTCCCCTTTCCGAAAAACCTCTGCCACATAAGCAGATTTCTTCTATCCTCATTCCCCCAGACTCTCTCAGGCCTTCATCCACTGACCGGAAATCACATCCAGATGCACAGGGTCGCTGAGGCTGGTCTGCTCTCTCTGACACCTGTAGTCTCCGCTGTCATTGCTGCTGGCCTTAAAGCTATAGCTGGGCTGGTTCTGGCTCTGGATGAAGCTCCCATTATGGAACCACTGGGTGAGGTTGCCTTCATACAAGTCGGTCCCCTGACACATCAGCGTCACATAATCCTCCTTGAGCACACTGATCCACGCAGGCTGAATGTTCACCACAGCCTTCGGGAGACCTGCTGAGGGGCAGAGAGAGAAGGCAGCATGAGGAAAGGGACCCCAAGGGCCTAAGCAGACCCCAAATCTCAGATGATGGAAAACTGTGGCCATGCTGGAGACATCAAGAGAGGAACCCAACCCAGAACTGTTGTGCAACCAAAGGCAGTTCCTCCAACTCATGCAGCCCAAACAGGGGCCCCCAGGAACCCAGGTTCTCTCAGGGAGCTTGCCTCCTCCCCAGGGGAGAGGACAAGAGGTAGGGGAATGGGAGAGGGGGCAACAAACACACACACACAGACACACACACACAGACACACATACTACACATACATCCTTTGGGGAATCACTTTCCTCCCCTGTAAACTGAGGCATTTGGACACTAGTGGATAAACTCTCTCCACAGCTGAAAGAAGACAAATGGGGACATCTGGTGGAGGTGCCAGGCTGAGAGTCAGACATCACGTTTCTGTTCTGACTTCTTCCATTCATTTCTTTTAATGTATTTATTTCTTTTTATTTAGAAATAAATACATCTTAAAAAAAAAGAATGGAAGGAGTCAGATCAACAAAAAAGCTGTATTTATTCATTTATTTTTTGTCTGTGTGGGGTCTTAGTTGCAGCATGAGGGATCTTCGTTGTGGTGTGGGATCTTTCCTTGAGGTGTGCGGGCTTCTTTCTAGTTATGGCGTGTGGGTTTTCACTTCTCTAGTTGTGACACGCAGGCTCCAGGGCACGTGGGCTCTGTAATTTGTGGTCCGTGGGCTCTAGTTGAGGCACGGGCTTAGTTCCCTGACCAGGGATCGAACCTGTGTCCCCCGCATTGTAAGGCAGATTCTTTACCACTGGACCGCCAGGGAAGTCCCCATTCTTCATCCTTTAGAATAGACCTGTCCTGACACCCAAGCACAGAGGAGTCTCTGTGGCCTCAGAAGAATAAGAAAGAGGAGAAAGGCTGGCAGGCCAGTCTAGGGAGCTCGCGTTCAGTGGCCCAGGTAGAGCCACACTCCACTACCAGTCCTGGGAGGTGGAGAGGTTAGTGGTGCAGAGAAAGCAGTGCCCAGCAGTGTTCATCCCACCAGAACCGGTGGTATCTCCTATTTGTGTCCAGAGGAACAGGCCCTGAAGCCTTCAGATACATGCAAAGTAGAGGATTTATCAACCCATGGGGTTAACCTAAGCAAGTCATGTGATTTTGCATGTGGCTGAAACTAAAATGGCCTGGGTTCGTGATTTAGTTTGGAGAGAGGAAGGCAAGTGAGACAGAAGACAGTTATTTTCTGTGACAGAATCTGTGAGGTCTCACTGTAACAGAAGCAGAAGGCTGTGCCCCGTGGCTGCCCATCCCTGGCTTCCCTGGGAGGAAGGGAAGGAGGAAGGAGAAGGGGGCAGGGCATCTTGTGGCAGCAATTACTCTTTCCTGGTTCTACCTCAGTCCTGGGTTGCTGGTGCATCCAGAGCACCTCCAGACAGGGTGCAGGGAGCAGAGAGAGAGGGTAGCTGGGGGAGGGAGAGGATGTGGTAAGCACTTACCAGGTTTCCCAGCAACAGGAGCTGTAAGAGAGAAAGCAAAGATCAGCCTACTTTCTCATTAGATATGATGATTCATCATGATAAATAATCACCTCCTTGCAAATCTCCTTAACTCTCTTGCCAGTCTCTGTCTGCATTACGTTCCACCTGGGTTGTCCATGCCTTTACTTCTTCAGCTGTGTGTTAATGAAATTACCACATAAGCAGGCAGGTTGGTATCTCTGCAAATTTACTGTCTCCATATTCAAAAGAACACTAAACTGCCGTTCTGACACTTTTCTCTAGTACGTTTGCTCTCTGGCTCTTGGTAGGGACACTCATTTTTTCCTCACTCCTCAAACTTTCCAGTCCTTTGCCTCCAGTCCCGTCTCACTCAAAGATGATGCCTTCCTTTATCCTTCACAGAGAAAACAAACACAGTTAGACAGGAGGTCTCACATCTTCCCCCAACTAAATCATCTAACCTATTGCATCTCCATCCATCTTCCTTCCTTGGTTTTCACTGGGGACATCTCTCCTCCTATCTGTGGTCAGTCTCTAACCTAGGTCACATTCCCTTTCAATCCGCTCAAGGATTTTCCTCTCTCTGTTATTCCCTTTCTCCTCTGCCTCACCCATTTCTCCTTCTCAGATGGACCTTTCCTATCAACATAAATATATTCCAGGATCTTTCACTGAAAGGAAAAAATCTCACTGGACACCACATATAATTCCAAAATTATTTTTCTGCTCCCTTTCCCAGCCTGATTTCTCAATTCTTTTTCTACAAAGGCTGTCGTCATTTCTTCTCTTTCCAATCACTGTTTCATTCTCTGCAATTTGAACTCTGCCCTCACCAGTCCACTAAAACTTTTCTTGTCAAAATCACCAATGATCTCAATGTCAAATCAAGTGGACACATTCTATTTCTCTCCCAGGTTCCCCCATATAAGTGTATATCTTCACCATCTGCCCAGGTACTTGTGCCTGAAAACCGCAAGCCCTCTTTTATTCCTCTCTCTCTCTCCCAAAGCCCATCAGCCTTTGCCACCAGTAAAGTCGTGATCATCCTGCTTCCAGTTAGTTCTTGAATGCGTCAGCTTCAGTCCATGTCCACACTATTTTAGGTCACCAGCAGCTTTCTCCCATCTCCTAACTTATCTCTTCCCTTATTTTGTTCCCCCGACAATTCATTCCCCACAGAGAAGCTAGAGTTATTTTTAAAATAACAAATCAGATAATATCACTCTTCTGCTTACATGCCTTCAGTGCTCTTCCTTTGCTCTGAAAATAAAATGTAAATATTTACAAGGTCACACCTGACACAAGCCCTGCTCACCTCTCCAGCCTCATCTCGAGCCACACTTCCCCTACTCATTGAGCTCCAATAACACCAGACCTCTTCACATTCTTCAAACTTGGCGCTTTTCTGTATGCTGATCCCTCTACTCTAAACCTGCTTCCTTTGTATCTTCAAATGGCTTAATCCTTATCAGGCTTCAGGTCCTAGCTTAAAAGTCACTTTCTCAGAAGATTCTTGCCATATCATCCTGTTAATGTAGGCTGTTCTCTCATGTCCCCCGCAACAAGTGATCTTATCAGAGTATCCTGTTTACAGCTTCATAGCCATTTTCCAATTCATATTTATGCATTTGTGCTCCTTTATTTACTGTTTATATCCCTCAGTAGACTGTAAGCTCAAAGAGGGCAGTGGCCATATTAATTTTATTTGCCAATGCTCTGGAAATCATTCACTGAGTCC
This sequence comes from Physeter macrocephalus, assembly GCF_002837175.3. Classification (NCBI taxonomy): domain Eukaryota; kingdom Metazoa; phylum Chordata; class Mammalia; order Artiodactyla; family Physeteridae; genus Physeter; species Physeter macrocephalus. The sequence continues at coordinate 67,887,955 of NC_041217.1, forward strand.
ATCTAGTTGGGAGATAAGAGAGCCCAAAATTGCGTTGACAATAGAACGTAAAGATGAGGACACAGGCGTGAGAGAAATTTAAGACGGAGAGAGAACATGGCCCTTGAAGAGATATGGGGGTCTTGTAAATGGGTGACTAGGAAAAACATTAGTTGTGCTGACACAAATATAAATGTTAGGAGGAGAAGAACATTTGTGAGGGGAAGATGATAGTTGGAGTTTGAATGTGTTTTGTTTCTGAGCTGACAAATCAATTTGGAGGTCTCCAACCAGCAGGTGGAAATATGAAATTGTACTTGACACAAACAAGAAAGATAGGTTTGGAAATTATTGACACAGAAGTGATAGCTGAAAAGCAGAGTGTGTAGGGGTGACAATGTGGCAGTGCAGGGAATGGGTAAAGAAGTGGGACTAAGAGGAGGAGGAAGAGAAGAAACAAGTAAGAGATGAGAAAAGTAGAGAGAAGGCACCTTCCATTTATTCATTCAACAAATATTAGTGAATACTAAATATGTTCATACTCAGTATAATACTGTCACTGTGAGGGAGGCAAAGACCTTGTGCTTTAGGTCAGGAAGGCTGTCTCTTTTTTTTTTTTTTTTTTTTTTAATTATTTATTTATTTATATTTTTGGCTGCACACGGGCTTTTCTCTAGTTGTAGTGAGCGGGGGCTACTCTTCGTTTCGATGCACGGGCTTCTCATCGCGGTGGCTTCTCCCGCTGTGGGGCGCAGGCTCTAGGCACGCGAGCTTCAGTAGTTGTGGCACGTGGGCTCAGTAGTTGTGGCGCACGGGCCTAGTTGCTCTGCGGTATGTGGGATCTTCCCGGACCAGGGCTCGAACCCGTGTCCCCTGCACTGGCAGGAGGATTCTTAACCACTGCGCCACCACGGAAGTCCCAATGTCTCTCTTGTTCAGTGATAAATCTCCAAGTGCTAGAACAGAGCCTGCACATAGCATTTATTTAATGTTTAAACAAGGCAGTTTGTGGAATCTTGGAAAGCAGAGAATATGTGTACACACTGCCTGGCTCTACTTTTAAGAGTAGAATTGGAGCTTTATAAAGTAGGCAATGGAGCAGCACTGAAGGCATTTATGAAGTACAGTGACTCAGCCATAGCTGTAGTTGAAGAAGTCAAGGCCTCAGTGTACAGCATAGATTTGGAGAACAGGAGACAGGACAGTCAAGACTGGATCAGAAGGTGGTGTAAAAATTGAGTTACTGAGCAATGAAGACCTGAATATGGCGGCCCAGATGAGAATGGAAAAGATGGAGTAAATCTTTGTGACTTAGCAAGAGGGCAAATGGATAAAAATTCCAAAAGTCTCTCCCAGGAGTCTTGTCTAGGCATCACATTGGTATCACTATAGCAGAGGTAGGGAAGCATGCCACTACTCCAGGCCTGAGCTTCTCCATACGAAAAGTGAGGTAGTTCAGTGCTCCTTTTTCACGCTATTCTGCTTCAATCCATTTCATCCTGCTCATGGGAGGATACTCTCTCTTCCTCACCTCCACCTCCTGTCCCAGATACTCTCTCTTCCTCACCTCCACCTCCTGTCCCAGTATCATCCAGCATTGAGGGCCAAGGCTCCCAGAGCTGAACAGATTGTACTATCGATCATAGTACCTAACTTGGAAAGCGGCTGCATGTCCTCTGGGACCATACTGAAGCAGATTTGAGGGTAGATACTCTAGAAATTGAGCTTTGGGGAGACATTACTGGCAATAAGCCTCCCCTACTTGGCCTTCCCTAGACTCTTCCACCCACCAGCACTATCACTCCCTGGTCCCTAGCTCACAGCTGAGAACATGGTCAGCAAGGAGCGCTCAAGTGCAGCCTAAGATCCTGTCTTTCTATTCGATCAGTGACAGGATGTATCCCCATGTTTGAGCAATGCAGAGAGACATGCATGATTCCTCTGGTCCCACAACTGATTCTAGAATTGCATGGCTTATGTATTCTCTGATCCCCATCCACTGGATAACCCACACCCTCCTGTGCTTTTTCCCAGGGGAATCTCCTTTCACATAAAGAGAATAGGCTTCTGCTGCCTGAAGTGGTTTCAGGAGCACAGAGAACAGCCACTGCCCCCAACCAAAATGTGTTCCTCCCACCTCCTATTTGCCTAAGACGGCATTAGCCCTCCCACCTAAGATATGGTCCCAGTGAAACACAATTTCTAAGGAAGGCAAACACCTTGGCCACTCATTAGTCCTTCAAGTCTAGGTCACTAGACTTTCCTCACAGCTGGCTCCGCTCTGGGGGGTGGCAGAGCACCAGCGACCTTGGTGCCGAGTGAAACTGGCAAAAGACTTAAAAAGAAATGAACTCTGCTGGGCTTCCCTGGTAGCGCGGTGGTTAAGGATCTGCCTGCCAATGTAGGGGACACGGGTTTGAGCCCTGGTCCAGGAAGATCCCACATGCCGTGGAGCAACTAAGCCCCTGCGCCACAACTACTGAGCCTGCGCCCTGGAGCCCGCGAGCTACAACTACTGAGCCCACACGCCACAACTACTGAGCCCACGCACCTAGAGCCTGTGCTCCGCAACAAGAGAAGCCACCGCGATGAGAAGCCCACACACCACAACAAAGAGTAGCCCCCGCTCACTGCAACTAGAGAAAGCTCACGTGCAGCAAGAAAGATCCAACTCAGCCAAAAATAAATTAATTAATTTAAGAAAAAAAGAACTCTGCCAATTTCATAATTTGCCAAGGCCAGCAAGGTTGTCAGAATCTGATTTTCATCAGCCTGCCTTCACCCTCCTGACTTTCCTGACATGCTTCCCGCGCCAGCCCTCATCCTTGCCCAAGCTCAGCCCCAACCGAGGTGGCAGCAGCTGAGTTAGAAAAGCTTGCCTGCCTCTGTCTCTGCTCCACTGCCCTCCTGGGGACCCTGCCTCACCCAGGAATAGCAGAGCCGTCCACAGTAGCATGTGGCCCGAAGGATGGCAGGGTGTGCAGTCAGCTCGGTCACTCCTGGCAGCAGGGAGGACTAGGAATGAGGGGATCCCCATCACCTCCTGGAGCGAGCAGGTTGGCTCTGACAGCCCAGCACAGCAGGCACAGACTTCTCTCGAGGCTTGACAGATTCCACCGCAGAGAACAGACAAATTCTGGAGTCCAAAAGAGGAAGTGAAAAGAAGTGGTTTTTTTTTTATCACTGGCTCCTCCCCTTCCACCCTCTTTCATCTCAACTTTTCCCTCCCAGAAGTTTCAGGGCTTCCCAGAATCAATCTGGCTCAGTCCCACTCCAAATTCACAGAAAATGTGGAAACTGGGAAACAGATTCTCCTCTTCCTCTGGGGCCACAGCTGGGCTCAGCCTCTGGGAGGAAGAGGGGAATAAATGGTGACCCAAACTCAGCTCAGAACCTCCTGTCTGTCTCTCTGCTTAGAAAAGGCGATGGAGGAGAGTGTGTCAGCAGACTCCCCATACTTTTAGATCTATTTAGAGGCGCAGGCACTGGCATCAGACTCCTCCTGAGATCGAGCATAGCAACTTGAGGCCAGCCCCCACCACTGGATTTTCTTTATTATCATAATCCTGACTCTGTTTTGGATTGTGGAACAAGGACAAAGACGTGTGTCAGAGTGGCACTAGGATGATCACACCCACCCTCTTATTCCCCTTCGTCGTTCACTCTTGTACTCCTCTTGTACTCCTCCAACAAATATCTTTGAGCAGCAATTAGCGCCCTGGTTCTTTATCTTTCTTACCCATCACTGTTCTTATCACTGTGGCATGGTCAAAGAGCAGGGCTTTAGAGCTGTGTAAGTCTAATTTTGAATGACAGGTAGCTTCTCAGAACTTCTCAGATTCCTCACCTGTATAAATGAAGATTAGCATGCCTGTCCTTCAAGCAGGGTTTCTCAGCCTCAGTACTACTGACATTTGGGGCCAAATAATTCCCATTGTGAGGACCTGTCCTATACACTGTAGGATGTTTAGCAGCATCCCTGACCTCTACCCACTAGAATGCCAGGGGAACCCCCTAGTTGTGAAAATAAAAATGTCTCTAGACATTGGCAAATGTTCTCTAGGGGGCAAATTTTCCCCTGGTTGAGAACCACTGCACTCAAGGTTTTTGAAAATTAAAAGAGAATTTGCATGCTAGCAAAGTCCCTGGTGCGTTGTGGGTATCCAGTAAATGCTAGTTTCCCTTTTTTTGCTTTCTGTAGTCATTCTCATCAACATTAGTTCACCCTCAACATCTCCAGAATATGAGTTGCTCTGGGGTTTCTCTTGGGACCCTCTGCTGGGGCCTCTCTCCCAAAAGCTCTCTCAGGAAGCGAGCTGTAATACTCAAGGAAATGACATTGTAAAACCTGTTCTTACACTCTGTGGTCTTCAGAAACCTCAACGACCACACTCCTTTGGCCAGGGCTTTTCTGCTGGCCCCGTTCTACCCCACCTCCCACCCCCAATCTACCTCCAACCCTTATCTGATTTTTAGGTGAAAAAATTTCTTTAACCACTGAAAAGACTCCAGTGAGCTGACATCAACACTTTTTTTTTTAACATCTTTATTGGAGTTATAACTGTTTTACAATGGTGTGCAACACTTTAAAGGTTAATTTATATAATGGGACCCACACATTGGAGCCACCCCACTGGACCAGACCACATTTTAAATCTAAACCTAAGTCAGCCTGCACTTAACAGGAAAAACCTGTCCAGGGTAACATACACCAATCGCAATCCTCCAACTCAGCTTTACTTAGCTTACCTTACTCTAGAAATCAGGACCTGTTAGCCTTATAAGGAAATTCCCAACCTCCTAGCCAGTCATGCCCTGTCTCCACATTGCCTCTTCTAAAGCTCTATAAAACTTGGTCTTGCCCAAATCCCTTGGGAAGAGTTCTCCACTGCTTATGAGGAACTGTACTACCTCAATCCATGGCTTGTTTTCCCTTGAATAATGTTGTAACTAAATTGTTTTAGTTTTACCATTGGACAGGTCAGGCATATCTCATTTTATTGTGCTAACTTAACTGCACTTTGCAGATATTGCATTTTTTACAAATTGAAGGTTTGTGGCAACCCTTGTTGAGTAAGTCTATCAGTGCCATTTTTCCCTACTGCATTTGGCTCACCTTGTGTCTCTGTGTCATATTTTAGTAATTCTCACAATATTTTGAACTTTTTCGTTATTATTATGTGTTATAATGATCTGTGATCAGTGATCTTTGATGTTATTATTGAAATTGTTTAGGTATTTTTAGCAATAAAATCATCTTAAATTAAGGTATGTATGTTGTTTTATAGACATGATGCTATTGCACACTTCATAGACTACAGTGTAAACGTAACTTTTATATGCACTGGGAAACCAAAACATTTGTGTGACTCATTTTATTGCAATATTGTCTTTATTACAGTGGTCTGGAAGTGAACCCCCAATCTTTGCAAGGTATAGCCTCTATTGTCAATGAGGTGTGATGTGAAAACAGCTACTGAAGATTCCAGGGTTGGCTCCTAGATGAAGGTGAAGGTTCCTACAGAGCCACTGTAGTTTGCTACCTCTCCAGCTGCTCTCCAGTATCTCTGGTAAATTCTCTTAGATTGAGCTCCACATAGTACCCATTTGAAGCTCAAGTTTGTTTGTTCTAATCCTTTTAGGTGGAAATTTGGGGTATGAGAGACTTCAGATATTTCATGGTGAGACCTAGTAGGCCACAACATTTGAGTTTATGCCCCATCTGAGCTACAGTGTAAGCACCTTCAGGAGGTACTGACAGATCTCAGGAACAGTGCTCAAGCGGTCAGAAACAGTAAGTCTGGTTGAACTAGGGAGAATTATTTAAATGAGGGAAAATAATAGGTGCCCCTGAAGCAAAAGAAACCATGATGGCAGCCATTAGGAAACTCACAAAGCTTGAGGTAAGTCCACAGCATGAACTGCTGAGGGACTTGGGGAATTAAATTAAGACAATAAATGTGGACTGTACTGAGTGCTCACCACGTCACTCTCAGACTCCTGGGCTAGGATAAGCTGGTCAAGGAATGGGTTAGAACAACAGTGGTCACATGCCAACCTCAGGAAAATTTCCATGTAACAAGGTACACTGTTAAATACCACGTAATCAGGGCTTCCCTGGTGGCACAGTGGTTAAGAATCCACCTGCCAATGCAGGCAACACAGGTTCAAGCCCTGGTCGGGGAAGATCTCACATGCCACGGAGCAACTAAGCCTGTGTGCCACAACTACTAATCCTGTACTCTAGACCCCGCAAGCCATAACTACTGAGCCCACGTGCCACAACTCCTGGAGCCCATGCACTTAAAGCCCATGCTCCACAACAAGAGAAGCCACCACAATGAGAAGCCCACAAACCGCAACAAAGAGCAGCCCCCGCTCGCTGCAACTAGAGAAAGCCCGCACACAGCAACTAAGATCCAACGCAGCCAAAAGTAAATAAATACATAAATTTGCTTAAAAAAAATACCACATAATCTGGTGGCACATCCTTATTAGGCATTAATTTGGCTCTAAGAGATCCAAGGCTTAGCTACAGAAGTGGGACCCTCAAATATCAAAGAATTAAGCTTGCCACCTTCTGGCACACCTGCCTACTTTATGTCTGATAAATGCGGTCCAAGAGGCTATAAATATCTACAAAAATGGCAACATCTTACTAAGACAACCTAGAATGACAACGGCCGTTATAGGGAATCTTCCCGTTAGACAAGATGGCTCATTTACGAGTGCACTTGAAAGTAAGAGTCCTCAAATCAAACAAACAGAATGGGATACCTATTTTAATTGGTATGCCTCCAAAAGGCTTCAAGAGTCCCAGAGAGCTTCATTGAAAGATTCATTGCAAAAGGGTAATGAAAAAGTAAAGACACAAGAGGTACCTAAAACAAAAGACTACAAGACTGATGTGACTACTACTCCCCTCTGTCCTCCTTTACCTGAGTACCCACAGTCTGCTAATCCTCTGTCTGAACTGCCTTTCCACTCCGAACAGACTGTAGAACTGTAAACAAAAGTCTGCCAAGTTAGCGGCCTTACAGATACCCTGTATCTACCCTCAAAGGAAGGTCACCAAATGGCCCCTCTCAGGGATGGTGAGACTGAGGGAGTCTCTGGTAAACTGCTATCAATTATTCCCTTAAACAGCCAAGGGGACACTAAAACTAAGATTAATGGAAACCCTTGTTAAATTCTGATAGATACCAGAGCTACACTCTAAATACCTCATGCTCCAGAGCCTCCAGAAGGGATCCTGGAAAAACTGGCAGAAGCTGGTGAAGGATGAGGATTCTTACCACAGTCAGGTCTCCCAGATCTCTGTAGTGCCTGGTCAAGAGAGGAAAATAAAATTTCATGTGGTCCTTTCTTTTCCAAATTCAGGCTTTTTTGATTTTGGTTTTGGAGTACCTATTGGTTGTCAATTCTTCTCTCCCAGGGACAGCTATTTTCTTCTGTTTGTCTCATTTTGTGTTGAGAACTGGACTTGGCAACCATCCGGTCAGGGCCCCCAAAATATGGCCAGGCAGAAATATGGGTCTGTAGTGTAAGCCATGACAGTTTTCTTCTTTTTTGCAATACAAGTGGCTGACTTAAGCTTTGATTGCCAAGGCATCCATTTCAAGGGGCGGCCCTTTCAAAGAAGGCTGTCTCAGCTAAACACAGTACCAACCACACAAGTAGATAAAGAGCCGGGCCACCTCCACTCACTGAGGCTCCTTTGTTTTAGAGATTTTGGTACATTTAAATAACTGACCAATTGGTCTACAAGGTTTTTCTTTTATTCCATCCTGTCCTTTAAATTCCTGCTCTTATGTTTTAAATTCACCAATAAAGAGTGAGCCCCGCAAACCCTAGGACCCACCCTCAGCCCCAATAAAAGCAGAACCCCAGGCCCACATGCACTCTCTGTCTCCCCATGACCTTGCTGTGTGGCCCCAGGTGTGCTGTGTAATTTCCAGGTGTTATAAGTAATGAGCCTCTTTTTTTTTCAAAGTTTCCTGATGGTTATTGCTGAAGGGCATCTGGCAATCATTATAAGAACCCCAAGAGCTGGTCCAACCACAACACTGGTTATTGATAGGCTGAGATCAGCACAAAACAGGGTTGCACCCCATTGGCTTCTGGGGTTCTGCTGACTTTTGCCAGCTCTCAGGGGAATTGTCTAAGTCTTCTTTCTCGTGGCTATCTCTGCAAGTCACTCTGGACCTTGGGAGGGTTCGTATCTTTTGTACCCTCTTTCAGGACGCCCTTGGGTTCATGGGGTTGTTCAACACTGCCAGAATTATTTACTATTTTTCCCAGCTGAAACCTGACAAGATATTTGAAAGGATTTTTTTTAAGCAGCTCTATGGTCAGAAGTCGGTCAAATTGGAAGCTGATATTCAGAGCCTGATAGGACCTTTCTTTAAGGCCGTCTTCCCTAAGCTGAATGAAAGAAAATACTAAAAAAAAAAAAAAAAACCCTACAAATCTAGAACATAGCGTTCTTTTGATTTGTATCTTAAAGATTTCCCTGATATAAAGAAGCAAAATGAAGATAATATATAGTTGGATGGGTGGATCAATGCTTTGAGATCATTCAGGCTGCAACCCAATTCTTTGAGGAATTAAAAACAACTGTCCTGGGACTTCCCTGGTGGTGCAGTGGTTAAGAATCTGTCTGCCAATGCAGGGGACATAGGTTCGAGCCCTCGTCTGGGAAGCTCCCACATGCCGCAGAGCAACTAAGCCCGTGCGCCACAACTACTGAGCCTGAGCTCTACAGCCCGTGAGCCACAACTACTGAGCCCTCATGCCACAGCTACTGAAGCCTGCGTGCCTAGAGCCCGTGGTCTGCAACAAGAAAAGCCACCACAATGAGAAGCACGCGCAGTGCAACTAAGAGTAGCCCCTGCTCGCCGCAACTAGAGAGAGCCGGCGCACAGCAAGGAAGACCCAACACAGCCAAAAATTAATTAATTAATTAATTAGGAAAAAAACTGTCCTTGTCTTGTAAGATCAGAAATGCAGCTCTAGAAAAAATGCAAAGCCAACCTATCCTTTTTACCAATTCCCAAACCTCCCCATTCATCTCAAAAATCTTGTAGGTATCATAAAATTCTAGATATAGAAAATAAAAGTCCTTCTTGGAGGAACTTGCATTCTTTCTCTGTGCCATTTCTTTGAAATTCAGACTTCAGAGAAGTAATCCTTATTAGGAAAAAAAAAAAAGGAAAGGCTATTTGGAAACTACATACATGAAAAATTTTCAGTCTTCACAAATATTAGTAAAAAATTTAAGCCATCTGAGCAGGTAGTTTTAACTTATTCCACCTGCCAGAAATACAATTTTGACCCAACTGTTCTTTTATAAACCACTGAGTTTTGTATTATCATAGCTGTCTCATGACTAAAATTTTAAAATGAAAGTTGTAAGACTTCTGTTTGCATCTGTCTGTATGTTTATGTATGTCTATATGTTATAATACATACATACATAGGTTTTTTCTACCTTCAGGTGGTACTGCCAAAATTAATTTGTAACGAGCTCAACTTAATTGGCTTAAAGAAATTTAAGCAGTTATATAAATCAACTATACTCTCAGTAATACAGAAATTAACCCAAATGTTTGCCAAGGTCACATGATGTAAGATAAGCTTCTGTAAAATAAAGCTAGTTTAAATTTGTTTAATTCCAACAGGCATGTCTTCAGAGTTATCAGCGTTAAATACAATACTTTTATTTTACCTGGGTTTACTAAAAGTCAAATAAGCTCACTTTATCTCTGTTAGAGAATTTGTCAGCAAGAAAGCTAACTTATGATGATGGTTAGCTGTTTAATGACTCTTAAATTGTCATGAGGAATCTAAACATAAATGTTCAGAACAAGTAAATTAAATATATGTAAATAAGATACAAGTTTGTAAGTGAACTTTTCAACAATTATTATGCTTTATGGTACATCTACTTAAAAACAGTTTCCAAAATTACTTTGGTTATTTGAATCCTAAAGTTACACTAAGGTAACTTAAATGATGGATATTTGTTGAATATCTAGATCATTTCCAAGTAAGATAAAATACTGAAACATTAAGTACTGAACATAGGTTTATCTACTTTTGACTTCCTTTTACAGAGGAACTAGAGATATTTTGATCTCTTGGTAAACATGGTTTGTGTCACATTGAAAAAATGTACTATGAGGAAGAATATGTTTTTCGAAATTAGGAAATGTACTTGCAAATTTGCCAATCCACAGAATTGGCAGATGACAGTCCATAATTGCTTACTTTTTAGTTTTCACTAGGAATCAAGGGATTCTTAAGGATAAGAATTATAATTAATATAAAACTACTAAAAATAATAAGGGAAACATTTCTATGCAAGACATGGAGATGTGTTCTTGTTAGGGAAAAAAGAGTAATTTTGTCCTAAAGTAAAATGTTTATTCCAGAATGAGAAAGGGGAAAAAAAAAGAAAAAATTAAAAACAGGACAAAACTAGAATGGATATAAAAAGTTGGAGAATATTTGTGGAAAAGGATTCTTGGAAAAGAAATTTTGGGTGTAGTCAAGCAGGAAGGTGTGGCTAAGATCGGAATGGATCTATTTAAAATTTTTTTTAATGAATTTTAATATCAAAAAGTATCCTGGGGCAAAATTAGACTTGGTCTTCTGTCTGTTAAAAAAAAGTTTTATTGTACTATTGGTCTGCTCTTAATATAAAAGGCTGTGAAAGTTTATTATTATTATTTTTTAATCTTTCTGATAACCTACCTGGAAAGCAAATATTTTGTATCTTACCAGAATAATTTCCTGTGCTTCATGTTGCCTTTACCAGGTCATTGACTACTTAAGAAAACACAGTCTTCTCAATATTAAAAGAGCTAAGTTTTGTTCATAACTATGCAACCTTCTGCATTTGCCTTTAAAATCTTTTATTGTCACTTTAGTTAAATAGATAATTAAGTATTATTTCATAATGATCTGTGATCCTATTTAGTCAAACGTTCAAACCTTTTGTCATGTTCACACGTTCCCAAAATCAAATTCTAAATGCAGCACTTTTTACCTCAGAGGTAACACTGAGATTTCCCAGAGACCCCCTGGGAATTCTCAAGGGATTTGTCTCTCAGCTTGTAAAGGAGAGATGTTGAACTAATTAGGTTTATTTGGTATGCTAAATTACATGGGAAGCATTGTCAAATAAGTGATGATAAACCTTCTTAGGTTATATGTGTATGGATATATGTTACTGATACAGGTATTCCAGAAATTGTTTAAAGATTCTAGAATTGTGTCAATACACTCAGTGTCCAATTATCATCCTAACTTATTGTATAACACAGAAGTCACTACATTTCCTTATCAAATGAATTATCAGATTTTTATCCATGGGCATTTTAAGTCTTTTGTCATTAACAGACAGTTATTATTTTACTCTAATGCTTTTGCAAAAGTGAGACTCATGGAAAGGACTCTACCAAGAATCCTTGACCACTGACACTGCTACCAAATTACAAGGTATCAAATCTTGCATGCATATTTCACAACTGAAAAGGTTCCACCTGACATCTGGTCCTGTACAAATGCTCAAAATCAAGTTTACTTCAATGAGAAGCTGCTGATTTCACGAAGTAGAATGCTTCCACCCGAGACTTTGGAAAAAGAATCCTGGTCCTTTCACTATCATCATGAAATACCTTCTCCCCTTTGTACCTGCTTCACCACTCTTCTTTTTCTTTCTGTCACTTGTAAAGATAATGCTAGCATCTGTATTTCTGGGGCTTTTGCAAAAGGGGAGACCTATTTGATTATTGGGCTTGCCACCAAAGACCCCAGTTGGTCTATGATGCTGGGGTGATTTTGTAGTCTGCCTGTTACAAACGTCTCCCTGATTTCCAATGCCTCAGTTTCTCTGGACCAAATGAAGTACCCTCTATATCCTGTTGGACTCCTAACCTTGACCCTGTAAGTCAATTTCTCTGCGTTCAGTTAACAACTAATACAAAGAGAAATAAGAACTAACAAAGAGAAATCAGAACAATACTCTCTGTGCAGTCTACAGACCCTTAACTCTTAAATCATAAATCATCTGACCTCCAGGGCTTGGCTGATCACTCTACACTCCTATTCCAATATTCTCCATCATGGAATACCTTTTTCGGTGGTGCCATCTGTGCTCCTCCCAGGTTTATCTTTATCTGTGGAGGATAGTGCCCCTTCATGCACGGGAAGCTCAATGTTTAAGTAATTGGGAAATGGTAGGACGCTATGTCCTGAGCTAACTCTTTATGTCTCTGACTGTCCACAATCAAACCAAGGCTTCACGTTGGGCTGCTCCTCTCAACTAAAATTACAGATAAATTGAGAATTACCAGGAGGCATTCCTGATTCAAAATTTGCTTCCTGGGCTTCCCTGGTGACACAGTGGTTGGGAACCTGCCTGCCAATGCAGGGGACACGGGTTCGAGCCCTGGTCTGGGAAGATCCCACATGCCGCGGAGCAACTAAGCCCGTGAGCCACAACTACTGAGCCTGTGCTCCGCAACAGGAGAGGCCGCAACAGTGAGAGGCCCGCGCCCGGCGATGAAGAGTGGCCCCCGCTCACCACAACTGGAGAAAGCCCTCGCACAGAAACGAAGACCCAACACAGCCAAAAATAAATAAATTAATTAATTAATTTAAAAAAAAATTTGCTTCCTGTGGCAGATTCCTACTTCCCTGATTAGCAGGAAGTGTAAATGAGGCTGTGATCAGGAACCTCTCCTTAACTCTTAAAGTTATCACAGAAGCTACTGGCAAAGCAATAGCTGCCTGACAATAATCTGTAGACTCTCTGGCCAAAGTTGTTCTTGTAATAGAATAGACCTTGATTATCTTTTAGACCCAAAGAAGGTGTCTGTGCTCTAGCCAACACCACTTGCTGTACTTGGAGTCACACTTCTGGGGAAGTTGAAACTCAGCTACCTAAGATTACTGAAAAAGCCACTTGGCTTAAGAAAGTGTCTCCTATGACAAAAACTTGCCAGAAAGTGAGCATAGAGGGAAACTACCTCAACATAATACAGGTCATATATGACAAACCCAGAGCAAACATCATTCTCAATGGTGAAACACTGAAAGCATTTCCTGTAAGATCACAAGACAAGGATGTCCACTCTTGCCATTTTTATTCAACATAGTTTTGGAAGTCCTAGCCGCAGCTAAGACTTTTTCAGAGAAGAAAAAGAAATAAAAGGAATCAAAATTGGAAGAGAAGAAGTAAAACTGTCACTGCTTGCAGATGACATGATACCCTACATAGAAAATCCTGAAGATGCTACCAGAAAGCTACTAGAGCTCATCAGTTAATTTGGTAAAGATGCAGGATACAAAATTAATACACAGAAATCTCTTGCATTCCTAAACACTAACAATGAAAGATCAGAAAGAGAAACTAAGTAAACAACCCCACTTACCATCATATCAAAAAGAATAAAATACCTAGGAATAAACTTACCTAAGGTGGCAAAAGATCTGTATTCAGAAAATTATAAGATATTGATGAAAGATCAAAGATGACACAAACAGAGAGATATACCATGTTCTTGGATTGGAAGAATCAATATTGTCAAAATGACTATACTACCCAAAGCAATCTACAGATTCAAGGCAATCCCTATCAAATTACCAATGGCATTTTTCACAGAATTAGAACAAAAAATTTTACAATTTGTATGGAAACACAAAAGACCCTGAATAGCCAAAGCAATCCTGAGAAAGAAAAACGGAGCTGGATGAATCAGGTTCCCTGACTTCAGACTATACTACAAAGCTATAGTCATCAAAACAGTATGGTACTGGCACAAAACCAGAAATATAGATCAATGACACATGATGGGAAAACTGGACAGCTACATGTAAAAGAATGAAATTAGAACACTTCCTAATAACACCATACACAAAAATAAACTCAAAATGGATTAAAGACCTAAATGTAAGGCTGGATACCATAAAACTTTAGAGGAAAACATAGGCAGAACACTCTCTGACATACATCGCAGCCAGATCTTTTTTGAACCACCTCCTATAGTAATGAAAATAAAAACAAAAATAAACAAATGGGACCTAATTAAACTGAAAACCTTTTGCACAGCAAAGGAAACTATAAACAAAACGAAAAGACAACCCATAAAATGGGAGAAAATATTTGCAAACAAAGTGACCAACAAGGGATTAATCTCCAAAATATACAAACAGCTCATGCAGCTCAATATCAAAAAAAATAAACAACCCAATCAAAAAATGCATGGAAGATCTAAATAGACATTTCTCCAAAGAAGACATAAAGATGGTCAACAAGCACATGAAAAGATGCCCAACATCACTAATTATTAGAGAAATTCAAATCAAAACTACAATGAGGTATCACCTCACACAAGTCAGAATGGCCATGATCAAAAAGTCTACAGGGCTTCCCTGGTGGCGCAGTGGTTGAGAGTCCACCTGCCGATGCAGGGGAGGCGGGTTCGTGCCCCGGTCCGGGAGGATCCCACATGCCGCAGAGCAGCTGGGCCCGTGAGCCATGGCCGCTGAGCCTGCGCGTCCGGAGCCTGTGCTCCGCAACAGGAGAGGCCACAACAGTGAGAGGCCCGCGTACAGAAAAAAAAAAAATCTACAAACAATAAGTGCTAGAGAGAGTGTGGAGAAGGGGGAACCCTCCTACACTGCTGGTGGGAATGTAAATTGGTACAGCCACTGTGGAGTATGAAGGTTCATACACAGTATGAAGGTTCCTTAGAAAATTAAAAATACAGCTACCATATCCCGCAATCCCACACCTGGGCATATATCCTAAGAAAACCATAATTTGAAATGATACGTGCACCCCCGAATATTCATTGCAGCACTATTTACAATAGCCAGGACATGGAAGCAACCTAAATGTCCATCAACAGAGGAATGGATAAAGAAAATGTGGTACATATATACAATGGAATATTACTCAGCCATAAGAAAGGAACAAAATAATGCCATTTGCAGCAACATGGATAAACCTAGAGATTGTCATACTTCGTGAAGTAAGTCAAACAGACAAAGACAAATATATGATATCACTTATATGTGGAATCTAAAAAAACGGTACAAAAGAACTTATTTTCAAGACAGAAATATAGTCACAGATGTAGAAAACAAACTTATGGTTACCAGGGGGAAAGTGGTGGGGGGTGCTGAGGGATAAACTGGGACATTGGGATTGACATCTACACACTACTATATATAAAATAGATAACTAATAAGGACCTACTGTATAGCACAGGGAACTCTTCTCAATATACTGTAATAACCTATATGGGAAAAGAAGCTAAAAAAGAGTGGATATATGTAAATGTATAACTGATTCACTTTGCTGTAGAGCAGAAACTAACACAACATTGTAAATCAACTATACGCCAATAAATTTTTTTTTAATTTTTTTTTTTTTTTTTTTTTTTAGCGATATGTGGTCCTCTCACTGTTGTGGCCTCTCCTGTTGCGGAGCACAGGCTCCGGACGCGCAAGCTCAGCGGCCATGGCTCACGAGCCTAGCCGCTCCGCGGCATATGGGATCTTCCCAGACAGGAGCACGAACCTGTGTTCCCCGCATCGGCAGGCGGACTCTCAACCACTGCGCCACCAGGGAAGCCCTCAATTGTCTTCTTCAATGCAGTCTTTCTTTGATCTATTTGATATAAGTTGTTTTGGGCCATGGGGACTGTGGCTTTGGAGTGGGAATTATTCTGCTTATAGTCATTTTAATAGTCTCCCTGGTGTGCTGTGTTGTCTCAAAAGCTTTAAGTGCAAATATGTAGCCACTGGCAATGAGACAAATGATCTCCCTTTGCCTAGAATGTCAAAAATGAGATGAAGAAAACAGCCAACTAAAGGACTGAGACCTCCATATACTAACCCGTGGCGAGAGTCAACCTGACTCCAATATCGACAAGAAGTGATAGCTTAGAGTGAGGCTAATGCCTTACGTTTTGATCAATACTCTCAGTGCAACTGAAAGTTTGATCAAAATGGGGGGAATTGATACAGTTAATTAGTATACTGGGATCCACAAAAATGTCAGCTGCCCCAGGGGCCTTCCGCATCACAGATTTAAATCTAAGTTAGCCTGCACTTATAGAAAACACCTATCAAGGAAACCTAAAATACATCAACTAGAATTTTCAAACTCAAATCTAACTAGCTTACCTTTTCCTAGAAAATAGGACTTTCCAGCCTTATAGAAAAATACCTGCCCTCCTAGCCAGTCATGCCTTGTTTTCACATTGCCTCCTATAATTCCCGATAAAACTCACTCTTGGGGGCTTCCCTGGTGGTGCAGTCATTAAGAATCCACCTGCCAATGCAGGGGACACGGGTTCGAGCCCTGGTCCGGGAAGATCCCACATGCCACAGAGCAACTAAGCCCATGCACCACAACTACTGAGCCTGTGCTTTAGAGCCTGCGAGCCACAACTACTTAGCCCACGTGCCACAACTATTGAAGCCCGTGAGCCTAGAGACTGCGCTCCGCAACAAGAGAAGCCACTGCAATGAGAAATCCGCGCACCACAACAAAGAGCAGCCCCCGCTCACCGCAGCTAGAGAAAGCCCGCACACAGCAACGAAAGCCAACGCAGCTAAAATAAATAAATGAATAATAAATTTATTAAAAAAGAAAACAGGGGCTTCCCTGGTGGCGCAGTGATTGAGAGTCCCCCTGCCAATGCAGGGGACATGGGTTCGTGCCCCAGTCTGGGAAGATCCCACATGCCGTGGAGCGGCTGGGCCTGCGTGTCCAAAAAAAAACATTAAAATAAAAAAGAAAACAACACTCTTGCCCAAAATCCCTCAGGAAATGTGCTCCACTTCTTGTGAGGCACTATACACCCCCAATCCAAAGACTGCTTTTCCTTCAATAAAAATCATCAAACTTGTTCTTTAATTGTTTTAGTTTTGTCATTTGACAAGACAAAAGCAAAGAGCAATATATAGTTTACACACTAAGAGACCAAAATTAATAGTTAGTATGTAAGCATATGAATGCTTACTATGGAGGAGGCACTTTACATATATTACCTCTAATACTTACAATTTTGGAAGGTAAATTACATAATCCTCATTTGCACACAAACTATTGAGAGATAAACTGATGTGTATTAACAATTTTTTAAGAGTTTATTTGAGCAAAAATCAATTCCAATTGGGCAGTGATGAACTGAAAGTGGTTAGGAGTGCTCCACAAATAGGAACCTGGAGAAAGACTTTTATAGAGAAAAGGTGACAGCAAAGCAAGGAAATTATTTGATTAGCTATAGCTTAAGCATTTGCATTATTTGGAAAAGAGTAGTTGGCTGTTTGTAATTCATTGTGAAGGGGAGCAGAATATGCCACTCCAAAATATGCTTCTTTGGCATAAGAATTATCTTGATCTGGTTGTTTTTAAGAAACAGCAGACACTGGAAAAGTTCTGAAAACTGAGAAGTTACCTGCTGTAAGGGAAATTTACATTTATAAGGGAAATCTCCACTATAAGGTGTCTATATACACCAGGAAGAGAAGGATGACTCTAAATCACAAGGAACTCTTATCAATGGAGAAGTCACAGACTTAAATCTGCAAAACAACCTTATTCTTTACTGTGCTTTTCTTGATAACCTCCCAAAACTGGCTCCCCAACTCCAAAATCTTTCTTTTGCCTTTAGCAGAAGATAGTATTTAAGGTGATGGCTTGACCATTTCAGGTAGTCACTCAGTTTTCCTGGGTATCTCCCATGTATACAGGAGGAGTTATGCGTATTATTAAAATTCTGTCTGTTTTTCTCCTGTTAATCTGTTTTTTTATTAGGGTGGGGGGATGTCTCAGTCAAGACCTTAGAAGGGTGGAGGGAAAACTATTTTTCCTCCCTGGCAGAAGCAAAACAGAGGAGCCTTTCTTTCCCATCAGAGCTGGGGGAAAAAACAAACAAACAAACAACAACAACAACAAAACTAAAGAAAGAACAAAGTACAAGATGTTTCTAAAAGAAAGTGATTATAAATATAGGGGCACACAATTTATTCAAAACTGAAATATGCCAGTGAGAAAGGAGAATTCTTTAAAAGGAACGGCTCGATCTAAAATGTATATGTCTGAAGTAAAAGCACATCTAGGCACAAAATAAAAAATAAAAAACTGCTTTAAACTCAAATACAAACAGAAAAATTGTAAAGCAGCCAGAGGAGAAAACACATTCCTTCAAAGAAGCAACAAGATTTACCCCAGACTTCTCAACAGGCAGTATGGAAGCCAAAAGACAATATAATGATATTTTTGCAGTGTTGAAAGAAAACAAAAGTGTCAACCTAGAAATTCTGTATCCAGTGAAAATATCCTTAAAAAGTGAAAGAAAAATAGAAACACTTTCACCCCCCAAAAATAAAATAAAATAAAATGTATATGTCTGGAGATAGGAAATGTATGAATAACTCAAAAGTCAGAAAAGTCCAGTGATTAAGAGTATGGACTTTGTAGACAGGCAGACACAGATCAAAACCCTCATCCCTTACCAGCTGTGTAATCTTAAACATATTAATCTTCCCTTGTAAGCTCCATTGCTTCATCTGTAAAATGGAGATTACTACTTACCATATAATGCTGCAAAGATTAAATGAGAAAATCCATAAATTGTGCTGTTAATAAATAAAATTCAACAGAGTAAATTTTAAATGTCTTATTGGCTTTATTCAATAATTCATGAATCAGGCAGCATGCAATCTAGCAGACAGAAAGGAGTTCTGAGGAGCTGTACAAAATGAAAGACTTTTATAGGCAGATAGGAGCAGGAACAAGGAAGTTGTACTAGGCTAAAAAAACAGATTGGTTATGGCAGGGTTACTTTCCTTTAAGGGATGGCAAGGGTCTATCAGGCAGATTACCTAACTGGTGCTTATTAGGCAATTCCTGATTGACGGGTTTAAGATTCCATTTCTGGGAGAGCCAAAACTGCAGTAAGTCTCAGTTTCATGATGTGGTATTTAGCATAAGTGACTCCATTTGGGGCCCGTTGTTTTTAACAATGTTTCATACAGAACCTGGCAAACAAATTTAGTCTTTATCATTACAGTTAAAAGACTAGGAGATGATGAAAGAAATTGAAGATGACACAAACCAATGGAAAGATGTATCCCATTCTCAGGGATTGGAAGAATCAATATTGTGAAATAGTTCATACTACCCATGGCAATCTATAGATTCAAAGCAATCCCTACTAATATATCAATGGCATTTTTCACAGAACTAGAGCAAATAATTCTAAAATTTGAATGGAAACACAAAAGACCCTGAACAGCCAAAACAATCTTAAGAAAGAAGAACAAAGCAGGAAGCATCACATGCTCTGATTTTAAACTATACTGTAAAGCTATAGTCATCAAAACAATAAGGTACTGGCACAAAAACAAACACATAAATCATTGAAACAGAATACAGAGCCCAGAAATGAACCTATACTTACATGGTCAGTTAATCTATGACATAGGAGACAAGAATATACCATAGGGAAAAGACAGCCTCTTCAGTAAATAGTGTTGGGAAAACTGGATATCTATATGCAAAATAATCAAACTGGACTTTTCCACACCATATACAAAAAAAAAATACAAGATGGGTTAAAGAATTAACTGTAAGACACAAACCATAAAAATTCTAGAATAAAACATAGGCAGTACACTCTTTGACATTGGTCTTTACAATATTTTTTTTGATATGTCTCCTCAGGCAAGGGAAACAAAAGCAAAAATAAACAAATGGGACTACATCAAACTAAAATTTTTGCACAGCAAAGGAAACTATCACCAAAATGAAGAGGCTACCTACCAAATGGGAGAAGATATTTGCAAACAATGTATCTGACAAGGGGTTAACATCCAAAGTATACAAATAACTCATACAACTGCACAACAAAAACAAAAAAAAACAAACCAATTAAAAAATGGCAGAGATGGGACTTCTCTGGTGCTGCAGTGTGGTTAAGACTCTGCACTCTCAATGCAGGGGGCCCAGGTTTGATCCCTGGTCAGGGAACTAGATCCCACATGCATGCTGCAACTAAGAGTTCACATGCCACAACTAAGGAGCCAGTACAACCAAATAAAAATAACTAACTAAATAAATAAATAAAAATTAAAAACAGCAGAGAACTTGAATAGACATTTTTCCCAAGAAGACTTACAGATGGCCAACAGGCACATAAAAAGATGCTCAACATCACTAATCATCAGGGAAATGCAAATCAAAACCACAATGAAATATCACCACACACCTCTCAGAATGGGTATTATCAAAAGACAACAAATAACAAGTGTTGCTAAGGATGTGGAGAAAAGAAAACCCTCATACACTGTTGGTAATGCAAATTGTGCAGCCACTATGGAAAACAGTATTTGAGGAGATTCCTCAAAAAATTAAAAACAAAACTACCATATGATCCAGCAATTCTACTCCTGGGTATTTGAAGAAAATGAAAATACTAATTGAAAAGTTATATGCACCCCTACATTCATTGCAGCATTATTTACAAAGCCAAGATATGGAAGCAACATTAGTGTCCATCTATAAATGAATGGATTAAAGAAGGTATGGTGTATATACACAATAGAAGATTTCTCAGTCATTAAAAAAAAAAGAAACCTTGCATTTGTGACACCATGGATGGACCTAGAGAGAGTATTATGCTAAGTGAAATTAGTCAGAGGAAGACAAATACTATATAACTTCACTTATATGTGGAATCTACAAAGCAGGACAAAAGAACAAACATAATAGAGTCATAGACACAGAGAACAGACAGGTGGTTGCCAGAGGGGAGGAGGGTGCCAAAGAGAGAAATAGATGAGGGAGACTAAGAGGTACAAACTTTCACTTGCAAAATAAATGAGTCATGGATATGAAAGGTACAGTGTGGGCCATATAGTGAGTTAAAAAAAGAAGACTAGGAGAATCTAGTCCACTGCTTCCAGTGGGGGATGGTGTCCTTCCCACTTTGGGAAGGACAGATAAATGCTAGAAACTCAATTGACCCCACTCTAGATACTCTCGGATTCCAGCCACTTGAATTAGAAGCTGCTTTTTTCTTTGTTTCTCTGCTTGGTTGGGTTCTGTTTCTCGTCTTCTTAATACCCTGACCACCATATCAGCAGATCTCTGTAATTGCTTTATCAGTCCTTCCTAGGGTTTCCTTGTTACAGCCACTTCCTCAAGAGCCAAGACACCCAGGCAACACTACAATCAACCGCTGACCCCCAAAGGAGGAGGAAGTCTGGAAGGAAAGGCAACCACAGAAGGGAAGAGGGGAGAAAAAATGATGGAGTTATAGAAGCTCTGGTTTGATGGGGCTCAGCCAGGCCCACACACTAGCATCAACAGTCCAGCCTGAAAACTTCCTTTAGGAATTCAGGTCTTTGCGTTAAAGCATTGTCACCTTTAACAACCTTTTAGAAATGCAAATACCCTAAGCTATGTTGATCGTTAACTTCAGAGTGAGGATCTGCTCACCAGTCACTCTTTTTCAGAACAGCAGAGTGCTGAAGAATTTTGATGAAAGGAGAGAGAAATAATATGAGAGAGGAAGGGCTATTTTTCAGGAAGCAGAGACCCATGACAAAGTGAGGGGCTTAGACAACAGAGGGCTATTTATCTCTGAGGACCTAGGTTAGGAAGGGAGAGATGAGACCAGATTTCAGAGCCATCTTTGCCACAGTGTGGTATTGGGCAAGGCACTTTGCTTCTCTGGACCTCAGTGAAATGAGGGGAATGGACAGGATGCTCTTTATCAGAAATGACTTTTGCAAATATTTTCTCCCAGTGTGTGGCTTGTCTTTTTCTCTTGACAGTCTTGTGCAGAGCATAAGTTTTAAATTTTAATAGTCAATTATCAATTATTTGTTTCATGAATCATACTTTTGATGTTGTATCTAAAAAGTCATTGTCATACCCAAGGTCATCTAGATTTTTCTCCTTTGTTATCTTTTTTTAAATATAAATTTATTTATTTATTTATTTATGGCTGCGTTGGGTCTTTGTTGCTGCGTGTGGGCTTTCCCTAATTGCGTTGAGCGGGGACTACTCTTCGCTGTGGAGCACGGGCTCTAGGCATGCGGGCTTTAGTAGTTGTGGCTTGCGGGCTCTAGAGCACAGGCTCAGTAGTTGTGGAGCACAGGCTTAGTTGCTCCGCAGCATGTGGGATCTTCCCGTACCAGGGCTCGAACCTGTGTCCCCTGTCCTTTGTTATCTTCTAGGAATTTTATAGCTTTGCATTTTACATTTAAGTCTATGATCTATTTCGAGTTAATTTTTGTGAAGTGTGTAAGGTTGGTGTCTAGATTTTTCTTTTTTTTTTTTGCATGTGGATGTCCAGCTGTTCCAGCACCATTTGTTGAAAAGACTGTGTTTTCTCTGTTGTGTTGCCTTTGCTTCTTTGTCGAAGATCAGTTGACTACATTTATAAGGGTCAATTTCTGGGCTCTCTATTCTGTTCCAGTGATTTATTTGTCTATTCTTTTGCCGATAATAGGATGTTCTTTGAGAGCTCTTCCTGTTCTAACCAGTTCTTCCTGGTCATTAAACTATATGTTAATGAAGATAAACACTGGTTCATTTCCAATTTTACTCAGTTAAGGCTCCAGACTGTACTTTCTCTTCAATAGTGATTCCTAGGCTGAGAGTGACCAATCTTCCACAACCTGTCAAGGACAAGAGAGTGCTGGAATCCTAGGTCACACCCGGGCAGGCTGCTCTTTGGGGCAACACACAGAAGGGTGGAACCAAGAGATATCTTACCATAACTGCTATCCTAAGCAGGTGCTGTGCCATGAGGAAGGAGGCATGCCATCACCTGGAGAGAAAGAAGAGTGAGGAGCCAGAGAGGGCCATTAATCAGGTATCCAGAGCAGAAGTACTGGAGGATGAGAAGTCAGGAAGGTATCCAGAGAAGTGGTGGGTCCAGATTCAGTTTGGAACAAATCTTGCCAAAATGAAGTTCCCATCATTCATTCCTCTCAAGCATTGGTTGGCAGACTGCTAGGAAAGGACAGATCCCTAAAAGGATAAGAATATAAATAAAGGAGATCTCCTCTGACCATAGCAGTTGAGTAATGTCACAAATATAAAGCTAGTGTTGTTTCTGGTTGAGGAGCCTTATGGAAAAGTTCCTCCATGGGGGTCACTTTATCAATCTAGAAACTGGGAAGTTATTTTGTACAAGAAGACAGTGGGAGTTCTCAGTTTAGCATCTGTTCTTTCCTGTGGCCCCTAGTCTCAGTAGAGGACCCCAGAAAAAGAATTTTCTCTGGCAAAGGTGCAAAGCAGGTGGCAGGCTGGAGTAAACTTGGGCCCTGGCAGAATTGCAGAAGTGAAGCTAGGTCTTCTGGGACAACTGGATACTGAGGCTGGCAATAGCACCAAATGCTGTGCAAGGAAGAACTTGCCCACAGGGAAGCAATTAACTGGAGACTGAGTGACTCAGTCAGCACCCAGTGTTGACTCTCTGCTGATAAAATGGGGTGATTAAACAATAAGGTCCTACTATATATAGCACAGGGAACTATATTCAATATCCTATGATAAACCAGAATGGAAAAGAATATTAAAAAAGAATACATATATATATATATGAATCACTTTTCTGTATAGCAGAAATTAACACAATATTGTAAATCAACTATACTTCAATAAAAAATAAAATAAAATGGGTTAATGGTGGGAGGAGAAGATGAAGAAATAAATAGAGGCAGGAGTCTTTGCCCTGAGGAACTCTCATTATAATGGGGAAGACAGGATACATGCAAGAGATAGGTACAAAGCAACACAAACACGTCCTGTCTTTCACCTGTATTAGTATAGTAGAAAGGAGCTTTGAGTTTGTGACTGGAATTTAAAATTGGGGAAAAGTATGAGTATTAGACAAGGTAATTATTAATTGTAGAGCTAAATCATTTTATCAAAAAGGGATTTGATTTCAGACACATTTGCAGGTTAGCTGCAGGGTAGGTCTGAAGATCAAGCAGTAATAACATAAATGTGAGAAAACAATGAAGAATACAGCAGCTAAGAGAGGCAGGTTTGCACCATAAAGTGTTATGGTAGTCATAAAATTGAAATCATGTTTGTGTTACAAACGGTACAGCCTCAGGGAAAACAAATACCAATATCACAGGTGGTGAAAATTTAGCAAAAAGAAAGATTGCAAATTGAAGTAGTGATGAGAAGAACATATAGAAATCCTGCCATTATAGCATGCCTCCTGCTTGTGTAACACCTTAGTCATAGTTAGGGTCTAACTCTTAGTCACTTTTGATAAGGAGCTTTAAAACACACCATTTTGAGACAGAAACAGAAGGAAAAAGAAACGATGGACATACAAAACAACCAGAAGGTAAATGATAAGATGGCAGTAGTAAGTCCTTACAAATCAATAATCATGCTAAAGATAAATGGATTGAATTCACCAATCAAAAAATACAGAGTGGCTGGATGGATTAAAAAATAAAAATGAAAAGAACAAGACCCAACTATGTACTGTCTACAAGAGATTCATTTCAGCTCTAAAGACACACATAGGCTCAAAGTGAAGGTATGAAAAAGGATATTCCATGCAAGTGGAAACCAAAAGAAAGGCATAGCCATACTTACATCAGACAAAATATACTTCAAGCCCAAAACAGTAACAAACAACAAAGACAGTCATTATGTAGTTATGAAAGGGTCAATACATCATATATACACCCAATATCAGAGCACCAAACTATATTAAGCAAATACTAAGTGATATAAAGGGAGAAATAGACAATAATATAATAATAGTATGGGACTTTCATACCCCGTTGTCAGCAATGGATAAGTCATCCAGACAGAAAGTCAACAATGGACTAGAACAAATTGACTTAGCAAACACATATAGAACATTCCATCCAAGAGTAGCAGAATACACATTCTTTTACAGTGCACATGGAACACTCTCCAGGATAGATCATAAGATAGGACACAAAACTTAGCAAATATAAGAAAATTTAACTCAATCCAACTATCTTCTCTGACCACAGTGGTATGAAACTAGGAATCAACAAGTGAGGAAAGCTGGAAAATCTACAAATTTGTGGAAAATAAACAACACACTTCTAAACAACCAATGGGTCAAAGAAGAAGTCAAAGGGGAAATAAAAATGATCTCTAAGCAAATGAAAATGGAAATACACCATATCAACACATGTGGGATGCAGCAAAAGCAGTTCTGAAAGGACAGTTAATAGCAATAAATTCATTTATTAAGAAACTAGAAAGATTTCCAAAAAACCACCTAAATTTACACCTCAGGGAACTAGAAAAAGAAGAACTAATTAAACTCAAAGTTAGCAGAAGGAAGGAAATAATAAAAGTCAGAGTGGAAATAAATAAAATAGACACCAGAAAAACAACAGAAAAGATTGACAAAACTAAGAGTTGGTTCTTCAAAAAAACTAAACAAAATTGACAAACATTTAGCTAGACTAAGGAAAAAAAGAGAAAAGACTCAAATAAAATTAGGAATGAAAAAGGAGACATTACAACTGACTACAGAAATACATAGAATCATAAGAGACTATTATGAACAATGATATGCCAAAAAATCAGATAATCTAGAAGAAGTGGATAAATTTCAAGAAGCATACAACCTACAAAGACTGAATCATGAAGAAATAGAAAATCTGAACAAATCAATAACAAGAGATTTAATTGGTAATCAAAAACCTCCCCACAGAGAAAAACCCAGGAACAAATGACCTCTCTGGAGAATTACACCAAACATTCAAAGAACAAGTAACACCAATCCTTCTCAAACTCTTCCAAAAAATTGAGGAGAAGGGAATACTTCCAAACTCATTCTACAAGGCCAGGAATACCTTATACCATAGTCACGTGGGATTTATCCCTGGAATGCAAGGATGATTCAACATATGTAAATCAGTAAGTGTAATATACCACATTAATAAAATGAAAGATAAAATCGCATGATTGTCTCAATAGATGCAAGAAAAGCATCTGACAAGATACAACATTCTTTCATGATAAAAACCCTCAGAAAACTGGGGATAGAAGGAATATAGCTCAACATAATAAAGGCCATATATGATAAATCCACAGCTAACATTTTACTTAATGGAGAAAAGTTGAAAACTTTTCCTCTAAGATCAGGAACACAAAGAGGATGCCCACTCTCACCACTCTTATTCAATATAGTACTGGAAATCCTAGCTAGGCCAATTAGTCAAGACAAACAAATAAAAAGTATCCGGATCAGGAAGGAAGAAGTAAAACTTTCACTATCTGCAGATGATATGATTTTGTATACAGATAATTCCAAAGACTCAACCAAAAAACCTTTGGAACTAATCAACGATTTCAGTAAAATTGCAGGCTACAAAAATCAACATACAGAAATCAGTTGCATTTCTATACACAAATGATGAAACATCTGAAAAAGAAATAAAGAAAACTATTCCATTCACAATAGCTTCAAATACAATAAAATATTTAGGTATAAATTTAACCAAGGAAGTGAAAGATTTGTACTACTGAAACTACAAGACTTTGCTGAAAGAAACTGAAGAAGACATAAACAAATGGAAGAACATTCCATGTTCATGGATCAGAACAATTAGTATTGTTAAAATGTCTATATACACCAAGTCATCTATAGATTCAATCCCCATCAACATACCAACAGCATTCTTCACAGAAATAGGAAAAAAAATCCTAAAAAAATCCACAAAAGATACCAAATAGCCAAAACAATCCTTAGGAAAAAGAACAAAGCCAGAGGTCTCACACTTCCTGATTTCAAACTATACTACAAAGCTACAGTAATAAAAAGAGTATGGCACTGGCACAAAAATAGACACACAGACCAATGCAACAGAATAGAGGGAAAGATAGGTGCTTGCAAGGAGAGCTAGGAGATGAGCACTGGCTTACCTGTAACAAAGCATAGGAGGAAGAAGGACCTATCTTACAAATGGGTTAGAAGAATTCAGCTAACATTTTAAACAAAGCCCAGCATGGCCAAGAACTGGAAGCTGCTGATTCAAGAGGAGTTCACACCCATTTAAAGGGTCTTCTCTGTGGACCACCATCCAGTACTCATGGAAAAAGCTGGGGTCGAGGAGGGAGACTAGAGAAAGCCTCCCTGGTGTCACATGCCTAGATAACAGGAGCAGCTGCCCCTGTGGGAAGGGCACGAAGCCCACCTAAATCATTTTCCCTAAGGAGCAAACACCTTAAATTATTAGGAGAAGGACCCAGAGCACAGATAAAAGATCATTACACCTGGAGGAAGGGAAGAGAAAAAACCCTCTACCCCTGGAGGAGGACATGAGTGCAACTGGAGAGGTACAGAATCACTGGAGAAAGTCCCATCCTCAAGATCCAGGGATAAAGGGCCTGCCTAAGACTGAGGTGAATCCAGGACAACAGGTAAATCTCTGCCCCACCTCCAAGGCTAGCAAGTCCTGAAAAAGAAGCAGTAGCACAGTACTGCTGGAGAGAGACCATCTGAGGTGCAGGTACACAAGGAAGGCCTAAAGTTGAGGGTGGAGCAGGAACACTGAGAAAAAAAAACCAGGAAAACCAGACCCCACCCCAAGCACAAAATAACACTAGAAGAATTGAAGGTAAATATGGCAAAAAGAAAACCCAAACCCAGCTCAACCCCTGATTGAATTGTCTCAACCTCCACACTAATAACTTAACAGAAGAAAGGAGTGCCCATTTCCAAGCATAAGTATAAATAACCTCAGTCTCTACTGTCCTGTATATGATATTTAGAATTCAATTAAAAATTATGAAACTACCCCAAAAAGCAAGATAAAAACAACCTTGTCAAAAGAAAATTCAAGCAAGAGAAACTGTATTAGAGATGATCTAGATGTTGGCACTAATTATAAGTATATGTTAAAGGCTTTGGTAGAAAACATGGACAACATGCATGAACAGATGGGGAATTTCAATAGAGAGAAACTATAAGAAGAGTCACATGAAAATGTTAGAAAATGTTAAAACATGGTAAGAGAGAGGCAGAATATGTTCAATAGGCTCATCAGTAGACTCCATACAGCTGAGAAATAATCAGTACTTTGAAAATGGATTCACAGAAATTATCCAAACTGAAATTCAAAGGAAAAAATGTGAAAAAAGAAAGAAAATAGAACATCTAAGAAGTGTGAAATAATTATAAATTGGTATAATGTATGTGTAATAGAAATCCCAAAGAAGAGAGAAAAAATGGGGAGAAGAAACATTTTAAGAGATAATGGCCAAGAGTTTTTCAAAAATAATAGAAGTTATCAAACCATAGATCCAAGAAGCTGAGAGAACTATAAGCAGACTAAATACACGCACACACACACACACACCACTTAAACACATCATATCCAAACTCCTGAAACCAGAGATAAAGACAAAAATAACCAAAACACCAATAGATCTTAATTTTTAAAAATCTTAGAGAGCTATGTTATCAGTGCCACCACCATAGCCAGCCACCAAAGGCATAACTGCTGCAGAGGCTGTATTAGCATAAACGTGAAGACATTTAAATCTTTCTCTTAACCAACTCACAACTGTCTAGAAGGTTTAAAAAGAACAATTTTTTAAGAAATGGAAATGAGAAAAAGAAGAATGTCAGAACCCACTTTCTAAAGCATGCCATACAACAATGTCCTTCCAAAATAGGTGGTGTCTAGACCTTGTTTTCTAGTCTTCCCTTCAAGATGAAAATTTTAGGTCATCTCCTCAGGCTCCAGGGGGCTGCTCTGCAATCTTCCTTATCTCTTGCCTTGAAGAGGAAGTATGTTTTCTTTCTGAATCTCCAAGCTTCCTCCCATGAGTTGTCCTAGATGTTGCCTTGGGTCCTGCCACATAAAACTCTCCCTTCATTCCAAGCCCAAGGAGTACTCAAAATCCTCTCGCTTCTCTAAGAAATAACTTATGAACCCCAGTGGCAGAATGTACCATTGCAGTTTGCAGAGCCAAAGTACTTTGATGTTGTAGAGCATCTCTTTCATCAAGACACGGTTCTCCTGCTGCCCCTCTGATGCCTCATTACTTTCTCTGAATGCTCCTCTATCTTCACCCACCCGTTAAATATTGGTGCTTGTTCATCTCTCTGTCTTCAGTGTACTTTTCTCTCCTCCAGTGATTTTCTAAATGAGGAGAGACTGCCCCAGGGGGTGTATCAGAATAGGAAGGGGAAAGAGAGGTAGAGGTGTAGTTTGAAAAGATTATTCAGCATTGAGATACAATTTTATACTTGCAATTTGACAAATCAATTTTGAAACTTAAGAAAAAATTAAAGGAAGATGAAAAATTTTATGTTTATGTTTAAAAGGGTTGAGAATAAACTTTTTTAAATTGGGAAACATGATCTTGTACATTTCTCATCTCTTCTAAATGATTTTACCCACACACATAGCTTCTACTAGACCAGTGGTTCTCAACTAAGGTAATTTCCCCCCGGGGATAATTAACAAATGTCTGAAGATATTTTTGGTTGTTACAACTGGGGAATATTCTTCCTGGTATCTACTGCATAGAAGCCAAGAATGCTGCTGAATATCCTCCAATGACAGAACAGTCCCCCACAACAAAGAATTATCTGACCTCAAATGTCAGCAGTGCTGAGGTGAAAAAACCCTGCTCAGCTCCCTGTATGCTAATGACTCCCAAATTTTTATCTCCAGCCAACACTTTTCTTCTGAATTCTAGAAAAGTATAATCAGCTATTTATTAGTCATTTCCACTTCAAATTTTTTTTTCCAAAATGAGACTCATTTATTCCTTCCAAACTTGCACTTCTTCCTCTATGATCTGTTACCTAAGTCAAAATCCTTCAAGTTATCTTACGTCTCTTACTCTCCTTCATCATTCCTATCCAATCGATAATTAAATTTTCTCAAACTTCTTTCCCTCCTGCCAGTTATTAGCAGTATAAAACCTTGAGCAAGTCACTTTATCTACTTGTGCCTTGGTTTTCTGATTTGTAAGATAGGGACAATAATAGTTCAACTACCTCACAGGTTTGATATAAGGATTAAATAAGTTAATTATTTATTGCTTGGAATGCTCAGAATGGTGCCTGCACGTAGTAAGTGCTATGTAAGTACTTGCTATTATTATTATTAATTTCATGTCCTAATTACTCCTTGCCTAAAATATTGAAACAGAATCTTAACTAGTTTTCCTTCCTCAGACTTGCTCCATTCTAATCCATCTTCTATAACTGTTTTCAAAAAGACTTATCAAGCTTTCGTTTAAACGTAATGAGAAGCCCTGCAACAAAGAGTAGCCCCTGCTCGCTGCAACTAGAGAAATCCTGCATGCGGCAACGAAGACCCAACGCAGCCAAAAATAAATAAATAAATTTATTTTTTTTTAAAAAAAACCTTGTTTATTCTTCACCATTTACTACCCATAGCCCAACACCCCCCCTTGTCAATTCTTCACAAAATTGTCATTTCATTGTCTGAAAGGTATAAAAGCTTCCTGCTCTGTTTACTTCTTTGAGTCTCATATCTTAATGGAGCTCCCATATACACATATGAATGTACAAAATTAAATTTATTTTTCCCCTGTTAATGTGTCTTATGTCAATTTAATAATTTAATAATTAGGTTAGGCAAAGAGCCTAGAGGGGAAGAAGGGGAAGATCCCTCATCCCGCACTAAAAGATACCGCCTGCTGCAACTAAGACCTGGCACAGCCAAATAAATGAATATTAAAAAAACAAAAAACAAAACCTGAAAACCAAAATTGCCTAACAAATCAGGTCACTGCTCTGCTCAAAATCCTTCAGTGACTTCCCATTGCCTTCAGAATGATGTTCAGCCCTTCAGGATGACATCTAAACCCTTCAGGATGGCACATAACATCTGAGAGTGCACCTATCACTGCCATCCCCACCCCAATCCTATGTTCCACCAATACCAAATTTCTTGCTGTTCCCCAAATTTGCCATGTGTTGCCATATGTTCTCCCATGCTGTTTTCTGTGAACAGAGCTATTTTGCCAATTGGTGCTCCTTCCTCAAGACCAGACTCCTTCTCCATAAAACCATAAGTTGCACATAGCTAAACTCTTGTTTGCAGGAGGAGTCACCTAAGTTCTGCTGACTCTCCAGCAATGGCCCTGCCTCCACAAAGATCTCTCCCATTCATGAACACATGAAGCATGATGTGCCATATTTTGGGTACCTTGATGTTGGGATAATGTTGTAGACTGACTTGTTTTATTTTTTTCTCGGCTTACAAAAGCAGGCTCTTTGCTGCTCTCTACTGCCCTCTTTTGAGACAAAGTGGATAATGTGAGTCTCCTCTGCAGGATGAAATACCCAGTTTTCAAAAAAAGCTAAAGAAAGATTTGAGTGGTTTAACATAAGAAGCATCCAGCTAATGGGCTAGGGTAGTGGGAGTCAGGTTCAGGAGCAAGGAGAACCTGGAGATGCTCTTTTTTAAGCCACCTGCTCTGCTCTCGTGCTTGAGTGACCCTTGACCTCAGACAATGGCATCAACGTCTTGCTTTCATTCACTTGCACTCTGGCTTTAGGCCCTTAGTGGTAAGGGCACAATTTGAAGCAGGAGTAGAAAACTAGGAATTAGATCCCAACATCTAGGGTCTGCTACTCAAATGGCTTAGAAGCTCCCCCTCAGGCCTGCCTTGTCCTCTAACTGTATCAAATGCATGGTCTCCAGCAAGGGTAAAGATTCAGGAGGGTAGAAACACTGTCTTAAGCCAAACATGCTGAGAGTTGCTGGAAACTGTTCCTGGGGAGGGCTAAAACTGCCCTGCTCAGTGGCAAGTAAATATTTGATACGAACATTTGAAGAACTATAAATGAGGTTCTAAGTGATTCAAAATTATCATCTTGTCACTGGAAATAGACCTACCTCAAGGCCTTAGCAAATAAAGGAATCACTTCTATGGCTTGCAGTTAATTTCCTAAAGCACAGTTCAGCTTGAGGCCATGTCTCTAGTTCTAGCCCATACTTCTCCTTCCAGATATCCAACTGATCCTGACCACTCCACTGGTATGTCCCACAGGCACCTCAAACTCAGAATAGCCACACCTGAACTTGTACCTCCCCACTCCATCCCACCTAAACTTCTCAACATATTTCCCACTTCAAGGAATGGCAGCTCCTAAGCCAGAAATCTAGATATCATTGTGGTTTCCTTATTCTCTTTCATAACCCACATCCAATTTTGCCAGTTCTCCTTGCTAAATATCCAAACCTGACTACCATTACCTTGGTCCCAAGCCATCTTCATCTGCCACCAGGACTACTGCAAGAGCCTAACTCATCTTTCTACTCCCAGTCTTACTCCCTCCAACCTCTTTATAAGCTGCAGAGTAATGTTCAGACACACTAGAAATCAAAGAGATGCAAGTTAAAATGATGAGACCCCATTTTTCGTCTATTAATTGCCTAAGATTAAGAAAAAGAATGTGATTAAGTGGATTCTCATAGATTTCTTTTTTTTTTTTGGCTGCGTTGGGTTTTCTTTGCTGCGTGCGGGCTTTCTCTAGTTGCGGTAAACGGGGGCTACTCTTCATAGTGGTGCACGGGCTTCTCTTTGCGGTGGCCTCTCTTGTTGTGGAACATGGGCTCTAGGTGCACGGGCTTCAGTAGTTGTGGCTCGCGGGCTCTAGAGCACAGGCTCAGTAGTTGTGGCGCACAGGCTTAGTTGCTCCGCGGCATGTGGGAGCTTCCTGAACCAGGGCTTGAACCCATGTCCCCTGCATTGGCAAGTGGATTCTTAACCACTGCACCACCAAGCAAGTCCCTCTCACAGATTTCTGAACGCAGTGTAAGCTATAACAATTGTTTTAGAAAGAAATGTGGAAATACTATCAAAAGCTAAGAAATATGCATGCCTATGACATTGTAATTTCACTTCTGGGAAAATGGTCTTTGGGAAAATGGCCTTTGGAAAATGCCAAAATATTTTTTTTAAAAAAAGAAAAGAAAGAAAAACTGTTGTTCTTTGCAGCACTATTGAAAATAATGAATATTAGAAAAAAACTAAAAATGTCCAAAATCTGACTTTAGGTAAATCGCTCTGCAACTACATCACCTGGAGTCTCCCTGGGCACTGAGAAAGGTATATGTATCAGTTAGGTGACTTTCTGCAGCAAGTACCAGGAAAATCCTCTCAGATGGCTTAAACAAGAAATATTTTTCTATGTCACATATCAAGTCAACTGAAGATAGGGCAGTTCGAGGGTTGATTAATCTACAACTCAATAATGTCACCAGTCACCCAGATTTTTCTCTTTGCTTTGCTATCATTAGCATGTTAGCCACTTCCCTCATGTAAGCAAGATGGCTGCAGCAGCTCCCAGCATCACATCCTTAAACATCACCATCTTCAAAGACTGACAGAGAATTTATTACTTCTTATGCCTCAGAACCCCCCGCCAAGCAGATTGCCTCTGAGGGTTCATTGTCTAGAGCTGTATTACATGTTCAGTCCTAAGTCAATCACTGGCAAGGGAATTGGTTCTCAAAGTGTGACCAGCAGTATTAACATCATAATCTGTTAGAAATGCTAATTCTGGGGCCCCACCAGAATCAGAAAATCTGACAGTGGGGCCCACTAATTTGTGTTTTAACAAGTCCTCCAGATGACTCTGATGCAGCTCAAATATGAGAACCACTGACTTAGACTAACCAAAAACCACATCCTGGGGCTAGGAAAAGGTCTAGCCTTCTCTAAAGCTCATGGCCACCATATATCTGAACAAAATCAGGTCTGTCAGCCGAGAAGAAAGGGAGAAGTAGGCAAGGTCTGTACAGGAGAAAGCCCTGTTCTAGTGTTGATAATGAGTCTCTTAAGGATACAAGAAAGTCAATGGAGTAACACAGTCTCTTCCTTTCCACACACTCCTCAAAAATACATATTTTTTTAGTATGTTTTCTTCAATTAAAAAAATGTGAGGGAGGGACCTCCCCGGTGGTCCAGTGGTAAAGAATCCGCCTTCCAATGCAGGGGACGTGGGTTTGGTCCCTGGTCAGGGTATTAAGATCCCGCATGCTGCAGGGCGACTAAGCCCATGCACCACAACTACTGAGCTCGCGTGCCTCAATGAGAGAGCCCACGTGCCACAAACTACAGAGCCCAGGTGCCCTGGAGCCCACGTGCCACAACTAGACAGAGAAAACCCGCATGCCACAACTAGAGAGAAGCCCAAGCGCTGCAACTAAGACGGCGTGCAGCCAAAACAAAAAATGTGAGGGAATTTCCTGGTGGTCCATTTGTTACCAACCAGGGTTCTTGGCCTTCCCCAATCAATAGAAATTAACTAGAGGCCAGACAGGAAATTCTGGCAAAGCTTAATTGGAGCCCCTGCTGCAGCAGGAGGGAGCAAGAACAAACAACGGATTCCCTTGCTTGCTCCCCTGAGTGGGGGCGAGCTTGTTCCTTATATGGGGTGAGGGTAGGGGTGGCTTAGGTGTTTTGCCCACCCCCTAGGTGGTGTTGTGTGCAAGGAGCATGCTCAGTACCCTGTTTTTGCTCCAGGATCTTCAAAAGTTGCAGTTGGTCTTTTTGGTCTCTTTGTACATTTTGGGTCCAGAATTTGCACCAACTGTGCATGCACGTAGTTATTTTTAATCCCATACAGTTTCTTTGGATTTTGTTGCTTGATGAGAGGTGTGTCCAAGTGCAAGCATTGCAGCACTGCAGCAAAGGTCCCAGGTCCCAGCAAAGGGTCCCAGGTCCCAGCCTGTCTCATTCCCCCCAAGAGATTCTACACCCTTATTCTTAAGGGGTAAGGGGCCAGAGTTCTCTTCTTCTGAAACTTCTTCCTGCTGGACAGGGGCCACAGACCTTAGCCTACCCTAGAGGTGTAGAAGTCCCTCACTGACTGTTCCAAGGACCTGTAGGGACCTGGGCCACTTTCCGCTGGAATGGGCTGAATTCCTTGAGCCATCATGAGCCTTACTTCAAACTGTTGGAGGCTAAATGACATAAACGTAACCAAAAGGTTAAACAAACAAGGGCTAAAAAGGAGAACATTGACGGCCATTAAAGGGCCTAGTAAGGGAAGGAACCAGGGTTAACTTTGGGCTTCCTTAACTGCTGGCCAGACAAGGGAGGCAAAATCACCCCGCCAAAATCATGAAGCCACTCTGCCTTGTTCCGCCAGAAGGTAATCAAGGTCCAGACGATTGTCAAGAACCACATCAGCCAAGGAAACAAGAGAGGTCCCAAGTCTCATTAAGGCTTCACAAAGGAGCCAACCCACTACATCATTTTACTTATCTGTTGATGGTGCCTGTCTTTTGAATAGGTATCTCAGATCTTCCACTGGCTCACAGATGTACTGTTCTGTTGTGACCTGCGGGGTTTCTGAAGGTAAAAGCTTTAGTCTGGACAAATGTACCCAACTAGATACCCCTTGCAGTTTGACAGCAGTGGGGGTGGTTAAAGTTACTTTATAGGGGCCCTTCCATTTTGGTAATAGTTGGTCTTCACGGGGACC
The DNA here is from genome assembly GCF_002837175.3 of Physeter macrocephalus. Classification (NCBI taxonomy): domain Eukaryota; kingdom Metazoa; phylum Chordata; class Mammalia; order Artiodactyla; family Physeteridae; genus Physeter; species Physeter macrocephalus. The sequence goes on from NC_041217.1 coordinate 67,923,477, forward strand.
CCTCTTTCCAGGTTTTAAGAAGAACTTGGTCCCCAGGGTTTATTTGTGAAGGAACTGCTCCTTCCTCCGTAGTTTTAGTGGGAGCTGGCAGTGCCTTGTGGGCATAGTCCTGGATTGCCTTCTGAACTTGTCCTAGATTAATAATATATCTCAGGGCCTGGTTCACTTCCTCATCCAGTAGAATATCAGTAGTAAGAAAAGGCTTCCCATAGGTCACTTTAAATGGGCTAAGCCTCAGACCACTCCTCGGGGTTGGTCCAGGGTTCATGAGTTTTTTGGCAGCACTTTGTTAAGGTTTTCTTTAAAGTATGGTTCATTTTCTCTACCTTCCCTGAAGACTGGGGGTGCCAAGAGGTGTGTAGCTCATAGATCCTATCCCTAGGGCCGTTGTGAGTCCCTGGGTGATTTTGCCTATAAAAGAGGACCCGTTATCGCTCTGGAAGGACTTTGGAAGTCCAAACCGAGGAATTATTTCCTTTAAAAGGGACTTACAGACTTCCATAGGCTTTTCAGATCAGGTGGGGAAGGCTTCAACCCATCCTGTGAAAGTATCAACAAACACAAGAAGATATTTATATCCTGATCATGGGGGCATTTGTGTGAAATCTAACTGCCAGTCTTCCCCTGGATATGTCCCTCGGTGTGGATTGGCTTGAGTAACGAAAGGGGGATTGGATGGGTCTGGGGGTTATTACAGGCACATAAATCACAGGCAAGCGTTACTTGTGTTTCTGTTCTTTTAAGCCCCGTCCCTGAAAAAGCCTTTTGCATCAAGTCCCATAGTGGGTGGCATCATGTAAGCTCTTAATGAGTTTCCATTGTTGGGCCTCAGGGATTAGAACCTTATCCTTCTTTTTATACAAGCTTGTGCTTCCCTTCTCATAGCCCCATTTCTCAGCATTTTCTTGTTCCTGTGGGGAATACTGGGGAAGGCTAGGGAGTTCAGGGGGGCCAGTCAGTAGAGCCATAACTTGTTCAGGTTCCTACAGTTGAGCTGCCTGTTTTGCTCTTTGATCAGCTTTGCTGTTCCCTTGGCTCACAAAAGATCCATCCCTCTGATGGCCCCTACAGTGGACTACTGCTACCTGGGTCAGAAGCTGCACTGCTTCTAAAAGAGCCAGAATCAAGTCTTTAAGTTTTATGCGGGAATTTTTAGCAGTTAACATTCCTCTTTCTTTCCAAATGGCAGCATGAGCATGTAGCATGTGTAACCCATATTTAGAGTCAATAAAAATATTTAATTTCTTATCCTTCCCTAATTGCAAAGCTCTCATTAATGCAATTAGTTCAGCCTTCTGGGCTGACGTCTGGGGTGGCAGGGCCTTGGCTTCTATGACTTCATCTAGACTAGCTATGGCATACCCTGCGTATCGGGTTCCCATTTCTACAAAACTGCTCCCATCAGTAAACCATCTGACCTCAGGGCTGTGAAGAGGCTCATCTAGAAGATCAGACCTGCTGGAATAAGTCTGTTCTATGGTCTCTATACACTGATGCAGCAAGTCTCCACTCTCGACTGCTGGAAGCAGAGTTCCTGGGTTCAGGGTTTGGCACCCCTTTAAGGTAATGTCGGGGGTGTCCATTAGACGGGCCTGATATCTTGTTAACCTTCCTCCAGTCAACCAATGATGTCCTTTGACTTCCAGCACAGATTGTGCCTGTTGAGGGCTTAACACATCTAAGTGCTGTCCCAGGGTGCGCTTGGAAGAGTCATTAACCATTAACATATCCGTGATGTCTTGCCAGGTGAGAGAGAATGTCAATCCCAGCGTGATAAATTCATCCCTAAACTTGTAAGGGTTCTCTGAGAACCTGCCAAACCTCTCCTTACAGATTAACCCAATTAGTTTAGGATCTCTCTTTGGGATGTTCCAGGGGTCCCCTGAAGCGCTCCAAAGTTAACTGGGAGTCAAGAGAATTTCAATTAGAATTTGATATTTGGGAAGTCTGTCAAAAACTTGAAAAACTTTTAAAACACCTGGTCAGAAAGAATCACAGGTCGCTGTGAAACCATTATTCCTTGAGCTAAGGTGGGGAAAATGATATCAAAAGTAAACACAGATCACTTAAAGGCAGAGAAACTCACACAATCTGATATCAAAAGGAGTATTCCAGAAAAACTTTGTTCTCTTGTGAGAGAGAAAAACCAAATCCAGTCCTGTATCAGCCTACTCTTAATAAAATCCATTTACCTAATTAAATTTAATGCAACCTTAGAAGACTCTGACTACATACAAAATTCTTTTCTCAATGTACCCCTTCCGCAAACCTTCTATAACTTTCTGTACCCATATTTTGTCCCTTATTCTTTCCATTCAGAAATAACCAGCTCAGACTTCCCTGCTGGTACAGCGGTTAAGAATCCACCTGCCAATTCAGGGGACCCGGGTTCGAGCCCTGGTCCGGGAAGATCCCACATGCCATGGAGCAAATAAGCCCATGCACCACAACTACTGAGCCTGTGCTCTGGAGCCCGCGAGCCACAGCTACTGAGCCTGTGTACCACAACTACTGAAGCCCGTGTGCCTAGAGCCTGCCCTCCGCAACAAGAGAAGCCACCGCAGTAAGAAGCCTGCGCACCACAACAAAGAGTAGCCCCTGCTCGCCGCAACTAGAGGAAGCCCGCGTGCAGCATCGAAGACCCAACGCAGCCAGTAAATAAATGAATAAATAAATAAATTTTTTTTAAAAAGAAAACACTTAAAAGACACAAACAAGAAGTTTTCAAGATAAAGGGGACGGGGGTGCAGGTGTGAGGACCAAGGGAGAGGTAAAGGGAGGAGGGACAGAAAAGACTGAAAAAGAGAAAGAGACAGAAAGAGAGAGATTGCCTTTTCAACCTGCCCCCTGCTGGTGTCTCTTCAGGCACCAACCTGCGCACTTCCAGAAAGGGCCAGCAAAGGAGGCAGCACCCTGTCCACTGCCCACTGGGGTAATCAGGCCCAGAAACCAGCCAGTTGTACGTCGTCTGCAGGACTGCAACCAACAGGTGGACTCTCACCCATGCATACAGTTTGTATGTTGTCTTGTACGAGATGGATGGGCACCTGGGCCGGACAGCTGGTGTTTGTCACGTGGAGTAAAACTGAAGCTTTGTTCTCACCCAGACACTCCAAGGACAAAGCCAGTGGCAGAGCTGAGCTCTTCTGAAGTAAAGAGATAAGGTACCCACTCCTGAGGTCAAGAAAAACCTCCCTGTCTACACATGCGCAGGAAGGCTCCTTGGGGGTCAAAAATGGAGGGGGCACCACCCCATAATAAGTGTGGACATGCACCCACACGCCTCTGGGGTGGGATCCATCTTAGCAAAAAGTTGTGCACGCATGTTGGGGAGGGTCCTGGGACCAGTCAGGTATGAAAAAAGAAACGAGATAATTGGCCAAAGGTAAACGGAGACCCAGAAGAACTGTCCTATACAAGGGATTTAAATCACCTCTTTACTGCTCTCCTCCTCATTAGAGAGGACGCCCATACCCCTTCTCTCCGGGTGTGTTTCTGCCTTGCTTCTGTCTTAGATAAACAAACTGCTTCTCTGTGTGCTCTCCCATTCCTTGTGCTGTCTTTAATAATAATCTTTGAAACTGTTTTAACAGTTTTTGCCTCCTTGAAACATTCTTGCTTTCAAATTGGGGAAAGAGCTAGGACCACTTCATTTCTAACCTCTAGTCCCTGGTGGCCTAGCAGTTAGGATTCCTGGTTTTCATCCAGGCTACTCAGGTTCAATTCCTGGGCAGGGAACGAAGATCTCTCTTCAGGACCGCTCACCGATGTCCCTCTGAAATCAGTCTGTGGGTCCCCAACCCACAGGTGGGACTCTCACCCAGGCGTACCCCAGTATATAGAAATCTGCCACTTCAGCCCGTTCCCAATGGGACTTCTCTTGGCGGCAGGAAAATAAAGGGGAGAATATTGGGACAATCGGACTTCCAGCCACTACACGAGATGAGGTTGGAACCTCTATCACGCTCATAAATCTCCGGTCAGTGAGAGGCCGCTGGACCAAGGTCTGCATGGTGTGAGGCGAGCCTCTCCCACGTCTGCCTGTCACCCGTTGCTGGCCAAAGGGAGCATGGTCTCACGTGCTGAGAGGAGTGACACTGTAGCTATTCTATGTCCACTCTCTCAGAATAGGACAGAAGTAAGAGAGGACAGAGAGAGGAGAGGACAGAAGGAGAAGTAGAGAGATATCAGGAGAGGGAAAAGAGAAAATGGTGAGGGGGAAAAAGGACAAAGGGGAGGGGGAAAGCATTGCCTGAATGAGGGTACTGAGGCCCCCAGGGGCCAGGAAGGCAGACTTACCAAATGCAGTGACACTGAAACAAGAGGTTCAGGTGGCCACTTGTCACCCACGGGGAAGCTGTGTTCGTGGTCCTGGAGGGGCCCAGATCCTCTCCCCAGCAGGGGACAAGCCCCCATTGTGTGCCACAAAATATGTTACCAACCAGGGTTCTTGACCTTTCCCAATCAATAGAAATTGACTAGAGGCCAGACAAGAAATTCAGGCAAGGCTTTATTGGGGCCCCTGCTGCAGCAGGGGGTAGCGGGAACAAACAGCAGGTTCCCTTACTTGGTCACTCCCTGAGGGAGGAAGCAAGCTTGTTCCTTATGTGGGGTGAGGGTAGGGGTGTGTCCAGGGGGGGGTCGGAACATAGGGGTGGCTTAGGTGTTTTGCCCACCTCTTAGGTGGGGTTGTGTGCAGGGGAGCATGCTCAGTACCCTGCTTTTGCTCCGGACACCCTGTTTTTGCTCCAAGCTCTTCAAAAGTTGCAGTTGGGTTTTTTGGTCTCTTTGTATCTTTTGGGACCAGAATTTGTGCCAACTATGCAGGCACACAGTTATTTTTAGTCCCATACAGTTTCTTTGTATTTTGTTGCTTGAGGAGAGGTGTGTCCAGGTGCAAGCCTTGCAGCACTGCAGCAAAGGGTCCCAGGTCCCAGCAAAGTGTCCCAGGTCCCAGCCTGTCTCACAGTGGTTAGGACTCCAAGCTCTCACTGCCAGGGCCCAGGTTCAATCCCTGGTCTAAGAAGTAAGATCCCACAAGCTGCGCGGCCAAAAAAAAAAAAAAGTGGAAATATTGAGTGGTGTGTGCATTTGTGAGCCTATGTGTATGTGGAATTGTTGTAAGAAAGCAAGTTGCAGAATAATTATGTGATGTGATATGTAAACAATAACAACAAAAATGAACAAAATATAAATATGTAAGGGTAGATGTGTGTTTACATGAATATGAATGTATAGGGAAAGTTCTGGAAGGACAACAAATTTCTCAGTGGTTATCCTTGAAGAGGGGAGTGAAATTGGGGGAGAGAGGTATCACTGTCATTTTTACTTTATTTACTTCTGAATTAGAAGAATATAGAAACAGAAAGAGTATATTATAGATAATGTGTGTATTTTCCAAAAAAACTGTTTAAAGCACCAACACAAAATATAGGTGAGAGGAACAAGGACTGAATCTCTAGGAATGGTTCTGAGCTTGCTCACATTCCCACTGATGAAGGGAGAGCACTAATGAAAAACCAAAACAAAACAGTATTTCCATTTCCCTTTCAAAATTAAGGTTTCCTTTCAGTGTCACTTTTATTTTTCTAGTCGGTTTATCTGGTTTGCATGGAAGAGAAAGCATGAGATCAAGTTTTATAATTAACTTTTAAATCTTAGAGCTATGAATTTGCTAGCTCTGTTAGAAAATTCCCTGGGCTCTCAAAAATAGCCCAGTGGCCTTCATCAGGATTTTCAAAAGACAAAGTTTACTACTTTTTTTTTTTTTTTTTTTTTGCGGTACGCGGGCCTCTCACTGTTGTGGCCTCTCCGGTTGCCGAGCACAGGATCCGGACGCACAGGCTCAGCGGCCGTGGCTCACGGGCCCAGCCGCTCCACGGCATGTGGGATCTTCCCGGACCGGGGCACAAACCGTGTCCCATGCTTCGGCAGGCAGACTCCCAACCATTGCACCACCAGGGAAGCCCAAAGTTTACTACTTTTGATACCGAAAAAGCTTTATCAAAAGTCCAGGCTCTTGTTCAGCTCATCCAAAAGAATTTGGGCAAGGAACACATAACACAAAGAAAAACACACAGACTGAGGAGCAAAGAGAACAAAGAAGCAGTTTATTTAGGGCAGAAGTGAAAGTTACACACTCGGAGAAGAAAAGTGTGGGCGTCCTCCCAAGTGAGGCCGCCCCGCAGAATTGATCTCCTTTTTAATCTTATTTTTAGGCTTTTGAATGGGTGGGGTCTTTTTGATTAGCGGTGGAATATTCATTGAGGGGAGGGTTGAAGTGTGGCCTGGATGCACCAGGTTGCATCAGCTCCTGGTCCTGTGCACTTGTCTCCTGAAGCCACCATACATGCACTCTTAAGAGTTGTTTTCCCTTAAATTTTTCCGTACTAGTCGAGTGAGCCCCACAGGTGGAAGCTCCTACAGGGTCATCAGGCAACCTGTGCATTTTTTTTTGCGCATGATCCTCGGTTTTCATGGTGAGAGTTTCTCGTTCAGATGTTACAATGTTCCTGTTTTAGAAGTCATTCCTCCATGCATCATGGCCTCATTAAGTGCAAAACAAGGAAGTGTCTTTGCCTTCTGCCTAATGCGTATACATGAAGAGGCTGTCCTTGGACTCGGCCCTGTCTTTGCTGCCTCACTTTCTGCAATGCCTAGAAATTACAAGTGGAAGCCAGCGTTCAAAACAATATAATAGGGCTTCCCTGGTGGCGCAGTGGTTGAGAGTCCGCCTGCCGATGCAGGAGACACGGGTTCGTGCCCCGGTCCGGGAAGATCCCACATGCCGCGGAGTGGCTGGGCCCGTGAGCCATGGCCGCTGAGCCTGCGCGTCTGGAGCCTGTGCTCCGCAACGGGAGAGGCCACAACAGTGAGAGGCCCGCGTACCGCAAAAAAAAAAAAAAAAAAAAAAACAATATAATATTAAAATGGAAATAACAAGACATACTCTAGCTCAATTACCTCACTTACAGATGAGGAAATAGAACTTAAGGAAAGAGAAGTGGCTTGACAGCCTCTGTCAGACTGAAACCAAAACCTGGATTTCCTTCCTCCTCAACCAGTATCTTTAGCATAACATATCACCAACTTAAAATTCTGCAAGTTTGGGAGGAGTCTAAGTGTGTTCTGATGTGAGATAACAAGGTAGGGCATTTGCATATAACATCAAATTTCTGTAAAGCTCTTACATGTCAATAGGCTATATTATTTCAGTGACCACTGCTAAAGTACAGGCTGTGGTTTAAGGTTACACCACAAAATCTATTTCAATACCTTGTAGTTTTCTTCCCTTGTGTCTATCTGTCTCTTCCTATTTTTGGAGTTGTTCTCTCATCTTGACTGCCTTTATGTGTTTCTATATTCACATCTGTTTCTGGACCTCTGTGTGTGTGTCTTATTCTGTGTGCATTTTCCGTCTATGTTTGAGATTCAGTGTCTGTGAACCTGGGTATCTTTCTTAGTATTTTTTACTTTCCGAGCGCCTTTGTCTTTCTCAGTTTTCCCCCATTTTTTTATGAAAAAGCCTACTAGCCCCTAGCTGTTTGATTCTTCCCAGGGGAGGCCCCAGATATGGTGGAGCAGATATAAGCCATCCCTACCATGCCCTGTCTGAATTCCTGACCCATATAATCCATGAGAACAATAAAATAGTTATTTTACACCATAATGATTATTATTTTAAATTTGGGGATGGTTTGTTACACAGCAATCGATAGCTAGAATTCTCGTCCTGGGCTATACCAAAGACGACCAGGCCAGCCTGCCTCGCACACTCCCTCTCCTGACTCTGTGCCTTGGATGACTTCACTGAACTTCTACCTGCCTTCATTCTAGTATTTCCGCAATCCAATTGCACTGCTTTGGAGGTTCTACAGGTGGCACGATCTACCTGCATTCCTGCTCAGGACTGCTCTCGGCAAGCTAGTCAGAGAGCCGTTGGCCTGAATACTACTGAAGAAAAGTTACCAACACTGAGGACTGGCCTAGCTACAAATCCATAAACTTCAACCTCTGCTGGGCCCTTGGCATTGCTTGGCAATCCTTTTACGTGTAAACTGTCAGCTTCTTCTCCTATTCACCGTAATGGTCATTCTAAACCTTCTCTGGTATCCTGAAGCCCCCTACTATCATCACCTTCACCCCCTCTTTCTCCACGGATGACCGACTCCTTACCCAAGAAAATCAAGGCTATCAGATATAAACTACTTTAACGTTCTTACTCAATATCTGGAAATAGATTTGCATATGCATCTTTCTCACCTCCTGCTTTTAGCTCAGAGGGAGAGGTGTTCCATCCCGAGTTCAGAACCAACTGTCCACCCATGTTCTATTCTCATGTCTTTAGGATCTGCACTTGCTTCATCAGGTATTCCCTCCTTATCATGCATCCAACTTCTCCCACTCTGCTGACTTCTTCCCAAAGACCCATAAACAAGTTCAAATCTTTACTTAAAACAAAACAAAATCTCCCTTTTTTCCTTGACCCCCTCTAGTTACCATCTTCCTTTTTTTTTTTTTAATTTATTTATTTTGGGCTGTGTTGGGTTTTCGCTGCTGCACGCAGGCTCTCTCTAGTTGCGGCGAGCAGGGGCTACTCTTCCTTGCGGTGTGCAGGCTTCTCATTGTGGTGGCTTCTCTTGTTGCTGAGCACAGGCTGTAGGCACGCAGGCTTCAGTATTTGTGGCACGTGGGCTCAGTAGTTGTGGCGCACGGGCTTAATTGCTCCACGGAATGTGACATCTTCCTGGACCAGGGCTCGAACCTGTGTTCCCTGCATTGGCAGGTGGATTCTTAGCCACTGTGCCAACAGGGAAGTTCGTAAGTACCATCTTCTAATTCTCCTTTCTTACTGTATCACTCAGGGCTCTTGATAATAAGCAACTGTATCAGATTCTGGATATATTCAGTTTAAAGAAAGGAATTTATCGTGGGGGGGAAGCTGGAGGTAGATCAGCCTATCCCACTGTTGTGGTGAATGGGACCCAACGATCTCCCTCTCTTCTAAGTGAATCTCGCTTATAAGTGAGTAAGTCTCACTTATTCAGAATTCAACATCCCAGAAAAGACAAACTGGCCAAGCCTAGATCACATGCCTGCTCTTTGGCTTGCTGTATTAGTCAACTCAGGCTGCCATAACAAAATACCACAGACTGGGGAGCTTAAACCACAGAAATTTATTTTCCCACAGTTCTGGGTGCTAGAAATCAGAGATCAAGGTGTTGTCAGGGTTTTATTTTCCTGTGGCCTCTCTCCTTGGCTTATAGATAGCCATCTTTTTTAAAAAATATTTATTTATTTATTTTTTGGCTTCATCGTGTCTTAGTTGCGGCACACAGGATCTTTCGCTGCAGTGCACGGGCTCCAGAGCACATGGGCTCGGCTGTTGCAGCACTCAGGCACTCTAGTTGTGGCACGCTGGCTTAGTTGCCCTGCAGCATGTGGGATCTTAGTTCCCTGACCAGGGATTGAACTGGCGTCCCTTGCATTGCAAGATGGATTCTTAACCAGTGGACCACCAGGGAAGTCCTGATAGCCATCTTCATTTTTTTTTGGCTGCACTGGGTCTTCCTTGCTGCACGTGGGCTTTCTCTAGTTGCAGCGAGCAGGGACTACTCTTTGTTGCAGTACGTGGGCTTCTTATTGTGGTGGCTTCTCTTGTTGCTGTTGCAGAGCATGGGCTCTAAGCACACGGGCTTCAGTAGTTGTGGCATGCGGGCTCAGTAGTTGTGGCTCATGGGCTCTAGAGCAGGCTCAGTATTTGTGGTGCACGGGCTTAGTTGCTCCGAGGCATGTGGAATCTTCCCCGACTAGGGCTCGAACCCGTGTCCCCTGCATTGGCAGGCGGATTCTTAACCACTGCGCCACCAGGGAAGCCCGCGATAGCCATCTTCTTGTGTTTTCACATGGTCTTCCTTCTGTGCATGTCTGTGTCCTAATCTCCTCTTATTATAACTATACCACTCATACTGGGTTAGGGTCCACCATAATGACCTCATTTTAACTTTAAACTCCCTATCTCAAAATACAGCCACATTCTGAGGTACTGGGGATTAGGACGTCAACATATAAATTTAGGGGAGACACCATTTAGCCCATAACACGAGCCTAAGGTGACAGAAGGGGAGATCTGACTCCTTTGGCTTCTGTAGTAAAAAGCAATCACCACTTTCTATTGACTATTCACAGTGGGGGCTTCCCCCAGGGATACTGAGGTGCTGATAAGAAGGGGGAGAGGAGTGGATCCCCTCTGTTATGAAAGCATAACAGAGATTCTTAAAAGGAGTAGTAACTCATTAAAACACTATTTCGTTTCTACTCAGTCTTCATCCAAAAGTTATCAAGCTCCTGTCCCCCAACCCCAGCCCCTGACATTGCTCAGGCAAAGGTCATGAATTGTTCCCAGATTGCCACATTGAAAGAACTCTTTCTTGAACTTTTCTACAGCATTTTATACTGTTAACTTCTCCCTCCTTGAAGATCCGTCCTCCCTGGGCTGTCCTGTTCTCCTCACTTCTTTAGCCCCTCCTACCCAATCTCTTTTGTCAGCTATTCTTCCTTTATACACCCTGTCAAAGTTGCTGAGTGTCAAGTTTCTGTCATTGGTCCTCTACTCTCCCCCTCCCCACCTCTCCCCTCATTTCCCCTTTCTTTCCCTCACTGTTCCCTTTTTCTCTCACTCAATACTCTTATAATCAGAGAGATGATATTTATACTTCATCTTAACCTAGGATGTTTGGATGGGCTTCACATGGAGCTTCTTAAATTATAGGGAAAATGATGTGTATGTGTGCATTTTTTCTTGGGAGAGGGACTAAAGCTTTTATAAAAAGTTTAAAACATCAACCATGTTCGTGCCTCCTAAATCTTCTTTTGTCCAGACCCTTCTGAGTTCCAGAGCCATATGTCCAACTGCCTACTTGGCATCTCCACCTAAAATCACCACCAACCTCCAACTCAGTGTCAAAAGCTGAGATCATTATCTCCCTCTCCCAAAGCCTGCTCCTCTTCCTCTATTTCTCATGTCCAGGAAATGTGTCACCATCCTCCTGATCACCCAAATCAGAAAGTTGAGCATCACCTAGCCCCTCCTTCTCCATCATTCCTCACTGCCAATCACTCAGCCAAATCCCATCCATTCTACTTTCTTAACATCTCTCCTAGACGCTTCCATTGCATTTTCACTTTTTTATCAGAGAATCTCCTATCTTTCAGCTAAACTGTTAAAATAACTTCCCAAGTTTTCCCTCCACCTTCAATCTTTCTCCCTTCCAACCTGTTTCTTGGACTGTGTCATTCCCCAGCTTAAAACCCACTGCGCCACCAGGGAAGCCCGTGATAGCCATCTTCTTGTGTTTTCACATGGTCTTCCTTCTGTGCATGTCTGTGTCCTAATCTCCTCTTATTATAACTATACCACTCATACTGGGTTAGGGTCCACCATAATGACCTCATTTTAACTTTAAACTCCCTATCTCAAAATACAGCCACATTCTGAGGTACTGGGGATTAGGACGTCAACATATAAATTTAGGGGAGACACCATTTAGCCCATAACACGAGCCTAAGGTGACAGAAGGGGAGATCTGACTCCTTTGGCTTCTGTAGTAAAAAGCAATCACCACTTTCTATTGACTATTCACAGTGGGGGCTTCCCCCAGGGATACTGAGGTGCTGATAAGAAGGGGGAGAGGAGTGGATCCCCTCTGTTATGAAAGCATAACAGAGATTCTTAAAAGGAGTAGTAACTCATTAAAACACTATTTCGTTTCTACTCAGTCTTCATCCAAAAGTTATCAAGCTCCTGTCCCCCAACCCCAGCCCCTGACATTGCTCAGGCAAAGGTCATGAATTGTTCCCAGATTGCCACATTGAAAGAACTCTTTCTTGAACTTTTCTACAGCATTTTATACTGTTAACTTCTCCCTCCTTGAAGATCCGTCCTCCCTGGGCTGTCCTGTTCTCCTCACTTCTTTAGCCCCTCCTACCCAATCTCTTTTGTCAGCTATTCTTCCTTTATACACCCTGTCAAAGTTGCTGAGTGTCAAGTTTCTGTCATTGGTCCTCTACTCTCCCCCTCCCCACCTCTCCCCTCATTTCCCCTTTCTTTCCCTCACTGTTCCCTTTTTCTCTCACTCAATACTCTTATAATCAGAGAGATGATATTTATACTTCATCTTAACCTAGGATGTTTGGATGGGCTTCACATGGAGCTTCTTAAATTATAGGGAAAATGATGTGTATGTGTGCATTTTTTCTTGGGAGAGGGACTAAAGCTTTTATAAAAAGTTTAAAACATCAACCATGTTCGTGCCTCCTAAATCTTCTTTTGTCCAGACCCTTCTGAGTTCCAGAGCCATATGTCCAACTGCCTACTTGGCATCTCCACCTAAAATCACCACCAACCTCCAACTCAGTGTCAAAAGCTGAGATCATTATCTCCCTCTCCCAAAGCCTGCTCCTCTTCCTCTATTTCTCATGTCCAGGAAATGTGTCACCATCCTCCTGATCACCCAAATCAGAAAGTTGAGCATCACCTAGCCCCTCCTTCTCCATCATTCCTCACTGCCAATCACTCAGCCAAATCCCATCCATTCTACTTTCTTAACATCTCTCCTAGACGCTTCCATTGCATTTTCACTTTTTTATCAGAGAATCTCCTATCTTTCAGCTAAACTGTTAAAATAACTTCCCAAGTTTTCCCTCCACCTTCAATCTTTCTCCCTTCCAACCTGTTTCTTGGACTGTGTCATTCCCCAGCTTAAAACCTTTTTACATTTTGTAAAAACTACTGTGATAGCAGTTCCAGAACATACAAGTTGTTCACCGTGACATACAAAGTCCTTTATGATCACCCCATAAATATTAATTGAATAACTCGTCTATTCCAGGCACTGTGCAATATGCTGGGGATACAATGATGAACAAGAGGAACAGATTCCCTACCCTCAAAGAACTTATAGTCCACAAATGTGATGAGTACTACAAAGGAGAAGCACAAGCTCCTGAAGGAGTACAGGGGATGAGAGTATCACAACTTAAGTCAGAAAACGAATAAAAAAAAAAAAAAAGGGGGCTTCCCTGGTGGCGCAGTGGTTGAGAGTCCACCTGCCGATGCAGGGGACACGGGTTTGTGCCC
>NC_041217.1:67936739-67958198 GCF_002837175.3 Physeter macrocephalus
GCGTCCAGAGCCTGTGCTCCGCAACGGGAGAGGCCACAGCAGTGAGAGGCCTGCGTACCGCAATAAATAAAAAAATAAAAAAATTAAAAAAAGAAAACGAGAGAAGGCCTCAACCTCCTGTGTTGCACTTCTAATAGTCATCAACCGGTATGGTTCCAGATATGGAACCAACAACTTTGTATGCATTATTTCATTTAAACCTCACAACAACTCCTTGCGGTTAGTACCATTTTTGTTAGCCCAAGTTTAGAGCTATGGAAACTGAGACCTCGACAGGTTAAATAAGTGGTGGAGTTGGAATTCCATCCCACACTCACCTGAAACACAGCCCTCTTAACCCTTTAAGAGCCTGTGCTTCTCCTCTGTAGTACTCACAAATCCTGTGGAGCTATACCAAGCTCTGTAAACATGCCAGCCTATTTCACTCCAAGTCTCTGCTGATGCTGCTTCTTTTGCCTGAAATGACTATTTCCCTCAAAAGCCTTCCTGCTGAACACATACTTATCTCCTGTGATCCAATTAAAGTGTTCTCTCTTCCACATGGACTCCTCCCCCAGACAGAATTAGCCACTGGCTTCTTTGTGCATACACAGAATTTCAGAAATACTCTCTTAGTCCCTAAAGCACTTCAGATGCTCATGGGGTAGTCTCCCCTTAAGAAACTATAAATCCCAGGGGATGATAACTGATGAACTCTGTAATCTCAGAACCTTGTGCTGTGGCTGTCATTTCAACATTAGGGAAGAGAAGAAGGGAGGGAGTAAAGAAAAGGATGAGGGAGAAAAGAAAAAGCAAGCGTGAAGACAAACACTCCAGCATAAAATATGCCAGGACCATCTGCCCTTCTTTTAAAAATCTGCATTTTACCTATCACTGTAAAATTAACCCATACCACCCCAACACACTCAATTGGAGGATTGTTCAGGAAAACCTGCAGAACGTTTCCCATTCTTCTGCTGTCCTCCTGTGCTCTCCCTCCTCTCCTTCCTGTCTAGCCCACCCTCTCGGCAGCTGACACTTCCCCCCTCCATTTGAAGGCCACAGACAGAAAATGAGTCAACAAGAAAATAAAACCTCAAACAAGGAAAACTAAAGTGAATGCCTTGCACCACATCATGTTGCAGAAAGCCACTTCGGTAGCAATGAACAACAGAGAGCGCTGAGGGGTAGCCACCTTTCACCTGAGAAACCACAGAAAGCCCTGAAGGTACTCATTCTGTTTTAGGTTTCCCAGATAAGCATCTGAGGTACTATATCATGGAGGCTGAAGCTTTCAGATACTAGTCTGGATTTTGGAAGGTGTAAACAAATCACTTAAGAGGGAGCACTAAGAATGTCCATCTTAGTCAGACATCATCTAATCCAAGGGCCTGTGGGGGAGGGTTGCTGCAGGAACATGTTGGGGGCGGGGAGGATGGGAATGGTGGAGGATCAATTAACTCTACTCAGGAGCAAAACAAAACAGAAATCAAAACCTGTGAAGCCGTTTTTATTTGACTCTGGAGTGGAAAGGGGCATGAGTCCAAAGCAGTGGTCAGCAGGCACTTGTGCCAGCCCCTGCCTCCACTCTACCGCTGCCAAACATCACTGGCTCACTTCTGTCCGCTGCTCACCTCCTGGGCTTTTCCAAGGCTTTTCCATGTGAGACCTGCCCCAGATGTCCAGGAATCTGCTGGGGGCATGATATGGCCAAGCAGAGCCATTTGATTTTCTGTCTGAGACGTGGACTGATATGAGAGCAAACAAAGTAGGGGGGAGGGTGGGGGAAAGGTATGGGTGTGTACGTGTTGGCAGGAGGGATGTTGAGTAAAGAGAAGAGGTTAGCAACCTTACCACTTCGTAACCACTGCGCCTACACTTTTTCTGGTAAGAAGCCCTGGAACTCAGGCTGCTAGGCTCACAGACCAGCTGAGGCCCAGTGGGTCCCTGAGGGGCCCAAGCTAACCTGAACTACTGTGGCCCAGCACAGCCCTAATAACACTGGGGTGAAGGTAAAATGCCCTGGTCCTCGCCTCACCCTGCCCCCTTCCCCCTCACCCCGTTTCCACCTTTTCTGTGTTCCTTCCAGCCTTTCAGTGGTAACTCCTCCTCCCAGAGCCCATTTCTCTCCTACTGCCTGTGTTTCTTTTAATAGAGGATGCAAATCTCATGATCGAATTCACACTAAGGAGTTAGTAAGAGATCCCAGAGGCATATGCACTCCAATTTTGAGAGAAAATGTTGGTGGAGATAATATTGGGGTGAGGGACACTTCTAATGATCTGATGATTTAAATGACTACTTCCTGTAGGCAGGCCCTGGCTGGATGGAGATGGGTCTGGGCCAAGCAGGAGAGTGAGAAGTTTTGAGGTAGAACAAGAGACCCCCTCAGGGAATGTCCTCCTTATTGAGTCTCATTCCCAGGGTCCTGTTGTCCTGTTCACGTCACCGGGTGGATCCAAACCAGAGAGGTGGGGTTTCATTTGTCAGTGTTCAGATTCAGGAATCAAATGACGTTTCCAGAAAAGGAAACTGATGAGTAATAGGCTTGATGGGTGGGGAGAAAGGCTGTTTACTTCCTCTCTTCAAGTCAACTAGGTTCCCTTAGGGCTCTGATATCTGTGGTGACTTGTCTACTCTAATGCACAGCATGTGGCAGCTGCTACCACCAACGGCTCTGCTGCTTCTAGGTAAGTCAGAATCACCCTGCCTGGGAGTTGAGCTCAAGATGCCCTGGGTTCAGCAGACATCCCTTTTCAGGCAAGGGATGAGACCCCTACCAAGGGATAGGACCCCTTACCATGTCTGTAGATCTAGATTGAGCTTCTAGGACAAAGTTTCAAGCATTAGAGATGTGGAGAATTGCTGGCCCTGATTTCGGCATAATCAGGAGATGAAGGGGGATGTGAGGTCTCCGTTACTTCACCCCTCTGGGTCTCAGTTTGTCTATCTATGAACTGAAGAGTATGGACTAGATGGTCCTGAAGTATGAGACTAGATGGTCTCTTCCATTCTCACATTCCAGTGTTCCTCTCTAAGTCTTTTAATTTCCTCACTTTCCAGGGGACTTGGGGTGAGGTTGCTTTTATGGCTTGATTCAGGGATATTCGATCTGTACCCTTAATCTGGGAGTTCGAACGGGGACCACAGAGTAAGGGAATGGTGTTGAAAACAGGGGTTTGGGTGGACAAGGGAGTAGGAGGCACAGACATTGGAGACCAGAGGACAGGCAATGGGGGAGCTCTCCACTATATTTATCTTGATTCTTGGGAACACAGGCCTCCCAGGGCAGAGGTGGGCAAGGGAGTTTAAACTCACGCCACACTCCAGTCACCCTGATCTCTGCTGCTACTCAATATTCGTTTCACTCTTTTTTCTTACAGTTACAGGTGGCATGCAAGCTGGTGAGTTTGCTTTGTGGTCTTGGATGGGTCAAGTGAGGAATGTAAATGTGCAATAGCCACAGGGTATTAGAAAATGTTCTTTGCACAGGAAATTGCTGATGTTGGGTTGGCAGGGGTAATTCCCCCAACGCAGTAGGGCTTGGCCCTATGCTCCTCTGGCCAATTTTGCTCAAGATAAAGAGAGACCAAGAAGAAGGCCAAGCCTCTCCAAGCCAATATGCTCAGACTGAGTGCTATGCTAAGGCTGAGTTGCCAACTCTCGGTTTGCAATGGGTTTTAAGCCTCCCCGGGAATGCCAGTGTAGGGCTGGCTCGTTTCCCTGCCCTCATCTACATTCTCTTGACTCCTCAGCAGATCTCCCAAAGGCTGTGGTGCTCCTAGACCCTCAATGGGACCGGGTGCTCACGAATGACCATGTGACTCTAAAGTGCCAGGGGGACTACCCTCTTGGAGACAATTCCACACAGTGGTGGCACAATGGGACTCTCATCTCAAACCAGGCCTCTAGCTACTTCATCACAAATGCCAAAGTTGAGGATAGTGGAGACTACAAGTGTCAGACATCCCTCTCCACACGCAGCGACCCGGTGAAGCTAAAAGTCTACATGGGTGAGTAGGTGAAGGGGAAAAGGGAAACCACCAATAAATGGTAAAACAAGAGGCCCTGAAAGACTTGGGAAGCACCAGAAGATGATGTTCCTGGGGCTTAAAACTAAGATGAGATGATCTGTAGTCCTACTGAATTATATCAGAATTGTAGTCCTAACTATAAGTAGGCCTTAGGTAAAAAGTCAAAGCCTGGCATATACTACAGGGCTGCTGCACTGCACAATTCCAGGAATCAACATTCACACAGAATACATACAGCATGAATGGTGTCATCTGAAGGTCAGGGCATGACACTGATGCTCAATAATAGTTATTGAATAAATTAATGAGTCCATTTTAGGACCTCAACCTCCTCACTCTCAGACACACAATGCCCTAAGCTACCCTGCAAGCCATCCCTAATTTACCGTAATATCTATCTCTCTCTTCCCGTCAATGCCACACTCAAAATATACACTTCAGCGTAAATTTGGCCATGTGATATCTTTCCTAATAGAGATATATATATATATACACATTCAGCCTGCATATTCATCATGGAATCCAAGTCTTTGTGTATTAACAGAATCCAGTCATTAGATGCAAGTAGAAGAAGTATTTTGGAGGCAGAGATCTCTCCTGGTGTCCCTGAAATCACACCACATAGCCCAGTACCTGCAGTGTCACCTTGTAAGCCTGACCCTATTTTCATGGCTGCCCCATCTGTATAATGTATGTGAGTGAAACAAGTCTGGAGCAGAAGGAGGGCCTAATGAAGGTGGACCTGCAACAGAATTCCATGGAATCTGAAGCTGATTTTCTTGGCTTCTTTGCCTGACTGTGTCACTTAGCTGACATGGTTCTCAGTCTACAGAGCTACAAAGAGGAATGTCTATTATCTAGCTAGGTGAGAGATAGATGGCCACCTATGACCAAATAAAATGGAGAATTACCAACAGGAAGCAATAGACAAATCATATCTGGTAGTTATTAGTTTGTCTTAAACTTGGCTCTAGAAACTGACTTTAGAAGTCTAATCAGTGAGAACTGTTTTAAACTGTGACCAAGAGCATTAACTTCACCAGGCAAACTCCTGATCATTCTTTAGGACCCATTTCACTTATCTCCTTCTCTGAGAAGCTTTCCTTACTTTCTTTGGGCAGAATTTCTTTGCTCCATTCTCTTTGGTCCTTCAGTCCTTTGTTCTTAGCCTGTTGTAGCACTTATCACACTGTATTGTAATTATTTCTATGTCTAGATCACAGATTCTTTCATGTGTCTTAGTCATCTGGGTATCCCCAGTCTGCACAACATAGTAAGTGCTCAATAAAATATTAGTTTAACGAATGTACATACGGACATTCACTGAGTCCATGACAGCCAGAATGGAACAAGAATGTTCCCCCCAAAGAAACCAGACCATATATATACATATATGATTACATAGGTAACCCCTGTTAATATTTAAGTCCATGTTTTTTCTTTTTTTCTGAGCATACATACTTTTTGTATTCTGTCTTTTTAACTTAACACTGTCTGATGAATGTTTTCTCATGTCATTTTAAAATTTCTATGCAATATCATTTTTAATTATTCAGGCCAACTTCCTGACCACAATTTCAAGTTCTCTGTGTGTGGGTGTGGAGCCTGGTTACTTGGCAAGGCAGTTGTGAAAAACAAATATCTTGATGACATAACATTCTCTCTCTCAGAGGCTGTGCTCAGTAATGAAGATGGCCTTGCTGAGACGCTGTGGCCCTTCAGAAACCACCAATTTCCCCTCCCTGAAATTTTTTTTTAAAGATTTAATTTAATTTTTTTCTTTTTTGGCTGCACGCAGGCTTTCTCTAGTTTTGGCAAGAGGAGGCTATTCTTTGTTGCGGTGCACGGACTTCTCATTGCAGTGGCTTCTCTTGTTGTGGAGCACGGGCTCTAGGCACACGGGCTTCAGTAGTTGTGGCTTGCGGGCTCTAGAGCGCAGGCTCAGTAGTTGTGGCGCACAGGGTTAGTTGCTCCGTGGCATGTGGGGTCCTTCCGGACCAGGGATCAAACCCATGTCCCCTGCATTGGCAGGCGGACTCTCAACCACTGCGCCAGCAGGGAAGCCCCCTGACTTTTTTTTCTTTTTTTTTTGCGGTACGCGGGCCTCCCACTGCTGTGGCCTCTCGTGTTGCGGAGCACAGGCTCCGGATGCGCAGGCTCAGCAGCCGTGGCTCACGGGCCCAGCTGCTCTGCGCCATGTGGGATCCTCCCGGACTGGGGCACGAACCCCTATCCCCTGCATCGGCAGGCGGACTCCCAACCACTGCGCCACCAGGGAAGCCCCCCCACCCCCGTGACTTTTATATTGAGTTCTCCTTCATGATTTCTGCAGCCACTCCTGTGGCCACTCAGTAACCTTTTTCCTGACTGGCTGCAACAGTCTTCCAATATTCCTACAACTGTCCATTCCTTCTGAAGTCTACCTTTCCTTTAATTGGGCAAATCATCATTTTCTAATACAATTTTTACTCTTTGATCTAGAACTTACAATGGCTCCTTATTACCTGCGATAGCAAATCCAAGTGTAGCCATTAAGGATACTGCAAACTGCTTCTCACCTGCCTCATCACTTAGACCCTATGCTCTAACCTTATGTTTTGACCATGTGTGTGTCTCTCCCTCTCCACCATTAGACAAAAGTTCTTGGTGTGACTTGAGTTCTCTTGCAGGGCCCAGTTGACTTTTTCCCAAAGAAAGCTATGTAAGGATGGCTCCCAGTCTGGCTTTCCATCATCCCCCAGGATCTGGGTGGCGAGCATCCCCTTCACAAGAGCTTTGCACTGAATGCTGAGGCCTCCTGGGCCTGTGTTCTCTTTGTGTCTTTCAGGCTGGCTGTTGCTCCAGGCCCCTCGGTGGGTGGTCAAGGAGGGGGAGCCCATTCAGCTGAAGTGTCACAGTTGGAAGAAAACTACTGTAGAAAACGTTCAATATTTCCAGAATGGCAAAGGCAAGAAGTTTTCTTATCAGAATTCTGACTTCTACATTCGAGAAGCAAAACTTGAACACAGTGGCTCTTACTTCTGCAGGGGGCTTATCGGGAGTAAAAACGAGTCTTCAGAGGCTATGAACGTCACTGTTCAAGGTAAGAGGTGTGCAGAGCACATCTAAAGGGCCCAGAGCACCATGTGTGGGGACTCTGCATTCACACTGGAAAGATGAGTTGGGAGGAGATTGCTGACCATTCCACAGACTTCTTTACAATGGTCATTCACTCTGCAATGTGACAGCAGGTGCAGAAGTCACATTTCCTCCCCCATAAATATGCCTGTCCTTACTTACCTCATTCAAACTATATCCATAATGTTATCTGTCTCTATCATGCTGGCCCATCTTTACCTGTTCTCCTTTCCCCTCCAAGCCTCAAGTCATAGCCAAAAGCGAAGCTGGCTGTAGCACCTCACTTTCTCACAGAAAGACCCATAACCTGTGTTCTGGCTCTGCTGCTAATTAACCATGCAACTGTGGCCAGTTAGACTCTCTGAACCTCAGTTTCCACTTCTGTAACAAAGACATGCTGACATTTATTGGGCATCTTTCAATGTGCTGGACACTGTGCTGAGTGCTTCTTTACATGCAACTAGTCTGATGATCACAGCAACCCCTCACAACAACATTAAGAGATCGGTAATATTGACTCTACAGATGAAGTAACTGAGGTGGAAAAAAGGGAGGGGGGTAATTAATGTGTCTCCAAGGGCACACCAAAGATTCAAAGCCTGTATACTGAACCACTAGATAAAATGAAAGGATTGGACAGGCGCCAATGTCCTATGACAGAATTTTGAATTCCACTGAGTCACTTAGAAAACATCTCCAGTTTCTGTAGTATCATCCTCCAGGGTCAGAGATCCCCGGCCACGGTGCTCCTGGACTTCCTAATTTCACAAAACTTCCACGTGTAATCAGACTAAGACGTTTGTTGTAAGCAATTTACATGTAGTAAGACAGCAAGATAGCCACACATCTTCTGAGATTTTAACAAAACAATGCCATAATTTGTATAAAAAATAACTTCATCACAATTTAAACTGAAAATAAATACTCTCAAATAGAGAATGAGAAAGCAAATAATAAAGAAAATGGGGGCAAAATGCCAACAATTAGTAAATCTAGGTAAAGAATATATGAGAGTTATTTATACTTTACTGGTAACCTTTTTTTAAGTTTGAAATTAAATCAAAATTAAGAGTTAAAAAAATTGAGACTAAAAATCCACTCTAATGTTACCAGTTTATAGACTACAGTGAGGAATGACTTTAAAATAACAATATTAAGGGCTAAGAGGTTGAGAACAAGCAAATTCTACCTCTTTCCATTTTGGGTTATTAGTTACTGAGCCGTGATAAAGAAATATTATCAATTTTCTGACGGTAAATAGCAGATTTCAATGGTTCACTTTTTTGTTGTTGTTGTTTTTAGATTTCCTTTAGTAGGGTAAAAACAATGAGTATTATTTTGAGACACAAGAGAAAGTTACTGAATTAAGAAAGAGTGTTCTCGGGCTTCCCTGGTGGCGCAGTGGTGGAGAGTCTGCCTGCCGATGCAGGGGACGCGGGTTCGTGCCCTGGTCCGCGAAGATCCCACATGGCGCAGAGCGGCTGGGCCCGTGAGCCATGGCCGCTGAGCCTGCGCGTCCGGAGCCTGTGCTCCGCAACGGAAGAGGCCACAACAGTGAGAGGCCCCCGTACCGCAAAAAAAAAAAAAAAAAAAAAAAAAGAAAGAAAGAAACAGTGTTCTCACCCCAACTTAAACTTTGACTACTTTCATAATTTCACACAAAACCCAGCTACAACCTACCTTGCTCAACACTATGTCACATACCTCCATCGAACATGAAAACACTTTTGCTCAGGTATAGCATTAAGACCCAGACTCAGTGGGAGGAAGCTATGGCTTTCCACCAGACTCCCCCATATTCCTTAGAATCTGTCTCTTAGCGGGTGTCAGAAAGACTTTCCACTGATGACCTCACCATTTATTCCAAATTTCTGCCTTAACAAATGTCATTTTATTCTCATCCCTCTGCTTCTTCTATTAGGTCAAGGAAGTCCACCATCCAGCTCATCATTCTTTCTACCTTGGCACCAAATCACTTTCATCCTGGTGATGGGACTCCTGTTTGCAGTGGACACGGGGCTGTATTTTTCTGTGAAGAGAGACCTTCGAAACTCAAAGGAGGACTGGAGGAATGGCAAAGTCACATGGACTCAGGGCTCTCAGGGCAAATGAGGGTAATAAAAGCAGCATCCCCATCCAATGGGGGTGATAAAAGCAGCATCTCTGAACCTCTTTCTAAATTCACAGCCCCACCATGCCCAACAGGCATCTCTGGGAGCAGCAGGAAAATTACACCTCAGACTCTAGGCTGAGGGTCCTTCACCCAACTGTTTTCTCTTGGTCTCCTATGGATAGGAAGGGACTGTGATCTTCAAGTGCCAACAGTGAAGCTCCAGTAAGCAGCTGCATTACCAGGAATAGAAGTCTCAGAGCAACATGGATGCTTTCTCTATTCTAACCATTCCGTCCCAGCAAAGCAACAATACAGATTCTTGATGATTACCCTTGATGTATGAATATTGTCCTTAAATAAATGGATATGTAAATAAGAGAATTCATGGTTGAGAACCAGCTGGATAGTAGTCTGCATCTGTTGCTGCAGGGCTGGCTGCCTTCAAGTCACCCTAAAACTCCTTCTAGACAGACTGCGGGTACGTCTGGGGGGTCTAGGGGAGACAGCAGAACCAATGAAGGGGGTGGCTAAGAAAGAGCAGGGTAGTCCAGGAAAGACCAGAGAAGACCACCACCTGGGTTGTCTTCCTAGAAGATGAGCCATGGTAGAGGTAAAAGAAAATCACAGAGGTGATGTAGAATAGAGTTTTTCAGGGGAGCCCATGTCAGAATTGGGATGGTCTGCAGGTATACAGTGATCAACCCTCTTAATGTCATGAGCAGGAAATGGTCCAGGAAGGGGTGTAGGTGTTGGAGGATTTAGAAAAGAAAGCACAGAATAAAGCCATTGGAAGGAGAGCAACATTGTTGTCCCAGATTAAGCTCAGTGAACAGAGATACCTCCACATCCAAACAGAGAAAGCATGAGAAGAAGTCAACCACAACTGCACAGGAAGGAATGGGTAGGAGGTGAGAATGCTTTTACTGGGCACAATAGTGAGAAGTAGAGAGCAGTGACAGGGACTATAAAACCAGCTTTTCCGTTTTAGTACCTAATTCAGATATAGGTTTGATCACTTCATCCTTTAAACAAATGTTGGATAACCAATATTAAAGTACTGAACTCTACTGAGTTAAATTAGGAAACTTTGAAATCCCTTAGCATGTCAGTAACAATGGAGTAGAGGTGGAGAAGGCAATCACTGCTTATAGAAGAAAGCTTTAGCTATCTCTCTTTGTGTTTCAGAAGTTTTAAATAGAACCATTTCTTGATTTCAGTAAGGCATTTTACAAGATCCTGCTTCTACTGTCAGACAGAAGATGGAAAAACCATGGTAATAAAACAAGAACGAAAAAATCCTTTTTTCCTCCCATTGTCCAAAATTCTTTTTTTTTAACATCTTTATTGGAGTATAACTATTTTACAATGGTGTGTTAGTTTCTGCTTTACAACAAAGTGAATCAGTTATACATATATATATGTTCCCATATCTCTTCCCTCTTGTGTCACCCTCCCTGTCCAAAATTCTATCAGTGAAAAGGAGCAGGACCCTATGGTCCTTGTCCCCCATGTCCTCTGCCTGCCTTTTGTCTGTGGAAGAACTTTAGCCAAAGAATAAGTTTAATCAGAGAAGGGAGAAAATGCAGAAACAAAGGAAAACAGTCAAAGGAGACCAAATTATAATAGTTTAGTCATTAAGCATAGTCAAGGACCTTTAGTTCCTTCTCAAAGGCTATAAAAAATATTCTGAGCTATTTCCTGTGAGCTGTCTTATAGATACTGAAACCCGGGTGGAAAGAGGTAACTACATGATGTCCAGATTGTAGCCATGACAAAAGCTGCCACAGTTCCAAGAATTGGCCTCAAGGAAATGGGAACAAACCGACCCTCAAACGGAAGAGGAACTGTACTTAAAAGAGTCAAGATGACACTGCTTAGAGCACCCATGACCAATTTCAAGATGACTGTCAGAGCTGACTGTGCTGTTCCTGCATGTAGCCCCCTCCCACAGCCTATAAAATCTCTTGCCCACTGATTGTCAGTGAGGGGAGTCGACCTATGGACAGGGTCCACCCCTCCCCCCCAGGTTGCCGGCATCCAAAATAAAGCAAACTTTCCTTTCCACCAGCCTTGCCTCTTTACTAGCTTTTGAGTGGCAAGCAGCCCGACCCCACTTTTGGTTACATAGGGATTAGTTTGGGTTGATGAGGAACCCCTCTCGTCTCAGCAACCATCTCACCACAATTCATATGAATTAGTCAGCTTGCTAATTCACCAAATCTTGTTGGGACAACGGGGCAAAGGGAAAATTTCATAGGTGGTATTGGATAGGAGGATGAATGAGAATTAGAGGTAGTTTGAGAGCATGGGGCAGGAAAGAGCTAGGAAGGAGGTGGGGCCTGGGCGGAGGTATCTGGCCAGTCTAATTGTGTCAATTATGAGCTTTATGCCAAGACATTTCAAGCTTGGTACAGGAATATTAGATGAGATTCAGACATCAGACAAGGGCATTTGGAAATGCTGCACATTCAGCTCACATTTATTTAGTATTTACAATGTGCCAAGCTTGAGTTTAGGTGCTGAAGATACCAAGATGAACGACCCAGGGTCATTCCCTGGAGGAACTTTCATTCTTAGTGAGAAAAAAAAAAAAAAAAAAAAAAAACACGTAAATAAAGAATGAAGAAAGGGCTGCAGAAAAGAGGCTTAATTTTTGGTGTTGTGGTGATGGATGACTAGGAGTTTGTCAGGCAAAAAGGAGAAGTGCTGAAGGCCCATGTGCAAAGATTCAAAAGCAAGAGAAGGGGGTCAAGAAAGTAGTTTGGTTCAGTTCAAGTCTAAAGAGTCAGTGAAGGAGAGGAGAGAGTTCAGGGGCCAGATTATGAAAGGCACTGCCTTCCAAGCTAAGGAGGTTGTAGTCTACCCTGCAGGCCATTGAGGGATTTTAAACAGGTCTTTTCTAAAGAAAGCCTCTCTGGCAGCTACCTGGAGGCTGGAAAGGAGAGGACAGCTGAAGACAGGAAACTGCCTAGGCGGCTAGGTAGTTATTGCAGTAACCGAAGGGATAAGTAATGAGGAAGTAAATGTCAGCAGGCTGAAGAGGAAGATGGTTATTCAAATATTTAGAAAGTAGGTTCTCCAGAAATTGGTAACCAGCAGGACGTAGCATGACTAAGGGCCCAGGATCTGGAAACGCCCGTTTCACGAGTTAGGAAATACAAGTACAAAGGCAAGGCAGGCAGATGTTGGGTAAAAGATTTCAGTTTGGGATTATGAATACTCACTTCCTCTGGTTGGTATTTTTAAAGCATCAGTTTCATGATGCAATTTTAGTAGAACCTTACTCGAGCAAGTAAAAATTGTATTGCTAGTTGCAACCTTAATCATGTAGACTAGAAACTTTTAAGCAAAACACGTGGTAGGCTGGCCCGGAGCCCGCGTGGAGTGACACTGACACGTCCCGGGGTTCAAAAGAGAGGAGATTCCGTCCCTGGGTGGGCTCGAACCACCAACCTTTCGGTTAACAGCCGAACGCGCTAACCGATTGCGCTACAGAGACAGACAGTAACCCTCTTTATTACCAATGTAGTTCACTGACGAATAATCCCGTAGTGTTCTCTGCGTCTTCAAAAAAACTCTGGTTGAGCCTGGCGTAGGAACCGGTGGAGCCATCACGTTCCAGCGCACCAGGACAGTTAGTAGCCCCGAGAGAAGCAGGTCTTTTTCCCTAGGACCTGCGCTAGCACCTACTTAGATCTGGGAGAGAACTCACTTTCTACCCGGAAGATGCTAAGAAAACGAGAACAGCCGAGAACGAATGAACGAAGGGTCTTTGGGGAACCCAAAATGAATGCTCTCTGTGGGCTCACGAGTTCACTTGGTTTTGCCCTGAGAAGTATATCAATATACTTTTTTGCTGATCTAGACAATTTATGCATTCATGTGTACATGCGCGAGTGTTAACTCATAATAAGCTTATTATTGTGAAATTTTAAAATAACTGCGTCACACGTCCAATCATGTCCGGCAAAATGTTATATCTAAGTAAGGGAGCGTAACATAACAAAATTATTCTTCAACCCCAGCTGTTTTGAAAGGTTTCTACTAGCATATTAGGCACCCAGACAGGACACAGGATTTATAAATGCCTGTAATTTAAGGACTTTCACTCTGACATAATCCATATCCAACTACCCAAGGCCCGTTATCCAACATAATCAACCTAGGGATCCTGGTCAGTGCTGGGCCTAATAAGTTTCTCCTCTTCTCTCCAGCTTAGAGAGAAGCTCCTCTCTTTGTTCTTGGGCCATTTAACAGCCACGGGCTTCGTGAATCACATCACCTCCACCCCAGGCATACCCAACCCGGCTACCACACCGGTTCCTCGCTGCACCCAAGCACACTTAAGCAGCCATTTTCTCTGTTGCCCAAGCCCCAGGGCGCCTCTGAACCCTCCACATAGAACCTTCTTCCTTCTGCACCGCCATCCTCTTAATTAGTGGGTTCCAGTTTAGGTGCAGGTCAAAGTTTTCAATGATTTCCAGTGAAATGAGAATACACACAAATACAGAGATGTATGTGCATAAATTATATATATGTGTGTGTGTGTGTGTATCTCAGAGAAGTTTGCTAAATGACCTCTAAGCTGGCATTGCTTTTTCACACTTTAAATGTCCTTTCTTTTATAAAATTATGATGAGGATAGATGATAGTTGATGTGGCTGCGATTGTTTTATCAATTTCCTAACTTGGCAAAATAAAAAGTTGGCAACCCTATATTGGTCACCAGCGTCTGGGGGAAATTTTTACTCCTCTGTGAAGTCCAAGTTTGGGACTCACTACTCTCATCTTCATCTCCTCTATTGGATTGGCTGCAAAAACTAAAAATAACTTTCAAGTTTATTCTAAATATACATATATTTCCTATGCTTCACTTTGCATGTACACATTACAGCAATCCAAAAGAAGGCGGAAAAAAGAGTCAAAGAAAAACTGAGGCAAAAAGAAAGTACAAAATGGGGTGGTAAATAAATCCAAAATATATCAGTAATCACAATAAATATAACTGGAGAAAACTTGCCAGTTAAAGACAAAAGTGGATTTTTAAAATACATTTTATTTTGTTTAGAAGAATGACATTAAAACATAAACAGAAAGACTGAATGTAAAAGAATTGCTAAAGATATGTCAGGAATATTCTAACGAAAAGAAAGTTGGTAGTTGGTGTATAGCTATATATCAATAATATCAGACAAAATAAAGTTTAAGAAATAATGCCTTACTAGGGATGAAGATGGTCACCATATGCTAATAAAAGATTAAGTTCACGATGAACATATAATAATTCTAAACACATATGTATCTATTAAAATATAAAAGCAAGAATTATTATACCAAGAGGAAAATTGACAAATCCATCACCACAGTGGGAGAATTCAACATACTTCTCTCAGCATTTGATAGGTCAAGCAGAAGGGGAAAAAAAGCATATAAACACATTTAACAAGCTTGATTTAATAGATATATATATAGAGAGAGAACTCTGCAACCAATAATTATTGGTTATACTTTCTTCTCAAATGCACATGGAATATTTATGGAAATTGACTTCATATGAGTCAATAAAACAAGTCTTAACGTACTCATGGAATTGGCACTACTACATATGTATCTTTGAACAGAATGAAGTTTAACTCAGAAAGCAATTACTGTACAAAAAATAACTTTTGAAAACCTCACGTATTTGGAAATTTTAAAAACACCTGTTTTTAAATAACTCATGGATCAAAGAGAAATTGAACGAAAATTGAAAAATACTTAGAGAGTAGTAATAAAAATATAACATACCAGAATTATCAAATGCTCAAGGTTTTACATGTGCACTTGGGAAAAGGAATACTGTACTAACCATCAATGTTTAGCATATGTGTTAAACAGTATTTTCCGTTAAATCTGTTAGAAAAAAAAACCAACAGAAAACTTCTGAAATGCAATTAATCCTGTTACAATGAGGGAAACATATAGCTAGTAACTATTCTGAGTGGTCAGTGCCATACCAATTAACTCCTCAGAAAGAATCATCCTCTGAGTTCTGCTTTGGCTCTCCCTAGACACCCCCAGAAACCCACCCCATAACACTGCTGGCCAACTCTAAGAAACTGTAGGCAGTCACTTCCAAGGAGGCCACTCAATGCCTCCCAACCTGCAGGTCTAATTTAAGCCAGCCTACTGCAGATCCTGGATATAGGTCCCTGTCCCTGTACGTCTCCCAGGACAGGGCTACCTGAACCATGGTCCAGTTAATAAGTGCCCAGTGTTTGGCCCTCCAAGACAGTGGCTACCCACCACTACTCAGTACACCTCTGTAGTCACCCTTGTTTGTGGCCACTTGTGGGAACTGCAGCCTCCACGCAATCTTGGCACCAAGAGAGTCAGGGAATAACAGAGAGGGCAGGCAGGCAGTAATAGGTCACAATGAAGGCATCAGCCAGGTGTTGTGGCCTCTGCTGGCACTCTGGCACTGGAGCATAAGAAAAATCGGGGGCTAAGGGATGACTGAGGTGCAGTTGTTCTCTTTTTCCATCCATGTTTTATTTCACCTTCCTTTCCTGTGATGAGGTTTTGTTTTTGCTTTTGTTTTTTAATCCCAAACATCCTCCCACCATGGGCATTTAAATTTGTTTTAGTAATAAAATGAATAATTAATGCTTGTGCATTGCCAGGCACCATTCTAAACATTTATTAACTCATTTGGGAATTGTAATTATCATCATTATCCCCTTTTACAGATGAGGAAACTGAGACAGAGAGCCAAGATTCAAACACAGGAAGTACAACAGAGCCCATGTGTTTAACCACCACATTATGTTGCCTCATGCAGCCTGAATGGCTGAGGTCAACCTAATTATACATGTCATTCCAATAAATCGTTTTTGTATAATACAGATAACAGATATATAAAACCTTAGACAATATTTTAAAGGCTAGAAAAAAATGTTAATAAAATTGCTGTTAGTTCCACAGAAGATGACAAGGGATTCAGTATCAACACCCATCCTTTCCTAATTTTAGGAAAAAATTTTCTGCTTATTGAGACAAGTTACCTAATGACTATCAATTTATTGGAAAGGAATTGGAGGAATTTGATGTATTTCCCCTATGTTAAACCAGGGCTCAGGTAGCGGCATCATTTAGCTAGTGACACCTGTATAAAACAAAACCAACAATTATTAAAAATCAGCTAGTTTGGAGATGAGTAGAAAGATTTGACATAGTATTTGCCCTTACATTACCCGGAAATCAGTTTTATAAGATACATAAACACACTTATCTATATATATAATTAAAGAATAATAGAGAATATTTGAAACGTATATTCCTGTAACTGTTTTAAATCTTCAGAATACCATTCCTAGCTCTGTGTTTCAACATAAATGAATTCCATAAAAATAATATTTAGTGGAAAAAATGCTAGTTGCAAAAGAATATATACCACCTGATACCAGTTGTATAAACTTTAAAAGTGTGAAAATACAAATATTATTTGATAACACATACACATGTAGTGAAATTTATAAAAGCCAAAGGAATAATAAATATAAAATCCAAAATAAGACTCCTTATTGGGAAGGAGAGAAATGCATCAAAGAGAGAGACATAGAAGTCTTCTTCTGTTCTGTTTCTTTCTTGAACAGGGTATTGAAATACAGGGATGCTCATTTTATTATTTTCTACGTTTTATATTTATAATGTGCTGTTTTGTGTGAATTGTTTTGTTAAAATTTAATCTTTGTTAATGCAAACTAGCCTTTCTGCTTAAGATCTGGGAGGAAAATAATAGCATTTAAGTGGACAATGAGGGAGAAGCAAAAAGACTCTATCCCCATATTTATGGACAAACACCAGATCTAGATAGATTTCTTAGATTACGTCTCATTCAAAGATGAGCACATAGAGTTCTTAATTGCAAACAAGGTAATCTACTCTAGCTTGTTTAAATACAAAGTATTTATTGAGGGGTACAGATAATTAATGAGGCATTGGGAAAACCGAAAAAACAGACTCCAGGCCGACTTCCAGGAATAACTCCCCCAAAACTACTCTGTATATTGGACTACCACACTATACAGTAAACACTGGTGCAAAATAAATTTAAAAGCTTTCACAATCTCTAGTTCTAGAACAAAGCAGTATTAGCCACCATTTATATCAGCAAAATTATATTCCTGCCTCTCTCCCATGTAACTCGGCTCCAAATCAAAATCTCACTAAAGTGTATCTGGTTGGTGAAAGTAAATCATATCTGGAACCCCAGTTGCAGAGGAATCTAGAAAATATAGTTCCGGCCACTACAGCACAGGCCACTACAACAATGCCAGAATGCCATTGGAATAGGTGTTGAACAAACCAATCCACATATCCACTGCAGTGAGTAAACTGAAAAAGCAAAAATAAAATAAAATCAATGCCAAATTAAAATAAAAGCAAACAAACTTCCCATCTCTACCCTCAGTATGGGACTTTTAGGGTATGAGGGGATCAAAAGCTCTAAAGAACTAGGTAATAGTGGGCTACGGATGTGGTTATGGTGTGATAAGCTGTGGCAAGGGTCTGTGCATGTTTTTGTTCATAAATGACAACCTGTGGGGGGTGGGGAAAGGGCTCCAAGTCCTTGTGTTGGACTCCTTCTCCCAAATTCCTGTGGAAA
The DNA here is from genome assembly GCF_002837175.3 of Physeter macrocephalus. Lineage (NCBI taxonomy): Eukaryota > Metazoa > Chordata > Mammalia > Artiodactyla > Physeteridae > Physeter > Physeter macrocephalus. Next base: position 67,954,630 of record NC_041217.1, read on the forward strand.
AGATCCAACCAGTGTAATAGAGAAAAGTTTGTGCCGTCCCAATCATCCTCAATATCTAAGAGAAAGCTTGCAGTCTCCTGGATTCATGATTAACATCTCATGATTCAAGGTGGGTCTGCTGTCAAACTGTTTTGGAAATCAGAGTGGGACATCACTCACATAGTTGAATATCAAAAAGCATGTGCAGGAAATGACACAAAGGACAGCAGAGTAAAAGAGTGTAAGCCTTTGACTCAAAATCAGCTGTAATATCTAAAAGGAAGCTCGATATCTTCTAGTTTCACCACTGTTTCCTGGATCCAAGCTGGGGCTGGAGTCAAGGATGTCCCAGAGTTTTTGTTTTGCTTTGTTTGAGTAGGATGGATGGGTTAGTACTCATCAACAATGTCAAATCACTGATTTCAAATCAGTGATTGGGGGGTGGGCTATCGGATAAATTGAACAGAGAACCATCAGGCGGAGGGATGAGTAGAGGTATGGACTTACCTTATGTTATATCTCAAAATAATTTCAAAAAGAATTAAAGAGATAATGCCAAAAAATAAAAATGAACAAAATTACTATGAGAAAATAAAGGTTAAAAACTGATCTGATATTGGGGTGGGAAAGACTTTTCTATGTATATAAAAAGTTAGGAAAGAAACTACTAGGAAAAATATTTGACTACATGAAATTAGAAACTTCTGAACTTCAAACATTATGAATAAAATTTAAAAGCAATTCCAGTTTCCATAATGGAAGAATAGTTTTCATAGGACTAACCACTCCACAGATAACAGTGATAAAATATTTTTAAAAAAATCTGTTTGAAGGCACTGAAGAGCAATTAAATTAGATAGAAAATAAAGAGGATTCAAGCCTTGGAAGAAGTAACCACAATGTGTAATATCTTCATTCTGAGGGCACTCACCAGTCAAACCCTCAGGCATATAAACTCATGCTGAAAACCAGTCTTATACCTCATGCATCAAGGTAGAGTTTAGAGCTGCCAAACTGGCTGGAAATTAAAGGAGTAAATTTCAGAAAGGAGGGAGCATCATTAGGGAAAAGCAAATCCGCAAGTGAATCACCTGTCATATCTTTGGCTCACCCTTGAACCTGATATGTACTGATTTGAGGGAGGCCAGGGTGAAAATAATACCTGGAAGGCTAAAAGACTACTGAGCAGAGATTTCAAGAACTGCCCCACCAGACGAGGAAAAAACACTGGAAACGACATAAATGTTCAAAAATAGGAGATTAAAAAAATTACGGTGCAGCCGTATAGTATAACACAATGAAGTCATTAAACTAATGTTTTAGACTAATATTTAATAAATATAGAAATATTCACATGTTTAAGTAAACACTCAAGTAGCTTAAAAAAACAGTATATACCGTATGATTCCAACCTTCCAACCTTGCATTTTAAAAATGCCAAAGAGATAAACATACAGCAAAATATTAATAAGGATTTCCTGGATGATGGAACTATGTGTGCCTTTTATTTCTTTGTGATTTGCTTATTCTCCATATTTTCTATAAGGACTATATATATTACCCTTATATTCAGGAAAAAAATATTATCTTTTAAAAAAATGAGCATATACTATGTACCAGGTGCTAGCGCAAGGCACTTACTTCGAAGGACTCTAGGGCTGCAAAGCGTCTCAAAAACTGTACTTTGGCTCCTCCACTTTACAGATGAAGAAACCGCAGTCCAGAGAAGTTAAATGACTTGTAAAAAAGCAAACCATTCGTTAGTGATAAACAAACAAACAAGCAAACAAAAAAAAAACAGGTCTTCTGATTGTCAGACCAATGTCTCATTTCTCTGTATCTGGTTTACACATAAAATCTATGTTTATTCCTCATCACCCCTTGTAGGGGAGGTTGTTTCATAAAGTTGCATACTTTTGTGTATTATGGCAGTAGAAAGAGTGTGGGCTTGAGAATTTAGGCTGGCCCCTACTGAATAGCAATATACACAGGAGGAAGAAAGAAGGAGCGCCTAGAGAATCATAGATAAGAAGGAGAAGGAGAAGATAAGAAGGAAAGGTGGGAATCTGGAATACAGGGCTTAAGGCAGAGCCTGAATCCTGGGATGCTCTTCCAGAGGGCAGCAGGAAATAATGGGGATGGGAAAAGATACACTCAGTGGTAGGCCATTCAACAGCAGATCAGGTAGAAACCTGATTGCAGGATTAATGATCCAATGCATTTAACGCAGAACCAGGGTCAAAACAACCATACCTACTAGTACTCTTGCCCACCATCCAGAAAATTCGCATGCAAGTGACGTTCTCTTGGAGAAAACCCAAAGTTGTTTAAGATTAGTTTTTGTCTCGGCAGTGAGAGAGAACAAAAAAGTTCTTCTATCTCTCCATCTGGGAATCGAACACCGATCTCCTACCTGACAGGCCAGGCCAGGCCGCTCACCAGTATGCCAACGAGGAAAACAACAGTAGAGGGTTTAAAATCATTGCTTAGGAAGTTACTTCTAAACTGCCATAGCAATTTATTCCTTGAAAGACGGTTGGTTGCTGGTCAAGTTGTTATTTTACTGTATCTAGACTGTCACATTGCAACTGAAACATAATGGGAGCTCCACAGGTAGTTTAAAATTTCTAATAGCCACAGTAAAAAGTAAGAAAAAACAGGTGATAATTTAAAATATATATCTGATTTAACCCAATATTCCAAAATATTATTTCAACATGTAACTAATACACAAATATTAATTAGATTTTGTTGTTGTTGTTCTTAGTTTTCAAACCGGTAAGTATTTCACACTTACAGACAGCACATTTCTACTCAGACGTTAAATTTTCATTGGAAAAACTTGATTAATATTTAGATTTCATGACACAGTTGAAAAAATGGATTCACATACAAAAGCTGTTCCTAACGTACTTAAACATTCTGCAATAGCTGGATTGAGTATCTGCTTACATTTTTACATTGATTTATTTCAATTAATTAATTAATTTCAATTAATTAATGTGTTGATTTCAATTAAATAGACTTAAAAATGCAGTTCCGCAACAGCCAGCTCTACCCACCACCAGTTCCTCCCATCAGGAAACTTGCACAAGCCTCTTAGATAGCCTCATCCACCAGAGGGCAGACAGCAGAAGCAAGAAGAACTACAATCCTGCAGGCTTTGGAACAAAAAGCACATTCATAGAAAGATAGACAAGATGAAAAGGCAGAGAGGGCTATGTACCAGATGGAGGAACAAGATAAAACCCCAGATAAAGAACTAAATGAAGTGGAGATAGGCAACCTTCCAGAAAAAGAATTCAGAATAATGATAGTGAAGATGATCCAGGACCTCAGAAAAAGAATGGAGGCAAAGATCGAGAAGATGCAAGAAATGTTTAACAAAGACCTAGAAGAATACTAAAAGTGATGAAAGGGAAAAAACCACAACCAAGATTACTCTACTCAGCAAGGATCTCATTCAGATTCTATGGAGAAATCAAAAGCTTTACAGACAAGCAAAAGCTAAGAGAATTCAGCACCACCAAACCAGCTCTACAACAAATGCTAAAGGAACTTCTCTAAGTGGGAAACACAAGAGAAGAAAA
>NC_041217.1:67966062-67966727 GCF_002837175.3 Physeter macrocephalus
AATGGTGGAATTCACAGCTGCAGAACAGAATAAAGAAAAAAGAATGAAAAGAAATGAAGACAGCCTAAGAGACCTCTGGGACAACATTAAATGCAACAACATTCGCATTATAGGGGTCCCAGAAGGAGAAGAGAGACAAAAAGGACCCAAGAAAATATTTGAAGAGATTATAGTCGAAAACTTCCCTAACATGGGAAGGGAAATAGCCACCCAAGTACAGGAAGCGTAGCAAGGCCCATACAGGATAAACCCAAGGAGAAACACGCTGAGACACATCGTAATCAAACTGGCAAAAATTAAAGACAAAGAAAAATTATTGAATGCAGCAAGGGAAAAACGACAAATAACATACAAGAAACGATTAAGAAAATGGTCATAGGAACATACATATCTATAATTACCTTACACGTGAATGGATTAAATGCTCCAACCAAAAGACACAGGCTTGCTGAATGGATACAAAAACAAGACCCATATATATGCTGTCTGCAAGAGACCCACTTCAGACCTAGGGACACATAAAGACTGAAAGTGAGGGGATGGAAAAAGATATTCCATGCAAATGGAAATCAGAACAAAGCTGGAGTAGCAACACTCATATCAGATAAAATAGACTTTAGGGCTTCCCTGGTGGCGCAGTGATTGAGAGTCCGCCTGCCGATGCA
>NC_041217.1:67966765-67973309 GCF_002837175.3 Physeter macrocephalus
AAGAAGATATAACAATTATAAATATATATGCACCCAACATAGGAGCACCTCAATACATAAGGCAAATGCTAACAGCTATAAAAGAGGAAATTGACTGTGACACAATAATAGTGGGGGACTTTAACACCTCACGCCAATGTACAGATCATCCAAACAGAAAATTAATAAGGAAACACAAGCTTTAAATGACACAATACACCAGATAGATTTAATTGATATTTATAGGACATTCCATCCAAAAACAGCAGTTTACACTTTCTTCTCAAGTGTGCATGGAACATTCTCCAGGATAGATCACATCTTGGGTCACAAATCAAGCCTCAGTAAATTTAAGAAAACTGAAATCATATCAAGCATCTTCTGACCACAATGCTATGAGATTAGAAATCAATTACAGGGGAAAAAAAGGAAAAAACACAAACACATGGAGCCTAAACAGTACATTACTAAATAACCAAGCGATCACTGAAGAAATAAAAGAGGAAATAAAAAAATACCTAGAGACAAATGACAATGAAAGCACAATGATCCAAAACCTATGGGATGCAGCAAAAGCAGTCCTAAGCGGGAAATTATAGCTATACAAGCCTACCTCAAGAAACAAGAAAAATCTCAAATAAACAATCTAACATTACACCTAAAGGAACTCGGGAAAGAAGAACAAGCAAAACCCAAAGTTAGCAGAAGGAAAGAAATCATAAAGATCAGAGCAGAAATAAATAATAAAAATAAATGAAATAGAAACACAGACAACAATAGCAAAGATCAATAAAACTAAAAGCTGGTTCTTTGAGAAGATAAACAAAATTGATAAACCATTAGCTAGACTCATCAAGAAAAAGAGGGAGAGGACTCAAATCAATAAAATTAGCCATAAAAAAGAACGAAATTGGGTCATTTGTAGAGACGTGGATGGATCTAGAGACTGTCATACAGAGTGAAGTAAGTCAGAAAAAAACAAATATCGTATATTAACGCATATATGTGGAACCTAGAAAAATGGTACAGATGAACCGGTTTGCAGGACAGAAATTGAGACACAGATGTAGAGCACAAATGTATGGACACCAGGGGGGAAAGCGGTGGGGGGTGGGGGTGGAGGTGTGATGAATTGGGAGATTTGGGGAAAAAAAATATGCAGTTCCTCAGACGCACCCGCCAGTTTCAAGTGCCCAATAGCTTGTAGCTACCGTATGAGTCTCGCAGATATAAATCCATGGCCCCCTTCCGAGGGTGAGTTTCAGACAAGAAATCCTAGAATCCAGAAGATACCAAAGATTTCTCACGAGTTGGCAGTTTAAAAAGGAAGGCAGGAGGGAAGGTAAGAGGAAAGAAAGCCTTTAGAATCTAATCCCTCCAAAATGTGGCTGGGCAGAGAATGAGGTCCCCAGGGTATATAAGGAGGTCAGGAGAGAAAGGGAGGTTTGGCTGCAGTTCTTAGTTTCAGTTCCCAGTTTCGCTCAGGCTTTAAAAATATATTGCACGCCCTGTTTCTCGCTCTCTTCGGGAACTTGCTGAGGGTGAAAAAAACGCAAACTGCGTTGGCCGGGAATCGAACCCGGGTCAACTGCTTGGAAGGCAGCTATGCTCACCACTATACCACCAACGCCACCGCACTTAAAAGATTTGAATTACACATATTAGTATACTACTGGCCATGACGTCACAGATGGCTTTTGGTATTGCTTTATATCCGAGATCCCAAGGCACACAAAGCCTTTTCTAGGTGAGGATGGACCCCGTCCTTACTCCTGTTAGTCGGCCCTGCCAACTAACGACGCGGGGCCGGGAACGCAGAGACCACCCAGCGCCCGGAGCCGGACGGCTGGAACACGCGAAGCCCGGAGGGAAAGCTAACGCCTCGCTTGGCCCGGGGAATTTTCTCCCCCGCCGTCTTCTGTCGTCCGCGCTCCCAGCTCCACCGCTTGGCGCGCCCCAGCACTGGATCCACTGGGTGTTGTGTTCGGTAACGGCGATTTGGGGCGGAGGGTTCGAGGGAGACCGGCCAGCAAGGGGGTCTACCCTGGTGTGGCTCGGTCCCCCGAGAGAAGGAGCGAGAGGAGCGCTCGAAGGGACGCTGGGGAAATGGATCTTTACAGTTTAGGATGATGAAGAAGTAAGAGATAGGAGTCGGAGCCAGTTTTATTTTTTCTGTTTTGCGAAGAAGTCCAGGGAGAGTTCTAAGTTTATTTAAATAAACAGCAAACAGCATTGATGTAGTTTAACATCATGGTAGTGCGCTGTTTGATAATCTTAGAAGCAAATAAGAAAGACAGTTTTCCGCGTGTCAGGATGGCCGAGCGGTCTAAGGCGCTGCGTTCAGGTCGCAGTCTCCCCTGGAGGCGTGGGTTCGAATCCCACTTCTGACAACGGGTTACTTTTATTCACTTTTTTTCCAACGTACAAGTAGGATTAAATTCGTGGAGAAAGTATTGATTAATAAACACCTTTCTATGCTTCCTGTCTACATATGAAGATTGTGCTTTGCTTTGACTATGAAAGTGAATCTATTTAGATCTATCCCTAACTACAAAAAATTTTTTTCTTTCCTTTAGACTCCGGTTTCTCAGTGCCTATTTACTGCATGTAGATACAAGACTCCCTTGAAAAAAAAAAAAAAAAAAAAAAAAAGACTCCCTTGAACAAGGAAAAGCCCTCAACCCAGATCCCTAAACTTGCTATAACTGACCTGAGTCTTTTCATGCTCAGACTGCAGTGTCAAACTTTGGTGAGACTCGGATTCCCCACCATCTTGCCGGGCCAGCTCCCACCACCAATTCTAATTCAGTACGTTTGCTGGGTCCTCAAAGACCCGGAAAGGAAATCAACACACCAAACGGGGGAAAGTACTAGAGAGCAAAGGTAAACTCATGGAGTTGTTTCAAGAACTTTTTCTTGAAGACCGCAAACAAGCCACTCTCTAATTTGGGAGGAGCTGATTTATAGAAAAATCTTGTGCTTTCCAGAAGAGGGAAGAACTGTCAGTCCGAAGAGGCTGAATGTGTGAGGTCAATAAGCATGAGGATGGAAGGATCCTTAGGTTGGTTAATGAAAGCTCGCCAGACAAACTACATTCTTTGTTATTTACTGGGCTGCGACCTTGGGAAATGTATTTGACTTTTCTGAGCCTTAGTTTGCTTGTAGTAAAATGGAGATAGAATTGTTGTGAGGATTGAGATGACCTAGCAGCTTATTAGAAATACAGATCTCAGGCTGTACCTCAGACCTACTGAATCTACATTTTATAAGATTCCCACATTTATAAGTCACATTGATATCACATACCTCGTGATATAATACAATAAGACAGGCACTTCACCCTGTGGTATACTTCCCCAAAACCCCACTGTAATCATGAGAAAACTGACAAACCCAAATTGAGGGACAATCTACCAAATATACCTAACCAGTACTCTTCAAAATGTGAAGGTCTTGAAAAACATCGGAAGATTAAGAAACTGTTGCAGATTGTAGGGAAGACATGATAACTAAATGCAATGAGTTAACCCGGATTGGCTTCTGAAACAGTAAAAGAACATTAGTGGGAAAATATGAAATCCCCTTAACATTAGGGGAAGCTGGATGAAGTATATACAGTGACTTTCTGTAGTATATTTACAACTCTCTGTCAGTCTAAAATTATTGCAAAATAAAAAGGCCTTAAAAAAAAACAACTTGAAAGTGGTTGCCTGTTAGGAGTAGCACTTGGGAGTGGGGCAAGAAAACTGATGGGGTTCTTTTGTTCTTGTTGTTGTTTGGCCACCCCATGAGGCTTGTGGGATCTTGGTTCCCATACCAAGGATTGAACCCCGGCCATGGCAGTGAAAGTGCAGAATCCTAACTGGACTACCAGGGAATTCCCAAGACTGCTGGTTTTTCATTAGAAGGATTGTAGCAAGATTTGATTTTTTAATAATGGGCATATATTTTGATTTAATTTGTTCTAATATTTTGGGGAACAAATATTTAATTTGTTCTAATATTTTTATTGTAATCACTCATAGTTGTGATTACAGTAATCGAACTAAGACTATATATATATACACACACAATACAATGACATTTAGATGCCTATTAACAGGAAACAATCCCCAAAGAATCTAAAGCATCAACAGTCATTTAAAAGTAGATGAAGCGGTTAGTTTGTTTAAATCCCTCTGTAGAAAAATAGATACCATCCAAATGAGAAGGTCTGAAGTGTTCTGACAACTAAGCACAATGAAATTCTCCTTCTTATATACTGTGTGTGTTTTTAACGAGAGAGAGAGAGATTGTTAAATGCTAGGAAACTGTCTAAACCCTGTAGGTGCCATCATTCTGCTTGAGAAGTTACAAACAGTTTGGGGTGGTCAATGTTGGAAGCTGGAAGGAAATTCAGGAAAGGGAAAGTATAATACAGAATGTGTATGTGACATCATCTCTTTTTTGCAGGTTCCTTCAATGTGAAGCCAGCTGGCATAGTACTTAGGCCAGGCGCAGGAAAAAGCAGTTAAAAATGTGAAATGACAACCAGGGGACAAATGGGTTGTTACTGCAACCTCCTCTCCACCTGCAAGAAATCACCCTTAGCTAAATATAACGTAGCATTGCTCTAACCAAGGCCGCCTTCTTTTCCAAAATAAAAATAAATCTCTCTTTGCACACGGGAGAGGTACAGTGTGGATTGGGCTGATTGGGAAGTAACTTACACAAATTTATCATTCTCTTATATGTCATTTAACTGGCAATAGAGTTGAGCCTTAGGATATTTCCCAGGTTCAGTCACTTGCTATAAAAAACACATATTCACTTAATGGATAATGTAAATATACAGTAAAATATACTTTTTCTCTCAGGGCTCAGCTTCCAACTGTGTTCTAAAGGAATAATATGTACAATTTCACAACATCTGGGTGAAGATCTGGTAATAAGTGGAGTTATGGCCTGTTTGTGAGGTGACAATGTACGGGCTCTAGAATCAGGCAGGACAGTGTTCTTAATTCCAACTCTCCCCACCACCCACCTTCCCCGACTTAATAGCTATGGCCCTTGAGTAATCGTTTAATGTCTTTTAACCTCCAGATCCTCACCTTCAAAAGAGATAATACACTGTGATGTTGCTGTGATGATTACATTGTATAATCAAGTATCTGGTACATAGTTGATAATCAATTAATAATAATTAGTGATAGCTAATATTTGTTGCTCATATACTATATGCCTAACTTTCTTCTTCACTCCTCACATATTTAGTTAATTGTACCCTTATAACAATTCTGAGGTACTATTTCATCATCATCCCCATTATATAGAAGGGAAAACTGAAGCTCAGAGAGTTTAACTTGCAGAGTAGATAAAGTAACAACACTGAAAACGTAAGCCTTCTGGTTCCAATATAGCCATTTTGCTACACAATTGCCCTTGTCATCATCATCATCATCCTAGGGCTCATCAGCAGAAAGCAGATGGGGCCATGCTATTTCTCTCACATAGATAAGATAATAATAACTTTAATTACACCACTAGACTTACCCTCTTAGTCTAACATATTCCCCAGAGTCCAAGACTTGGGGTCTGCTCTCTAATGAACAATGAATAAGGTCACATTATTAGAGGCAGATAATTAGCATATAAACTCTTTGGCAGTGTGTTAGGACAGACAGACTGACAAACTAAACTGGGCTCCTAATACAGAATTTTTATTTTAGGGTCTTGCTAGGGCTTAAGTTTCTCTTCATTCTCTGCTTTTCCAGCTCCACCTCCCTCCCTCTTTTAACACAGTGTCACAATTCTCTCCTGTCTGACCTCATTTTAGTACTATCTCAATGTGCCTGCCTCAAACTCTTCCTCTTATCTTGTTTTCCCTTATAGGAATCATGCACACAGTCTCATGAATTTTCTTCCCATCCCTCCTTCAGCACCCACCCCAACATTTTCTGCTTCTGATAGCCCTGCCCCTTCATCTACTTAATTGGATAGAAGGAAAACTAAGAAGAAACTTTAAAAGTTTATTTAGCTCTCTTACTTCACATAACAAAATCCATACATGCAAGTAACAAAATACATTAAATGTAGATAAAAGCAGCGATAAAGTGCCACACTTTATTTATGTTCATAATGATTACTTCTGCTTGTTTGAAGTAGGAGAAGATTTTTTAAAAGTCAACTGGCAAATTACCTCAGTTATAAAACATACTGACCAAAAAAACTCTCTGTTTGCAGGCAAGATTCTCCTCCACTCCCACCCCTCAAGATAGGCAGGATCATAGTAGACAGTCTAGGAAGTCCACAAGCCCAGCCCTTACAGTCACAGCTGCCTTGCCAGGAGGGGCCATTTAATCGACTTCCTCAATGACAGGGCCAGTAGTGGGGGCTCCCTGTCGGGCTTGAGTGCCACAGCTGCTACCGCCAGGGACATTAGGCCCCCCGTAGAGCCTGGAGAAGATGGGGTGACAGATGTGCTCCAGCTCCCTCTTCTTTTTTTTTTTTTTTTTTTTTTTTGCTGTACGCGGGCCTCTCACTGTTGTGGCCTCTCCCGTTGCGGAGCACAGGCTCCGGACGTGCA
>NC_041217.1:67973528-67997740 GCF_002837175.3 Physeter macrocephalus
ACAAACCCGCGTCCCCTGCATCAGCAGGCGGACTCTGAACCACTGCGCCACCAGGGAAGCTCCAGCTCCCTCTTCTGATGCTCATATTCCTCTTTCTCTGCCAACTGGTTGTGCTCCAGCCAAGCAAGGACTTCCTGACACTTGTACTTTGCACCTGTCCTCTTCAGGAATCTTGTCTCTAAGTCTCTCCTCTTGCAAAGAGCTCTTCACATGGAAGACACAGGCCTCCAGAGAGTTTTTGGCAGCCACCCTGTCCCTCTGGGCCTCATCCTCATCCTGAACATCCTTGTACCATTCAGCCTCACAAACCATGTTCCCCACTTCCTCCTTGCTCAGCCGGCCCTTGTCATTGGTGATGGTGATCTTGTTAGCTTTGCCTGTGCTCCTGTCAGTGGCTGTCACACTCAGGATGCCACTGGCATCAATGTCAAAAGTCACCTCGATCTGGGGGACTAAACGTGGGGCAGGAGGGATGTCACTGAGCTCAAAGCATCCCAGCTGGTTATTGTCCCTAGTCATGGCCCTCTCACCCTCATACACCTGGATCAGGACCCCAGGCTGGTTGTCTGAATAGGTAGTGAAAGTCTGGGTCTGCTTGGTCGGGATGGTGGCATTCCTCTGGATCAGCGTAGTCATCACCCCGCCAGCTGTCTCCAGCCCCAGGGACAGGAGAGCCACATCTAGCAGCAGGAGATCCTGCACCTTCTCACACTTGTCCCCCATCAACACTGCTGCCTGCACAGCAGCCCCATAAGCCACAGCCTCATCCGAGTTGATGCTCTTGTTCAGCTCCTTGCCACTGAAGAAGTCCTGCAGGAATTTTTGTACCTTGGGGATGCGGGTAGAGCCACCCACTAGGACAATGTCATGGATCTGGACCTTGTCCAGCTTGTCACCCCTTAGGGCCTTCTCCACCAGCTCCAGGGTGCTGCAGAAGAGGTCCGAGCACAGTTCTTCAAAGCGGGCTCAAGTGATGGAAGTGTAGAAGTCTACGCCCTCAAACAGGGAATCGATCTCCAGAGTGGCCTGGGTGCTGGAGGACAGGGTGCGCTTGGCATGCTCAGAGGCTGTGCAGAGCCTGTGCAGGGCCTGCTTGTTCCTGCTCAAGTCCTTCCCGTGCTTCTGCCGGAACTCCTCCACGAAGTGGTTCACCAGCCGGTTGTCGAAGTCCTCTCCACCCAAATGAGTGTCTCCAGCCGTGGCCTTCACCTCAAAGACACCAGCGTCGATAGTGAGGACCGACACGTGGAAGGTGCCCCCACCCAAGTCGAAAATGAGCATATTGCGCTCTGCGGCGCCCTGCCGGTTCAGGCCATAGGCCATGGCAGCCACCGTGGGCTGGTTGATGATCCTCAGCATGTTGAGCCCCGCGATGGCACCCACGTCCTTGGGTGGCCTGACACTGGAAGTCGTTGAAGTAGGAGGGTACCGTGATTACAGCCTGCCTCAGGGGCTGGCCCAGGTACGCCTCCGCTGTCTCCATCTTGCTCAGCACCATGGACGAGATCTCCTCGGGGTGTAGAACGCCTTGTCCTCCCCGCGGTAGGCCATGCACACCTTGGGCTTGCCGCCCTCGCTCACCACCTGGAAGGGCCAGTGCTTCATGTCCGGCTGCACAGTGGGGTCTGCGAACTTGCGCCCGATCAGTCACTTGCCGTGGAATACTGTGTTGTGTGGATTCAGATCCGCCTGGCTCTTGGCCGCATCGCCCACCGACGCTCGGTGTCGGTGAAGGCCACATAGCTGGGGGTGGTGCGGTTACCCTGGTCGTTGGCGAGGATCTCCACCCGGCCTTGCTGGAACATGCCCACGCATGAGTATGTGGTGCCCAGGTCGATGCCTATGGCCACTTCCCTTGCAGTGGACATGGCTGTGGCTTCTCGCGCTTCTGGGGACGAGTGTGATACCGATTCAAATGCAGGAGTCTGCGGAACTTCGAGCGGCTCAGCCGTGGAGGTGCGCTCAGCGGTGCGACTCTCCTGCCTGCCCAGCTCGGATCTGCTCGGCTTCGCTTCCACGAGCTTTTTATCCGGTTGCCGGAGGCCCGCCATCCCCCGCCCCCGCCGACGCGAACCTTCCAGCGCCTTCGCGGCGAGCCCGGAGCCGCCCGGCCCCCTGCTCCGGCTGACTCAGCCCAGGAGGCGCCGGGCTGACTCCGGGGGAAGGTTCGGGCGGATCGGGCCGTGCAAGGAGGAGGGGCGGCCCCAGCTGCGTCTGACTCAGAGCTGCAGAGAAAGTTCCAGCTTCTCCCGGCTTGTTCTAAGGGCGAGCGGTTGGGGCAGAATTCAGGTAAGGCAAAAACTTCTCAAGGAAACAGTTCGTCCTCTGGGTGGTTGAAGAGGGCTGTTCAGAGTCCAGCGGCTCGAGAAAAGCCGGAAAGCATGTCACCAGGCGAATAGAGCCATGGCCTCGAGGCAGGGGTTTAAAGAGTAGGGTTTTTTCTTAAGTCTTAATTATTATGTTGTTTTGAAACCTAAAGGCAGTGTTTTCGAAATTGTGGCTAAGAGGGATGGCCCGATTTCTGTTCTGGAATGAAACTAGGGTCAGACATGACTTTAAGAGATGGCGCTCTAGAAGGATTCATGGCCGGAGAGCATTGGTGGTTCAGTGGTAGAATTCTCGCCTGCCACGCGGGAGGCCCGGGTTCGATTCCCGGCCAATGCACGGTGTTCTTTTCTTCCAGGCTGTTCTATTTTAAAAAATTTTTATTGGAGTACAGTTGATTTATTATGGAGTACAGTTATTTTATTTGGTGTTTTATTGGACTCCCAAAAAGCCAAAAGAAGGAGACCTTTTGGAGACGTGAGGATGGAAATGGAAGAAAGAGAAGCAAATGTTCTCTATAACCTCCCCATGGGGGAAGGAACTCTGGTTTCCTGCATGACAGACAGGGATAGTCACCACTATACTAAGAGCACAGTACCCAGGGGAACATGATACATTCTAATGTTAAACTCTAGTAGCTTCAACTATTACGTAAAATATTATTATTCACCCGATTCAAAGGCAACTCCTAATTTTTAAAAAGAGGAACTAAAAACCTTTGCTTTGTAAGTGGGTCTTTTCTCCTCAGATGGCTCAGAACCCTTTGGAATGCTTCAGGGCCTTTGAAGAGGGAGGAGGGAGTCAGGATGCAGATGTCAGTCCCACTTCTGGATTGGAAAAAAGGGAATGTTTGAAGATGTATGCAATGAGTGACTTCCATGGTGGAAAATCAAATCATCCTCGAAAGGAAGGAACCTGTTTTATAACCCAGGAGGGAGAGAAGCTGTCAGCTTTAAATTCATTCACTTTCAGTGTTTAGGCTGCCCAGGCCTGCGTGTCAAAGTTAGGACATTTTAGGCAAGGGCCTGCAAGAAAAGGGTGCTCACTTCAGAAGGGAAAAGGTGGCCTGGCCTGGGGTCTGTGCCCTGGACTGTTCAGGGACTGCCTTGTCAAGCTACTCCAACCTTCTCTCCCAGCCCTCAGCAGCCTCAAAACCCCACCTGCACATCTACCCCCAACAGTTCCAGGTATAGCCCTAAAGCAAGCACCTCAGTACCTAGACACACCATCACACAGGCATGCTTCCAATGTCATTCACTTTATTTTTTAATTCATAATAGAGAAGCTTATGATGCAATGCAAATTTTATACATACACTTAAACATATCCACTTATGTTTAATAACTTAGATTGAGTGTCTTCAAAAGTAGAACAGGGACTTCCCTGGTGGCGCAGTGGTTGAGAATCTGCCTGCAAGTGCAAGGGACACGGGTTTGATCCCTGGTCCAGGAAGATTCCACATGCCATGGAGCAACTAAGCCTGTGCGCCATAACTACTGAAGCACTTTGCGCCTACAGCCTGAGCTCTCCAACAAGAGAAGCCCACGCACCACGACGAAGAGTAGCCCGTGCTCACTGCAACTAGAGAAAGCCCGCGCACAGCAACAAAGACCCAATGTGGCCAAAAGTAAATAAATAAATTTTTAAAAAATTTTTTATTTTTAAAAATTTATTTATTTTGGGGTGTGTTGGGTCTTCATTTCTGTGCGAGGGCTTTCTCTAGTTGCGGCGAGCGGGGGCTATTCTTCATCGCGGTGCGCAGACCTCTCACTATCGTGGCCTCTCTTGTTGCGGAGCACAGGCTCCAGACGCGCAGGCTCAGTAGTTGTGGCTCACGGGCCTAGTAGCTCCGCGGCATGTGGGATCTCCCAGACTAGGGTTCGAGCCCGTGTCCCCTGCATTGGCAGGCAGATTCTCAACCACTGTGCCACCGGGGAAGCCCAATAAATTTATTTTTTAAGAAAGTAGAAGAGACATTCAAGTGATGACTTAAAAGGTCATTGTGGAGGGATGCTCTTGACCCAAAACTGAGCACAAAAAGCAAGTTGTAGAACAAAATGTATAGTATGATCCAAAACTATATATAAAGATCTGTGATACCAACTATCTGTACATCCTTGAACAAGTCATTTCAACCATCTGGGCTATACCTTTCTCAATTTTAAGATGACAAGATTGAATTTCATCATTTCTGACACTTTCTAGCTTTAAAAATCTCTGATTTCATCCAGGAGCAAAAGAGGATTCCTGTTTCCCCTAAACTATGTACCTGCTCTATACCCAAATAAATCCTGCTTCTGTTAATAAGAAAAAGAGGAGTGATCCGCTATGTCTATCAGATAGTGCCATATATATACTTTATTCATTTTTACCCCTCACAGTGGTACAGTAAGGAATGTTAGTGTGATAGACATTGATGATGCTCACCAATGTTTATGATTCTCCTCCTTCTAGCCTCAGAAAGAGATTGCAATTCCATGCCTCTTGAGGTCAGGTCATATGACTTGTTTTGATCAATGAAATTTAAGTATGTGTGATATGTTACTTCTGGGCAGAGGGCATTTAATTACCATCCTAATTGCCACTGTTCTCTTTGCCTTCCTTGGCAATGTGTGGTAGCTGGTGTTGAAATGGAAGTATAAACCTGAGCCATCCTATGAAAGACAGCTTCCTGGGGAGTCTTTCAGGAAGACTGGAAGCAGAAAATGAATGAGAAATAAACCTTTGATGTTTCATGCCACTGAGATTGTATTATGAGCTTAATATACTGGCTACAGCTGGTCAAATGGGATTATCCCCATTTTTTTTTTTTCTGATGTGACTAGCCACAAAAATGTAACTCACTCAGTTCTACCTTCTAGTCCACCCCCACTCCAACTTAGACCTTCTTACCTTTTTTTTCAGTTACTATAGTAAAAGCAATCTTATCGATTTAAGGGGAAAATGCCAGCCAAATAGTGTGCTCCAAAGACATCAGGTTCCATGAGCATTTATTAAACGCCTATTATGTTCCAAAGACATTACGCTTCCATATATGTTGTTACATTTTAACGTCACACGATATTCCTGGGGAGGGAGATAAAGATATTACCATTTTACAGAAGAAGAATCTAATTCATAAAATAGTTAAATGAATTCTTCAAGACAAACCAGCTAGCAAATGTAGAAATGAAACACAAATCCAGGTTGTTTGGCTCTCTTTTCAGTATGCCTCTCACAATGCTACTCTACAGGCTTAGGAAGTCAATTCAATTAAAGGGAAGTAGGTCCAACTGATATACTACTTTAAAAGATGTGATGGGTGAAAGTAAATAATACTGAGTTTAGGCAAATATATTCAAAGCTGAAATGCATGTACTGGTGGTATATATTGGGTAGTATCTAATAGGGTGTTCAATAGTATTGAATTGGACCTCTGCTTCTGGGAAGATGGAGTAGATATACCTAAAAAAAGTCTCTAATTTCAAATGCTAAAGAATTTACTCATTCCACAAATATGTATTGAGTGCTTTATCAAGTGCCAGACATTGACCTTGACTCTAAGTATATGGTAGTGAACAAAACAGACAAAGGCCCTGCTCTCCTGGAGCGTATTCTAATGGGACAGGGGGTAGTCAGTTGGTGATACATACAACAGGGGAAAAATACAGCAGTAAACAATTAAACAAGTGAACATATGGTACTCCAGTTGGTGATGAGTACAATGGGGAAAATAAAGCAGGAGAGCGGGATTAGGAGATGGTGGAGGAGTGGGGTTATACCGAATGATCAAGGAGACCTACAACACACATTGGCTGTTATGGTGAGAATGGACTGTCAGGTGTCATGGGTGAGTGCAGGGAGAGCAGTAATTCAAGTGAGGTGATGGTGGCTTGGACCAAGATGCTAGTAGTAGAGTACTGAGAAGTGGTCAGATTGTTGGATTTATTTTGAAAGTAGAAGCAGGATTTCCTGAGGTTTCATATATTTGAAGAACCTCTGTCAAGGATCTGTGAAAACACATTTGCTCTGAGTCCTTGTAGAGCTGGGTGGGCTGTGACTGTGCCTTGGCCTTAGGGAAATCAGTGAAGGTAGGGCCTATTAGGATTTTAGCTCTGGAGATCACAGGCCTTTTCTTTCCCTGGAGGCTCCGTAGCCCACGTTGCTGTCAAGATGGGGCCAGGGGAAGAGGAAAGTTATGGCCTGAAGAGATGCTGCTGCCACTGCTGTTACACCGTGGGAATAAGGGGTCATTTATCTTGAGGGCCTTGGCTCCATCTGACTTTGCAGTTCTTCCAGTCTCCCACTGAGCTTTGAAGGTCTCTCTGCACAGAAAAATACAGCTCTGTATCCACTGCAAAAAGGAGCCCCATCACCAGGCAGAAAGCGATTTGATACCAAGGTGGAATGATGAATAGAATTGCCGGACCTAATAGGAGAGGCAAAGGGATGGGAAAAATGACAGCTGTTAAGACAGAAATTTGGAATAAACGTTCAGGTCCCCAGTGAGGAGCCTTTGAAGTCACCCAAGCCAAAGGCTGAGGCGAAGGCCAAGAGCAGACAGCTAGCCCCGGAAGGCTTCAGAGGATCTATCCTTCATCTCTCTGCCTTTTCAAATAAAGCACTGGATCAGCATTTCCCAAAGGATGACCTCAGGCACATCTGTTCTGCAGGACATTAATAAAAGTCATAAAGGAAGAAGGTTTTGTGGTTACCTGGGTTTAGCAAATGCCTTATGAAACTTAGTTTAAAGGTTTCCTTTAAGACAGGACTTCTTGTTTTTTTTTTTTTTGTTTTTTTTTTTGTTTGCTTTTTTTTTTTCAGTACGCGGGCCTCTCACAGCTGTGGCCTCTCCTGCTGCGGAGCACAGGCTCCGGACACGCCCGCTCAGCGGCCATGGCTCACGGGCCCAGCCGCTCTGCGGCATGCGGGATCTTGAAGCCTTTAATCTGAATTATGAATATAAAAGGAGAGGAACAGAGTATGTAGTGTGTTGTGCATTAATTTGATCACAGAACCCTTCATTCTGAAAGGCCTCTCAAGGAGTTATGTGACTGGGGAACAGCCTTTGGGAAACATTGAACTAGGGAATCCACAGACCACATCAACATATCTTCACTCACCACCTCCTCCGAGCCCAGGACTGGGTATTCACTAACCAACGTTAGTCTGGCATAAATAGCTTGTGATGCTGTCTGAAAGGGTATGATATGGATTCCACAATGTACAATTTCTCAAGAACAGGCAGAAGTCTCTTTCTTTGTACAGAGAGAGATTCTCATGCCAAAGTGGCCGCTTTGAGCTAAGATTTGAGCCTAGGCTGAGAGGTTCAGTAGGGAGACACAAGCAAGCATAAGACACCTAGAGGGACATACGATAAAGTGGTTTGAATAAGGTGGAAAAGAGGGAAAGTGGCAATGTCTGGTGGATGGATATGGAGGATGAAAAGGTGGCTTCTGTCCCCTAAGAGTTAAAACTCCAAATGAATGACACCCATTTCTATAATCCCTGAGAAATGAGCTGGAACAGAGCTGCAAATTCACACAACAGTTAGGTCAAGCTAGAACTTTCCCGTTGATGTCAAACAGGCATACTCGTGAGAACAAAGGTTCTGAAGTACAAAAAAGATCAGTAATCCTCTCACTACCTATCTTTCCGAGGTGTAAAGCTCCTTGAATAGCATTGGTTCCCACCTTGGACAGTGATGGTCACAGGCTGTGATGAGTGCAGTGTCTGCCCGATAAATGCCGTGCAGTGGTACTCGCCACTGTGACTGAGGTTCGCTTGTGGGATACAGAAGTTGGAACGCAAATAGGAAAATGTCTTGGATTTTCCATTCTGGAAGAATATGACCTTATTCAGAGGGCTGTTTTTCCAGCTGTGGCACCTCAGCATGATGGGCTCCCCTTCCTGGAACACGAGGCTAGGGGTCTGGAGCAGCAGCCAGTCTGAAAGACACAAAGAGACCACAGGACCCAGGTTGTCTTGACTCAAATCTGAGACCCAGACCATCCTTACTGGTGGGCCACTGTGTGTGGAGGGAATCAGACACCCCTGGTCTCTAATTCTGGCTCCATCATGTATGAGCTCTGTGATCTTGGGCAAATAATTTAACTCTTTCTGGGCCTCCGTTTCCTCGTATGTGAAAATAGTCACAATAATACCATTAGCTATCTACAGTAGTTCCCGGCACATAGTAGGTGCTCAGGATATGCTTGTCTTCCTGTTCCTGTCCTGCCCAACAGGCCTCTACAAGAAGGATACAGGAGACCCAGGAGTACAGTCCCTTCCCTGAGGAAGGGAGGGAGGGAAGGACCCAGTCTGACATAGGAGACAACATGTGAGGGGGACACAGCAGAGTCAAGTGTCTTTGCGGAAAGTCACGGACATATAAATATTAGCTTATCTGGTGCATGCTAGTATATGTGGAATTTCACTTCAGCGGGGACTTTGTCTAAAGGCAGCAGTGACATGGGTGGGCCATTAGCCTGCTGTGTACTTTTTTCCCCTGATTTTCATCCTTTTACTGAGGAAAAAGATATTTAATTTCTTTGTCGTATAGGGAATAGAGGCTAAGGTGGGTACTTATAATCTGACCTCAGCCCACGCACTCCTTTTTCCTAAAGCTATAGGACAGAGTAGAGTTGGAATTGGAAAGAAAGGGTAGAAAACAATAGATACGTTGGAAGGGAGCCGGGACATGAGAAAGAAATGACAACAGCCACACGTGTGCTAGTCAACCACGCTTAGCCCCTTCAGCAGATCGGAATGATGCCAAAAAAGTCTCTACACTGGCTGCTGAGCCTGCCACAAATGCAGGTGAAAATGTTCAATACTGAGGGAGGGCGTGACAACGAAGAGAAAACTCTGGGCCATGGCTACAGTGGGACAATCCAGAGGGAAGGTGGGGAGCACCAGATCTTGCGACTCGGGTCACACAAGCTAGAAAACCCCACCTCTCCCACTGGGGAGGCACCCCTGCATTCCACCCATTTCCTCCCATACCATCCTGTGTATTCCTCCTCTTGAGGAACTCAGGCCCTGGCTAGACATTCCACTCCAGAATTAGGTGAGCAGTCCTGGTTCCCTAGACTGCCTCTTTTATAAAGGTTGGATTGGGGTAGGTGGGAATGCTGAGAATTGTGAAGATTTTTTTTAATGAAGTAGAACCCGGAGAAAATGTCAAAGCTGCTTCCATGTAGCACCAGCAAGCAATTCTTGCACTTCTCCTCCCTGTCCGGGTAATCCCCTCTACGGAAGGTGCACATCATTAGAACAGCACTTTCTTCTCAGCAAAGTCTCTACTGGTACCAGTAAAGACTGGTACCAAAGACTCTACTGTACCAGTAATCTGGACAGTGGAAGTGTCAGCCTTAGACTGGTTTGTGCAAGAGGGCCACCTTAGGTCTCCTCGAGGACAGTTTCTTGGTGCAGATCTTGAGGGCAGGGCCCAGCTTCATGTTCACGGCACCCACGAGGTGTTGTTTAAGTCAAAAAAGGGCCTTTCCATCCATCTCCTGGGAACAAAACTCCTCTGCAATCTCCTGGAAGCCTTGTAGAGAAGCAATAAACTCATACACCTCCTCTGCACTCCATTGGCTAAGATTACTGGACAGGAACACAGGGTTGATGCCATGAATCCTGGTGTAGGCACAGCTGTATGGAGGTTCCCTGGGTCACATTCCCCATGTCCAGCTCTCACCGATAAAGGCCCAGGGACATTGGAGAGAGTTCTTTACCATGACTGGAATTCTCTGAACCCCAGCTAGAGTCCTCTTGACCCCTGTGGCACTTGCCCTGGATCTTAGCACGGGTGATGGCAGAGGAGCTGCAGCAGGGTCCACACTGGTGAACACAAGCATAGTGGGCTTCCTGAAACTCTTTCATGTTTCTCCTCTTCAACCAGAACTGGCAGCTACAGTTCACACTGTACCTTTCAGTACAAGTCATGGAGCAGAAACTCTTGGAGTCACAGAACTGTTCTCCAGGACTGTACTTCCCACAGTGCTGGAACTTCAGGAGATTTGTCTTCTTGACTACTCAGCAGATGGGCTGTCCCCTCCCCAGGGGCCAGCTGACTGATTCTCATTCAGCCCTGTCGGGAGGCCAGTCTGTAGTGGCTTTTCAGTAATGGAGAACAACGCACTGGGACAGGTTCTGCTCCGTCCTGGGTACCAAAGCCCTCAACCATGTGGGTGAACATCTGGGGTTTCACAATGGCTTGTGGAGGTTTGTTTGAGTCACCATTTATCTGGACACCATGGCTAGTGTAGGAGGAGGTGCTGATGGGCAGGGGCCACGGCTGCTAATTCACTGCTTGGTGAATTAGCATTCCCACTGGTCACTAGTTCAGCTTCTTCTCCAAGCCTGCTCTTCTCCTCCGTGGCCTTGGGGCTCTCTGCTACTGGAGAAGCCCTGGCAGGAGCACGGAACCCAATGTGGAGACATCATCGCCCTCCTCCTTGCATTTGACAGCCAACGTCTGGGTTTGCCCGGCAGGTGCATGGACTGCATGCAGAAGACCACAGGGACCTGGACTGTGGTGGCTGCGGGGCAGTGAGACTTGTGGCTGCTGCTGGACCGACTGGAGAGGTGCAGCTGTGGGGAGGGGTACCGGGGCTGACAGTGCTGGAGCTGTTGCCAGTGGTAGATAACAATCTGCTGCCGCATCAGCACCCGTTTCTCCAAGAGCTGATCTGTTGCTGCCACTCAATCAGTGAATGGGACTGGATCTGTGTGTGGTGACTGAGCTAATAAGGGTCTGGCTCGGAGCAGGTGCAGCTGTCCTGTCTTGCTGGCCACTCCCCCCTGCTGCTGTCTTCTTGGCCACTGCACTCGCTGCCCTGGATCAGTCACTGTTTGGGATGCAGGCAAGGGCTCCACCACTCCTGTGCCTTTCCTGGAATAGCTCCAAGCACCACCTATTCCTGAGGAGGGCCACTGACACAAAGGCCCAGGTGGGTGGCCACTTCTGCCTGGACCCATGTACCTTAGAATGCTCCTCCCACTGACCCCACCAGCTGGACTAAGGCTAAAGAACTGGCCTGAGGCCCTAGAGGGAGACTGAGCCACAGCTAGGGCCTGGCTAGAGGCCTGGGGGAGGCTAAACAGGGGAATAGCTTTCGGGGTGGAGCTTTGGGCTGAGCCTGTTGTTCCTCAGTGCCAAGTTCTTTACCTAAACTGCATCTACATGGACTCCAGCAGCCTGAGCAGACAGCCCCTCCGGCTGGACTACTGCCACTGCCCTAATAGGCTTCAGGATGAGTTGAGAAGCTAGAGGCACATTCTGGGCCAAGGTCTGGTTTACCTGGAATAGGTTTCTCAGCTGTGGTCCTAGATACATCTGGCCTGGGACAGGTTGAGGGGGAGGAGGTGGTGTTCCCCAGTAGCACAGATTGGGTCAAAGTGGTAACACTGGGAGAGTTCACTCCAGGACTAGCTGGTGAGTTGGGAGGCTGATGTTGTGGCCAGATTGACTGAGGCCTGGGTGGTGCTCGGCTGCTGCGTTGTGCTGGTGTTTGGGGGAGCTGGCCTGCTGACTGGCAGCAGTTGTGGCCACTCGATAGCAGCCAGGCTGTGCGGCTGGGCCTGCTGAGCTGCTGCTGGACATGAACTGGTGGAGATACTGAGGCCCACGGAGCTGCCCCTGCAGTGCCTGCTCTGCCTGCTGTTCATACCTGGCATTGAGCTTCTGGGAACTAGCGCCACCACCTGAGTAGGGACTCCCATTGGTGCAGTCGGCATTCTGTTGACTCTATCCTCCATGATAGTGGTTCAGGGTCCCCAAGGCTGGTGCTCTGGCTCCAGGCCTTCACATCTAGCTCTTCACCTAGGTCCTTCAGGGTGGTGTCCACCTCATGTGCCAGGGTTCCTTGTCAACGCACCTGCTGGTCGGGTGGGAACTTGCTCAGTCTTGGGGGAGGGATCCCTCACCTCCGCCCCTTCCTAGAGAAGCAGGAGCACTGAGGTTGAGGCCCTGCCAGGCCTCTGGGGCTTCCCTCCAGGACTGTCTTTTCCTGCTGAGCACAGAGGGTAGAGATTGCAGGCCTGGAGCTGCAGGCCCACCGGGCCTAGATACCTTTGAGGAGAATTTGAGAATTGGGTGAGGGAAGGGGACTAAGTGAAGAATAGCAATGACAGTATTCATCCTAATCACACTGCAGCTTTTCTCTGTGGAGAACGTTTTCTTGCCAGGAGCTTTGGAGGATCATTGATCTGTTCAGCAAACATTTATTAAGCCCTGTCCCGTGCCTGGGGCTGGATATAAAAGGTGGTTAAGATACAACTTTCACCTCAAGTTGCACAGAGGGCAGGGGGGCAGGGAAATGCTGATTCTTACCACCGGAACCTGACGGGGGAGGCAGTAGTATCTCCATTGAGCAGATGAGGAAACTGAAGCTCAAAGGTAAATGAAATCATCATGTTTACAAGGCTAGTAATTTCCAGCGCTAGGATTCAGCTGTGGTCTGTCTGTGCATTTGACTCTGCCATAAAAATGCAAGGATTTCTATGAATTAGGGATTTCCTTCTGTTTCTCTCATACCCAGCTGCCTGTCAGTGGCCTTGTCACCTTCGTGCTCAATCAGCACCGAGACAAAAGAGCCCAACATATTCTGGAAAATTTCTTAGGAACTTCCACCTCACCACACATACAAAGCAATGGGATACGTGAAAAGGGAAATGAGTAGACCAAAACCCCTTCAAACAACCCACAGCCATGCTTCCCAGTAAGCAGGCAATTCCCCTTTCCGAAAAACCTCTGCCACATAAGCAGATTTCTTCTATCCTCATTCCCCCAGACTCTCTCAGGCCTTCATCCACTGACCGGAAATCACATCCAGATGCACAGGGTCGCTGAGGCTGGTCTGCTCTCTCTGACACCTGTAGTCTCCGCTGTCATTGCTGCTGGCCTTAAAGCTATAGCTGGGCTGGTTCTGGCTCTGGATGAAGCTCCCATTATGGAACCACTGGGTGAGGTTGCCTTCATACAAGTCGGTCCCCTGACACATCAGCGTCACATAATCCTCCTTGAGCACACTGATCCACGCAGGCTGAATGTTCACCACAGCCTTCGGGAGACCTGCTGAGGGGCAGAGAGAGAAGGCAGCATGAGGAAAGGGACCCCAAGGGCCTAAGCAGACCCCAAATCTCAGATGATGGAAAACTGTGGCCATGCTGGAGACATCAAGAGAGGAACCCAACCCAGAACTGTTGTGCAACCAAAGGCAGTTCCTCCAACTCATGCAGCCCAAACAGGGGCCCCCAGGAACCCAGGTTCTCTCAGGGAGCTTGCCTCCTCCCCAGGGGAGAGGACAAGAGGTAGGGGAATGGGAGAGGGGGCAACAAACAAACATACACAGATACACACACACACACACATACTACACATACATCGTTTGGGGAATCACTTTCCTCCCCTGTAAACTGAGGCATTTGGACACTAGTGGATAAACTCTCTCCACAGCTGAAAGAAGACAAATGGGGACATCTGGTGGAGGTGCCAGGCTGAGAGTCAGACATCACGTTTCTGTTCTGACTTCTTCCATTCTTTTTTTTTTAATGTATTTATTTCTTTTTATTTAGAAATAAATACATCTTAAAAAAAAGAATGGAAGGCGTCAGATCAACAAAAAAAGCTGTATTTATTCATTTATTTTTTGTCTGTGTGGGGTCTTAGTTGCAGCATGAGGGATCTTCGTTGTGGTGTGGGATCTTTCCTTGAGGTGTGCGGGCTTCTTTCTAGTTATGGCGTGTGGGTTTTCTCTTCTCTAGTTGTGACACGCAGTCTCCAGGGCGCGTGGGCTCTGTAGTTTGTGGCCCGTGGGCTCTAGTTGAGGCACGGGCTTAGTTCCCTGACCAGGGATCCAACCTGTGTCCCCTGCATTGTAAGGCAGATTCTTTACCACTGGACCGCCAGGGAAGTCCCCATTCTTCATCCTTTAGAATAGACCTGTCCTGACACCCAAGCACAGAGGAGTCTCTGTGGCCTCAGAAGAATAAGAAAGAGGAGAAAGGCTGGCAGGCCAGTCT
This sequence comes from Physeter macrocephalus, assembly GCF_002837175.3. NCBI lineage: Eukaryota > Metazoa > Chordata > Mammalia > Artiodactyla > Physeteridae > Physeter > Physeter macrocephalus. Next base: position 67,987,863 of record NC_041217.1, read on the forward strand.
AGGGAGCTCGCGTTCAGTGGCCCAGGTAGAGCCACACTCCACTACCAGTCCTGGGAGGTGGAGAGGTTAGTGGTGCAGAGAAAGCAGTGCCCAGCAGTGTTCATCCCACCAGAACCAGTGGTATCTCCTATTTGTGTCCAGAGGAACAGGCCCTGAAGCCTTCAGATACATGAAAAGTAAAAGATTTATCAAAGCAGACATAAAGTGAGGAAAATACAACAGCAGCAGAGCAAATTAACTAACGTGTCAGATATGTTATGGGGATAACATAAGCAGATCATGTGATTTTGTATGCAACTGAAACTAAAATGGCCTGGGCTTGTGATTTAGTTTGGAAAGAGGAAGGCGACTGAGACAGAGGACAGTTATATTCTGTGACAGAATCTGTGAGGTCTCACCGTAACAGAAGCATAAGGGCTGAGGCACCTGTGCCCCATGGCTGTCCATCCCCGGCTTCCCTGGGAGGAAGGAAAGGGGAGGACACAGCAGGGGGTGGGGCAGGGCATCTTGTGGGAGCAATTACTGTTTCCTGGCTCTACCTAGGTCCTGGGCTGCTGGTGCACCCAGAGCACCTCCAGACAGGGTGCAGGGAGCAGAGAGAGAGGGTAGCTGGGGGAGGGAGAGGATGTAGTGAGCAGTTACCAGGTTTCCCAACAGGAGCTGTAAAAGAGAAAACAAAGATCAGCCTGGTGTTTAGATATGATGATTCATCATTATAAATAATCACCTCCTTGAAAATCCCCTTAACTCTCTTGATGGTCTCTGTCTGCATTATGTTCACCTGGCTTTCCATGTCTTTACTTGTTCAGCTGTGTGTTAATGAAATTACCACACAGGGGCCAGATTGGTATCTCTATAAATTTACTGTCTCCATATTCAGAGAGACTAATTGCCATTCCAACACTTTAGTAAATTTGCTCTGCTGTGCTTGGTCTTTTCTTCACTGCTGTCTGCAGTGCAAGGAGGAATGTATGATTCCTCTGGTCCCACAACTGATTCTAGAATTGCCTGGCTTATGTATTCTCTGATCCCCATTCCCTGGATAACCCAGACCCTCCTGTGCTTTTGCCCAGGGGAATCTCCTTTCACATAAAGAGAATAGGCTTCTGCTGCCTGAAGTGGTTTCAGGGGCAAAGAGAACAGCCACTGCCCCCAACCATATGTTTTATTGCTTCCCCCCACCTCCTATTGGCCTAAGACAGCATTGTCCCTCCCACCTAAGATATGGTCCCAGGCAAACACAATTTCTAAGGAAGGTAAACACCTTGGCCACTCGTTAGTCCTTCAAGTCTAGGTCACTAGACTTTGCTTGCAGCTGGCTCTGCTCTGGTGGGTGGCAGAGCACCAGGGACCTCGGTGCCCAGTGAAATTGGGCAAAAGACTTAAAAAAAATGAACTCTGCTGGGCTTCCCTGGTGGCGCAGTGCTTAAGGATCCACCTGCCAATGCAGGGGACACGGGTTTGAGCCCTGGTCCAGGAAGATCCCACATGCCGTGGAGCAACTAAGCCCCTGCACAACAACTACTGAGCCCGTGCGCCACAACTACTGAGCCCATGCGCCACAACTACTGATCCCGCACGCCTAGAGCCCATGCTCTGCAACAAGAGAAGCCACCGCAATGAGAAGCCCGTGCACCGCAACGAGGATTAGCCCCTGCTGTCCACAACTAGAGAAAGCTCGTGTGCAGCAAGAAAGATCCAACTCAGCCAAAAATAAATTAATTAATTAATTTAAGAAAAAAAGAACTCTGCCAATTTCATAATTTGCCAAGGCCAGCAAGGTTGTCAGAATCTGATTTTCATCAGCCTGCCTTCACCCTCCTGACTTTCCTGACATGCTTCCCGCGCCAGCCCTCATCCTTGCCCAAGCTCAGCCCCAACCGAGGTGGCAGCAGCTGAGTTAGAAAAGCTTGCCTGCCTCTGTCTCTGCTCCACTGCCCTCCTGGGGACCCTGCCTCACCCAGGAATAGCAGAGCCGTCCACAGTAGCATGTGGCCCGAAGGATGGCAGGGTGTGCAGTCAGCTCGGTCACTCCTGGCAGCAGGGAGGACTAGGAATGAGGGGATCCCCATCACCTCCTGGAGCGAGCAGGTTGGCTCTGACAGCCCAGCACAGCAGGCACAGACTTCTCTCGAGGCTTGACAGATTCCACCCCAGAGAACAGACAAATTCTGGAGTCCAAAAGAGGAAGTGAAAAGAAGTGTTTTTTTTTTTATCACTGGCTCCTCCCCTTCCACCCTCTTTCGTCTCAACTTTTCCCTCCCAGAAGTTTCAGGGCTTCCCAGAATCAATCTGGCTCAGTCCCACTCCAAATTCACAGAAAATGTGGAAACTGGGAAACAGATTCTCCTCTTCCTCTGGGGCCACAGCTGGGCTCAGCCTCTGGGAGGAAGAGGGGAATAAATGGTGACCCAAACTCAGCTCAGAACCTCCTGTCTGTCTCTCTGCTTAGAAAAGGCGATGGAGGAGAGTGTGTCAGCAGACTCCCCATACTTTTAGATCTATTTAGAGGCGCAGGCACTGGCATCAGACTCCTCCTGAGATCGAGCATAGCAACTTGAGGCCAGCCCCCACCACTGGATTTTCTTTATTATCATAATCCTGACTCTGTTTTGGATTGTGGAACAAGGACAAAGACGTGTGTCAGAGTGGCACTAGGATGATCACACCCACCCTCTTATTCCCCTTCGTCGTTCACTCTTGTACTCCTCTTGTACTCCTCCAACAAATATCTTTGAGCAGCAATTAGCGCCCTGGTTCTTTATCTTTCTTACCCATCACTGTTCTTATCACTGTGGCATGGTCAAAGAGCAGGGCTTTAGAGCTGTGTAAGTCTAATTTTGAATGACAGGTAGCTTCTCAGAACTTCTCAGATTCCTCATCTGTATAAATGAAGATTAGCATGCCTGTCCTTCAAGCAGGGTTTCTCAGCCTCAGTACTACTGACATTTGGGGCCAAATAATTCCCATTGTGAGGACCTGTCCTATACACTGTAGTATGTTTAGCAGCATCCCTGACCTCTACCCACTAGAATGCCAGGGGAACCCCCTAGTTGTGAAAACAAAAATGTCTCTAGACATTGGCAAATGTTCTCTTGGGGGCAACACTGCCCCTGGTTGAGAACCACTGCACTCAAGGTTTTTGAAAATTAAAAGAGAATTTGCATGCTAGCAAAGTCCCTGGTGCGTTGTGGGTATCCAGTAAATGCTAGTTTCTCTTTTTTGCTTTCTGTAGTCATTCTCATCAACATTACTTCACCCTCAACATCTCCAGAATATGAGTTGCTCTGGGATCTCTCTTGGGACCCTCTGCTGGGGCCTCTCTCCCAAAAGCTCTCTCAGGAAGCAAGCTTTAATACTCAAGGAAATGACGTTCTGAAACCTGTTCTTACACTCTGTGGTCTTCAGAAACCTCAACAGCCACACTCCTTTGGCCAAGGCTTTTCTACTGGCCCCGTTCTACCCCACCTCCCACCCCCAATCTACCTCCAACCCTTATCTGATTTTTAGGTGAAAAAATTTCTTTAACCACTGAAAAGACTCCAGTGAGCTGACATCAACACTTTAAAGGTTAATTTATATAATGGGACCCACACATTGGAGCCACCCCACTGGACCAGACCACATCATAAATCTAAACCTAAGTCAGCCTGCACTTAACAGGAAAAACCTGTCCAGGGACGTAACATACACCAATCACAATCCTCCAACTCAGCTTTACTTAGCTTACCTTACTCTAGAAATCAGGACCTGTTAGCCTTATAAGGAAATTCCCAACCTCCTAGCCAGTCATGCCCTGTCTCCACATTGCCTCTTCTAAAGCTCTATAAAACTTGGTCTTGCCCAAATCCCTTGGGAAGAGTTCTCCACTGCTTATGAGGAACTGTACTACCTCAATCCATGGCTTGTTTTCCCTTGAATAAAGGATATCAACCTTGTAACTGAATTGTTTTAGTTTTGTCATCGGACAGGTCAGGCATATCTTATTCTATTGTGCTAACTTAACTGCACTTTGCAGATATTGCATCTTTGACAAATTGAAGGTTTGTGGCAACCCTTGTTGAGTAAGTCTATTGGTACCATTTTTCCCAACTGCTTTTGGCTCACTTTGGGTCTCTGTGTCACAAAGTGACACATTGGTAATTCTCATAATATTTTGAACTTTTTCATTATTATTATATCTGTTATAGTGATCTGTGATCAGTGATCTTTGATGTTACTATTGAAATTGTTTTGGTATTTTCAGCAATAAGGTCATCGTAAATTAAGGTGTGTATATTGTTTTATAGACATGATGCTGTTGCATACTTCATAGACTATGGTATAGTGTAAACATAGCTTTTCATATGTGCTGGGAAACCAAAAAATTTGTGTGACTCGTTTTATTACAATATTGGCTTTATTGCAGTGGTCTGGAAGTGAACCCGCAATCTCTCCAAGGTATAGCCTGTATTGTCAATGAGGTGTGATGTGAAAACAGCCACCGAAGCTTCCTGGGTTGGCTCCTAGATGAAGGTAAAGGTTCCTACAGAGCCACTTTAGTTTGCTACCTCTCCAGCTGCTCTCCAGTATCTCTGGTAATTTCTCTTAGATCAAGCTCCACCTAGTTTCCATTTGGAGCTCAAGTTTGTTTGTTCTAATCCTTTTAGGTGGAAATTTGGGGTGTGAGAGACTTCAGATATTTCATGGTGAGACCTAGTAGGCCATAACATTTGAGTTTATGCCCAATCTCAGCCACAGTGTAAACATCTTCAGGAGGTACTGACAGATCTCAGTAACAGTGCTCAAGTGGTCAGAAACAGTAAGTCTGGTTGAACTAGGGAGAATTATTTAAATGAGGGAAAATAATAGGTGCCCCTGAAGCAAAAGAAAGCATGATGGCAGCCATTAGGAAACTCACAAAGCTTGAGGTAAGTCCACAGCATAAACTGCTGGGGGACTTGGGAAATTGAATTAAGACAATAAATTTGGACTATTTTGACCAAAAGCACATTAAAATCTAAGTAGGCAAGTCAAACTATTGAAAGACATTACAGCATCTGCCACTATAAAGAGATATTCTCGTTAAAGGAATAAAGATATACTACTATGGGAATCTTGAAAACCAAAGCAGCAAAATTGGTGGCCACAGATCAAACACTTAAATGCTGTCAGAGGGCTCACCACCTCACTCTCAGACTCTTGGGGTAGGATAAGTTGGTCAAGGAATGGTTTAGATCAACAGTAGGTTACATGCCAACCTCATGAAAATTTCTATGTAACAAGGTACACTTTTTGTTTTTAATTAATTAATTTGTTGGCTGCATCATGTCTTAGTTGTGACACACAGGATCTTTCGTTGCAGTGACCGGGATCTTCATTGCGGCATGCAGACTTCTTTGTAGTTGTGGTGAGGGGGCTCCGGAGTGCATGGGCTCAGTAGTTGGAGCACGTGGGCTTAGTTGCCCCAGGGCACATGGGATCTTAGTTCCCCGACCAGGGATCGAACCCAAGTCCCCTGCATTGGAAGGCAGGTTCTTAATCACTGGACCAACAGGGACGTCCCCATGGTACACTGTTAAACACCACATTCCCCGGGACTTCCCTGGTGGTGCAGTGGTTAAGAATCTGCCTGCCAATGCAGGGGACACGGGTTCAAGCCCTGGTTGGGAAAGATCCCACATGCTGTGCAGCAACTAAGCCCTCAAGCCACAATTACTGAAGGCCATGAGCCTAGAGCCTGTGCTCTGCAACAAGAGAAGCCACCACAATGAGAAGCCCATGCACCACAACGAAGAGCAGCCCCCGCTCACTGCAACTAGAGAAAGCCCGCACGCTGCAACGAAGACCCAATGCAGCCAATAAAATAAACAAACAAAAGAAAACACCACATAATCCTCAACCTGTCGGCACATCCCTATTAAGCATTAATTTGGCTCTAAGAGATCCAAGGCTTAGCTACAGAAGTGGGACCCTCAAATATCAAAGAATTAAGCTTGCCACCTTCTGGCACACCTGCCTATTTTATGTCTGACAAGTGCGGTCCAAGAAGCTATAGATATCTACAAAAATGGCAACGTCTTACTAAGACAACCTAGAATGACAACGGCCATTATAGGGAATGTTCCCGTTAGACAAGATGGCTCATTTACAAGTGCACTTGAAAGTAAGAGTCCTCAAATCAAACAAACAGAATGGGATACCTATTTTAATTGGTATGCCTCCAAAAGGCTTCAAGAGTCCCAGAGAGGCTTCATTGAAAGATTCATTGCAAAAGGGTAATGAAAAAGTAAAGACACAAGAGGTTCCTACAAGACTGATGTGACTACTACTCCCCTCTGTCCTGCTTTACCTGAGTACCCACAGTCTGCTAATCCTCTGTTCTGAAGAGACAGAGGGATCAGTAGTTGTGGCACACGGGCTCAGTAGTTGTGGCGCACGGGCTTAGTTGCTCCGCGGAATGTGGGATCTCTTCCACTCTGAAGAGACTATAGAACTGTAAACAAAAGTCTGCCAAGTTAGCGGCCTTACAGATACCCTGTATCTACCCTCAAAGGAAGGTCACCAAATGGCCCCTCTCAGGGTTGGTGAGACTCTGAGGGAGTCTCTGGTAAACTGCTACCAATTATTCCCTTAAACAGCCAAGGGGACACTAAAACTAAGATTAATGGAAACCCGTGTTAAATTCTGATAGATACCAGAGCTACACTCTAAATACCTCATGCTCCAGAGCCTCCAGAAGGGATCCTGGAAAAACTGGCAGAAGCTGGTGAAGGATGAGGATTCTTACCACAGTCAGGTCTCCCAGATCTCTGTAGTGCCTGGTCAAGAGAGGAAAATAAAATTTCATGTGGTCCTTTCTTTTCCAAATTCAGGCTTTTTTGATTTTGGTTTTGGGGTACCTATTGGTTGTCAATTCTTCTCTCCCAGGGACAGCTATTTTCTTCTATTTGTCTCATTTTGTGTTGAGAACTGGACTTGGCAACCATCAGGTCAGGGCCCCCAAAATATGGCCAGGCAGAAATATGGGTCTGTAGTGTAAGCCATGACAGTTTTCTTCTTTTTTGCAATACAAGTGGCTGACTTAAGCTTTGATTGCCAAGGCATCCATTTCAAGGGGCGGCCCTTTCAAAGAAGGCTGTCTCAGCTAAACACAGTACCAACCACACAAGTAGATAAAGAGCCGGGCCACCTCCACTCACTGAGGCTCCTTTGTTTTAGAGATTTTGGTACATTTAAATAACTGACCAATTGGTCTACATGGTTTTTGTTTTTTTCCATTTTGTCCTTTAAATTCCTGCTTTTATGTTTTAAATTCGCCAATAAAGAGTGAGCCCTCAAAACCCTAGGACCCACCCTCAGCCCCAATAAAAGCAGAACCCCAGGCCCACGTGCACTCTCTGTCTCCCCATGGCCTTGCTGTGTGGCCCCAGGTGTGCTGTGTAATTTCCAGGTGTTATAAGTAATGAGCCTCTATTTTTTTCAGTTTCCTGATGGTTATTGCTGAAGGGCATCTGGCAATCATTATAAGAACCACAAGAGCTGGTCCAACCACAACACTGGTTGTTGATAGGCTGAGACTAGCACAAAACAAGGGTGCATCCCATTTATAGCTGTGGTCCTACTGACAGTTGCCAGCTCTCAGAATTATCTAAGTTTTTGCCTTGGCGACTTTTGTGAGTGGCTCTGGATCTTGGGAGAGCTATTATGCTTACATCCTATTTTTTAAGGCCTTCTCCCCTAAGCTAAATAACACTATGTACCCAGGGGGAAGAAAAACGTTCCAAAGAGAAACAGCTATATATATAGAACATAGGATACTTTTTTTTTAAAGTTGAGCAACTCCATCTTTTAAAATTTATTTTTATTTTTATTGAAGTATAGTTGATGTACTGACATTTTCTTTTAAGTTCTATTTAGTTGAAGATTTTCTCCTGATATAAAGAAGCAAATTGAAGATAATGTAGTTGGATGGGTGTGTTGACTGACTTTTAAAAAAACTGCACAATGTGAGAGCTGCGAGTTAAGTTTTATTTGGGGCAAAATGAGGACTGCAGCCTGGGAGACAGCGTTTCAGATAGCTCTGAGAAACTGCTCCAAGGAGGTGAGTGGAGGAGCCAGGACATATAGGAGTTCTGCAACAGAGAGCAGGTAGTCGGAACGTCAAAAGATTATTGTTAATTAAGGAAAACCAGATATCTCAAGGAATTTAGTGCTTTTCTACGTATGGGAAGATGCAAGAGTCTGGGCTCACTGAAATCATTCCTTTGATATGCACCTCAGCTATCTAGGGCCAGTATCCTGTGTTTTCACATCCTGAGTCTTCTCCGGGCTTACCACAGGGAGTGGCTGCAGTCTGATGGCTGCTAGATGGCAGGTATTCTTTTCAGCCCTGAGTTTCCCCAGGGCTCACCAGCTCATTGGCTCACATTGGAGGGCTGCAATCATTGATGACTGTGACATCCTTTGTTTACTGATATGGCAGGAAATATTCCATTTATCTGGTGGGTCAGCCCTTTGAGGTATTCAGGTTGCAGTGCATTTCTCTGAGGAATTAAAAACAACTGTTCTTATAAGAACTGAATGTAGCTCAAGAAACAATTTAAAGCCCGCTTATGCTGTTTACCAATTCCAAAACCTTCCCATTCATCTCAAAAGTTTGTCAGTATTATAGAATTCTGGATTTAGAAAATAAAATTCCTTGTTGGAGGAACTTGCTTTCTTTCCTTGGTCTTTGAGATGTAAATGTATTACCCAGTCTTCTCTAGGAACTCTTATCTAGCCCATGTCTTTGAAATGCAAATGTCAGTGAGGTAATTCTTATCAGAAAAAGGAAAAGCTATTTGGAAACTAGGTAGATGAAAAATCTTCAGTCATCACAAATATTAGTAAAAAGTTATGCCATCTGAGCAGGTAACCTTAACTTATTCCATCTGCCAGAAACACTATTTGGACCCAACTGTTGTTTTTATAAACTAAAAAAGTGAGTTTTTATAAACTAAAAGTGAGTTTTACATTATCATAACCCATCAGGACCCAATGGAGCCTTCCAGGGACAGGCCCTACCCCCATGTCCTCTGCTTTAGCTCCTCTGTGAAGTACCTGGATAACAGTATTTGATGCACATTTCCTGAGTTGTCCTATGAGGGGAACCACTGACCAAAACTGCCCGCCCTGGCCAGGCCCGATAGTAACCACTTGCATGAGTTATCTTACAACAGGAGGGCCTGGTAAGGAACTCGGAACTAACAAGCTACCACCAACTGGAAGAATTCCGGAAAAGTCAAAAGGAGAGAGGAGACGCCAGTCCACATGTCCTACCAACCTCCCAGAATCTTTCTTGCTGGAATCCATCTTGGCTGAGCTATGCACGTGTCACCAGGAAGGACCCTGATTCAGAATGATTGGCCAGAGACAACCCAGAAACTAATCCCATCACCATAAAACCCGAGACTGTGAGCCACATGGCATAGCAGTCCTCCCGGGTTCCCTTACACTGCTACTCTCTGCCCTGGCGCTCCTTTCCAATAAAGTCTCCTGCTTTGTCAGCACGTGTGTCTCCTCAGACAATTCATTTCCAAGTGTTAGACTGTTGGAAGCCAACCTGGAGCCTCTGTGCCATGACAGGGTCATGGAACAACACCAAGACAGCGCTGCAGGGCAGTGCTGCGCCCAGGAAGCTGACTACATCTCTTCTGATCTGTTTTGTAATTTTGTGCTTCTGCCTTGAAAAAGTACATGGGGGATTTGCCCCTTGTCCCAAGCTTAACCGTGTAAAACATCCTCTTCCCCCTCCCAAACCAAAACCTACGAATTGGGACTTTTTAACAACAGCCCCTGGCTGGTGGGAGAAAAAACAAACAACCTGGAAATGTAGGGTTGTTTCTATGGAAAACACC
>NC_041217.1:67998393-68027969 GCF_002837175.3 Physeter macrocephalus
AGAGAGAGATCATGCTTGTACATACACAGTGTTATTGATTTATTTAACTTTCCCTCGCCGACGCTGTCCATCCCTCGGGTATTCCTGGACCTGCAGGAGCTGGACTCCCGCATTAGATAAGAGCCCACTCTCGGGCCCTGGAAGGGATCCCCCTTCCTGCAACAGTTTGATTAAAACAGGCATGTCTTTAGAGGTATCAGCGTTAAATATAATACTTTTACAACTCAGCAGGACACTATGGGGCCTTTTTGGGACAGACCCCTCCACCATATCCTCTGCTTTTAGCTCCTTCCTGAAGTGCCTAGATAATAGTATATGATGTGCATTTCCTGAGTTGTTTTACAGCTGCTAAAACCACCACCAAATGGAAGAAATTAGCTACTTGATGATCATAAGCAGTAGCTTCCAGACCTATTGGCATCTAAAGATTGATAATGTTAACCCCTGTGACACTGTCCTGTTACCTCACCACTGCCAATTAGAGAATTGTGCACAAGCTTATCACATACCCTGGGACTCTACTCCCTCACCTTGCCTTTAAAAATACTTTGCTGAAACCCAATGAGGAGTGTGGGCTTTTTGAGCACTAGCTGTCCTGAACTCCTTGCTTGCCGCCCTGCAATAAACACTGCACTTTACCACAACCTGATGTCAGTAGTAGATTTGAGGCAGGAGATAGATGGGCTCCAGGCTAGACATTTACAACTGGCCTCCTGTTCACACTTCCTGGGGTGAGAAGAAGATGGGCTCCAGGCCGGACATTCATTACCAGCCCCCTGTTTACATTTCCTGAAGCAAAAGACAGACAGCTCCAGGACTACATATTTATGACTCCTGTCTATATTTCGAGATATGCACCATGATAAAAAAAACGGCAACAGAAATAGGGTAAATAACTGGACATTGGACATTTGTATGGCAGGGACAGAGTGGGACTAAACCCTGTTAAAAGCTCAAGAGGTCATACATTTCCTATCCTTGGGGCAAGGGAAACACTGCACATGCACAGAAAGGCTCCTTGGGGTCAAAAAGAAGGGGGCACCACCCCATAATATGTGATGCTAAGGCCATTCCACAGGCCTCTGGGCTGAAATCCATCTTGGAAAAAAGTTGCACATGCATGTTGGGGAGGGTCCTAGGGCAGGGTAGGTGTGGAAAAAGAAACCAGATAATTGGCCAAAGGTAAACAAAGACCCGGAAGAACTGCCCTATATAAACGATTTAACTGCCTCTTTACTGCACTCTTCCTCATTAGGGAGGATGCCCACACCCTATCTCTCCAGGTGTGCATCTCTGCCTTGCTTCTATCATAACTAAACAAACTGTTTCTCTGTGTGCTCTCCCACTTGTTGTTGTGCTATGTCTCCAATAATAAACTTTGTACCTGTTTTTACAGTTTTGCCTCCGTGAGAAATGCATTTTTCACTGGGCGCAAGAGACAGGGGGTGTGGTGGCTAGGATTCCTGGTTTTCATCCAGGCTACCCAGGTTCAATTCCTGGGCAGGGCATTAAAATCTCACTTCACACCACCACTCACTGCTGCTTCTCCAAGATCAGACTGGCATTACTGCACCTGAGCTAGCAGACCCACATTTGGTTCAGTAACACTTTTATTCTACCTAGGTTTACTAAAAGTCAAATAAGCTCATGTTATCTCTGTTACAGAATTTGTCAGCAAGGAAGATAACTTAAGGTGATGGTTAGCAATTTAAACAAAATTGTTAAGAACAAATAAATAGAGATAAGGTACAAGTTTATAAATGAAGTTTTCAACAATAATTATGTTTTATGATACATCTACTTAAAAATAGTTTCCAAAATCTTTTTGGTAACTGAAAACCTTAATATTAGGGCTTCCCTGGTGGCGCACTGCTTGAGAGTCCTCCTGCCGATGCAGGGGATACGGGTTCGTGCCCCGGTCCGGGAGGATCCCACATGCCGCGGAGCGGCTGGTCCCGTGAGCCATGGCCACTGGGCCTGCGCGTCCGGAGCCTGTGCTCCGCGACGGGAGAGGCCACAGCAGTGAGAGGCCCGCGTACCGCAAAAACAAAACAAAACAAAACACAAAACCCTTAATGTTATACTAAACTTAAATGATGGATATTCATTGAATATCTGGATCATTTCCAAATTAGATAAAATACTGAAACATTAATTACTGAACATAGGTTTATCTGCTTTTGGCTTCCTTTTACAGAGGAACTAAAGATATTTGGGTCACTTAGTAAACATGGTTTTTGCCACATTGAAAACTTTTACTATGAGGAGGAATATACTTCTAAAAATTATGAAATGTTTTTTGTATATTTGCCAGTCCACAAAATGCTAGTGCAACACAGTCCACAATTGCTTACTTTTTAGTTTTCACTAGGAATTAAGGGATTCTAAGGGTAAGAATTATAATTAAAAACATGAAGCCAAGACTACTAGAAATAACAAGGGAAACATCTCTATGCAAGGTATGGAGATGTGTTTTTGTTAGGAAAAAAAGAGTAATTTTGTCCTAAAGTAAAATGATTGTTCTAGAGTAAGAAAGAGAAAAAATTAGGAAAAAATTTGAATGGATGTAAAAAAGTTGTAGAATGTTTGTGGGAAAGGATTCTTGGGAAAGTAATTTTAAGTGTGGTCAAGCTGGAAAGTGTGGCTAAGATTGGGATGGATTTATTTTAGGTTTTTTTTTAATGTTAATATCACAAGTAAACTGGTACAAAATTAAAATTTGATTTTCTATCTGTTAAAAAAAAGAACTTTTATTGCACTATTGGTCTGCTCTTGATAAGAAATTGGGAAAGTTTTTTTCTTTTTTAACCCTTTGGGTAAACTACTTGGAAAGCAAAGATTTTGAGTCTTACCAAAATAATTTCCTGTGTTTCATGTTGTCTTTATCAGATCTTTAATTACTTAAGAAAACCCAGTCTTCTCAATATTAAAAGATTTGCTCATAACTATAACCTTCTTCACTGGCATTTAAAATCTTTTTTTTTGGCTGCACTGTGTGACATCCAGGATCTTAGTTCCCCAACCAGGGATCGAATGTGCATGCACCCCCTGCAGTGGAAGTGTGCAGTCTTAACAACTGGACCACCAGGAAAGTCCCTGGCCTTTAAAATCTTTTATTGTCACTCTAGTTAAATAGATAATTATTATTTCACAATGATCTGTGACCCTATTTAGGCAAATGTTCAAACCTTTTGCCATCTTTACAATTCCAATTCCCAAAATCAAATTCATCTTTTATTTTTTAAAATTTTAATTTATTTTTGGCTGCTTTGGGTCTTCGTTGCTGCACGTGGGCTTTCTCTATTTGTGGTGAGCAGGGCTACTCTTCGTTGTGGTACATAGGCTTCTCATTGTGGTGGCTTCTCTTGTTGCACAGCACAGGCTCTAGGCACGTGGGCTTCAGTAGTTGTGGCGCACAGGCTCAGTAGTTGTGGCACATGGGCTTAGCTGCTCCGTGGCATGTGGGATCTTCCCAGACCAGGGCTCAAACCTGTGTCCCCTGCATTGGCAGGCGAAGTCTTAACCACTGCGCCACCAGGGAAGTGCCCCCAAAATCAACTTCTAAATGGAGTCTTTTTAACCTCAAAGTAACTTTAAGATTTCCCAGACATCCCCCGGAATTCTCAAGAGATTTGTCTCTCAGGTTGTAAAGGAGAGATGTTAAACTAATTACGTTTATTTGGTATGTTAGATTATATGAGAAACATTGTCAAATAACAAGTGATGATAAATCTTCTTAGGGTATATGTGTATGGATATATGTTACTAATATAGGTATTACAGAAATTGTTTTATGGTGTTAGAAATTTGTCAATACTCTTATTTGTTCAATTATCCTAAATTATTGTATGCCACAGAATTAACTACATTTCCTTATCAAATGAATTCTCATCAGATTTTTATCCATGGGCATTTTTAAGTCTTTTGTCACTAACAGAAAGTTATTGTTTTACTTTGATGCTTTTGCAGAATGAGACTCATGGCAAGGCCCTACAAAGAATTCTTGACCACTGATACTTCTGCCAAATTACCAGGTGTCAAACCTTGCGAGTACATTTCACAGCTGAAAAAGGCTCCACCTGACATCTGGTTCTGTACAAGTGCTGGAGACCTCACAATCAAGCTTACTAGAATGGGAAACTGCCTGATGTCGTGTAGACTGCTTACACCCGAGACATTGGAACAAACAAGAATCCTGGTCCCTTCCACTCTCAACATGAAACACCTTCTCCATTTTGTACCTGCTTCACCATTCTTTCTATTATCACTTGTAAAGATAATGTTATCATCTGTATTTCTGGGGCTCTTGCAAAGGGGGAGACCTATCTGATTATTAAGTTTCCCACTGAAGACCCCACTTGGTCTATGATGCTGGTGATCCTGTAGTTGTGCCTGTTACAAACTTCTCCATGATTTCTTTTTTTTTTTTTTTTGTGGTATGCGGGCCTCCCTCTGTTGTGGCCTCTCCTGTTGCGGAGCCTGTCGCGCAGGCTCAGCGGCCATGGCTCACGGGCCCAGCCGCTCCACGGCATGTGGGATCCTCCCAGACCGGGGCGCGAACCCGGTTCCCCTGCATTGGCAGGCGGACGCGCAACCACTGCGCCACCAGGGAAGCCCTTCTCCATGATTTTTAATGCCTCAGTTTCTCTGGCCAAATGAGGCACCCTCTCTATCCTGTTAGACTCCTAACCCTGACCCTGCAAATCAATTTCTCTGGTCCAGTTAACAACTAGTACAAAGAGAAATCAGAACAATATTCTCTGTGCAGTCTACAGACCCTTAACTCTTTTTTTTTTTTTTTAATATTTTTTTTTTGTGGTACACGGGCCCCTCACTGTTGTGGCCTCTCCCGTTGCGGAGCACAGGCTCCGGACGCGCAGGCCCAGTGGCCATGGCTCACGGGCCCAACCGCTCCGCAGCATGTGGGATCCTCCTGGACTGGGGCACGAACCCACGTCCCCTGCATTGGCAGGCGGACTCTCAACCACTGCGCCACCAGGGAAGCCCAAGACCCTTAACTCTTAAATCATAAATCATCTGACCTCCAGGGCTTGGCTGATCACTCTGCACTCCTATTCCAATATTCTCCATCATGGGAATACCTCTTTTGGTGGTGCCACTTTTGCTTCTCCCAGGTTTATCATATCTGTGGATGATAGTACCCCCTCATGCATGGGAAGCTCAATGTTTAAATAATTGGGAGGTGGTGAGAAGCTGCGGTCTGAGCTAACTCTTTATGTCTCCGACTGCCCACAATCAAATCAAGGCTTCACGATGGGCTGCACCTATCTACCTACATTACAGATCAAATGGGAATTACCAGGAGGCATTCATGACTCAAAATTTTCTTCCTTTGGCAGATCCCCGTTTCCCAGACTAGGAGTCAGTGTGATCACAGAATCCACTGCTAAAACAGTAGCTGCCCAACCAAAATCCCTAGATTCTCTGGCCAAAGTTGTTCTTGTAATAGGAAAGCCCTTGATCGTCTTTTAGCTAAGCAAGGAGTGTCTGTGCCATAGCCAACACCACTTGCTGCACTTGGATTAACACTTCTGGGAAGGTTGAAATTCAGTTACCTAACATAACTAAAAAAGCCACTTTGCTCACAAAAATGTCTCCTTCAATGCGGCCTTTCTTTGATTTATTTGATCTATGTTGGGTCATGGGGACTGTGGTTTTTGAGTGCCCTCCAAATGTTGGGAATTACTCTGCTTATAGTCGTTATAATAGTCTCCCTGGTGGTCTACGTTCTCTCAAAAGCTTTAAATGCATGTGTCAGCTGTGGGAGACCAGACAAATGATCTCCGACACAAATGTCCTCCCTTCATCTAGAACGCCAAAAATGGGATTAAGGAAACAGCTAACTACTCTACGGAGACCTCAATATCCTAACCTATGGGTTCAGTCAGAGAGCCAACCTGATTCCAATATCAAACAGAAGCGGTAGCTCAGAGTCATGCCAGTATTTTAAGTTTGATCAACACTCTTAGTACAACTGAAAGTGTGATCAAAGTGGGGTGGGATTAATAAAGTTAATTTACGTATCAGGACCCTTAATATGGAGGCTGTCCCACTGGCCCAGCCCACACCTCACATCTAAACCTAAGGCAGCCTGCACTTACAGAAAACACCTGTCAAGGTAACCTAACATACACCAATCACAATCCTCCAACTCAGTTTTAGCCAGCTTACCTTACCCTAGGAATAGGATACACTGGGTTGTCCAGTTTCAATTTGGGGGGAAAAGTTTTTATAAGCAAAATTTGGGGTGAAGGCTGTATGGTGTGTGACTTTCTTCTGATTGGTGGATGGTGAGATAATAAGGAAGCCTTCCAGGAATCTTGTGCTCAGCATGAAGTTACCGTCTTCCACGAGGACCTTAGTTTTTTTTGTTTTTTGGCTGCCTTGGGTCTTTGTTGCTGCGTGTGGGCTTTCTCTACTGCAGCAAGCAGGGCCTACGCTTCATTGTGGTGCGCGGGCTTCTCATTGCGGTGGCTTCTCTTGTTGCGGGGCACCGGCTCTAGGTGCGCGGGCTTCAGTAGTTGTGGCTCGTGGGCTCTAGAGCACAGGCTCAGTAGTTGTGGTGCACGGGCTTAATTGCTCTAGCGGCATGTGGGATCTTCCCGGACCAGGGATTGAACCTATGTCCCCTGCACTGGTAGGCAGATTCTTAACCACTGCGCCACCAGGGAAGTCCTGGGACCTTAGGTTGTTTTTTTGTTTTTCTTTTTTTTTGTGGTATGCGGACCTTTCACTGTTGTGGACTTTCCCGTTGCGGAGCACAGGCTCCGGACGCGCAGGCTCAGCAGCCATGGCTCACGGGCCTAGCCGCTCCGCGGCATGTGGGATCTTCCCGGACTGGGGCACGAACCCGTGTCCCCTGCATCGACAGGCGGACTCTCAACCACTGCGCCACCAGGGAAGCCCGGGACCTTAGTTTTGAAACCAAGCAGGACCCTGTGGGGCTCATGGGCAAAGAACCCTTTCTGTGTCCTGTCTGTTCCTTGTTTGTAGGGAATAGACTCTAGCCTCCATGACCTTCCCTGAGTTCCAAAGGGCAGATTCAAACAGTTGCTAATCAGGGAAGGGAGGGGATGCAGAGATAAGGGAGGAGCAGACAAGAAACAATAGTGCAGCCTTGGGGCAGAGTCCTGGTTCCACCTCAAGGGATACACATAACAGTATCTTTGAGCTCTTCTACAGAACTAAAACCCCCAACAAATGGAAGATGAACTACTTGATGAAGCAAACCTCATTCCAGAGAGAAATTCATGGTTTGATAGCCTCAAGAACCAGAGAAGCTTATCCAGAGACCACCTGAGGCCAGATTAAAGGAGTGCAGGCGCTGCACACACCTTAATCTTATCAGCAACCCTGCCATTGAAACATTGCTATAAAACTCCTTACCAAATCCTCCTGGGTTGCGACACACAGTTTTTCAGGGGCATGAGCCTGCTGTGTCCCCCTTTGCCCAGCAAAGCAATGAAGCTATTCTTTACTACTTCACCCAAAACTTTGTCTCCAAGATTTGACTCAGCACCCGTGCACAAAGGCTGAGTTTTTGGCATCAGTTTCTGCAGAAGAACTCAAAGATATGTGTCATATTGCTATGTATATCCCTTGAGGAGGAGCTAGGACTGTTTTTTTTTTTATCACTGAGCTACTGTTTCTTGACTGCTTTGCTTTATTTCTGCATTCCCTCACTTCCCTAATTAAAAACTGCTTGCATCTGCGCTTTGGAACTAGAGAAGTTCTAGGAGGCTGAAGCTTTTTCCCTACAAACAAAAAACAAGGGACATGGAAAAGCTTTTATACCCAGGAGGGCCCAGCAGGGTCGGTTTCAATTGCCTTTAGCTTAAAATAATTCTCACACAAAAGGGCACATTTTGGGGAGGCTCATTCTGAATCCCTATACCTTCATTTGCACACAAAAAAACTGTTAAAAGATAAACTGAGGCATATTAAAGTTTTTTAAAAGTTCATTTGAGCAAAAATCAATTCCAGTTGGGCCACACCAAACTGGAAGTGATTAGGAGTGGTCCACAAATAGGAACTTGGCGAAAGACTTTTTAAGAGAAAAGATGGAAGCAAAGCAAGGAAATTATTTGATTGGCTATAGGTTAAGTATTTGCATTATTTTAGAAAAGCCTAGGTGGCTCTTTGTAATTGGTTGAGAAGGGAGCAGAATATGCCACCCCAAAATATGCCTCTCTGGCTTAAGGATTATCTTGAGGTGCTTATTTTTTAGAAACAGCAGATACTGGAAAAGCTCTGAAAACTAAGCAGAATTTTCTCTTGGAAAGGGAAATTTACATTTAGAAGGGAAATTCCCATTTATATGGGTATCTAGCTATATATACCAGGAAGAGAAGGATCACTCTAAATCACAAGAAATTCTTATCAATGGAGAAGACACAGACTTAAATCTGCATAACAACCTTACCCTTTAATGTGCTTTTCCTGATAACCTGCCATAACTGGCTCCTCCACTTCCAAAATCTTTCTTCTGTCTTTAGCAGAATATAGTGTTTAAGGTGATGCACCATTTCAGGGAGCCACTCAGTTTTCCTGGGTATTTCCCGCGTGTACAGGAGGTATATATGTTATCAAAATTCTGTTTGTTTTTCTACTGTTAATCTGTCTTTTATTATGGGGCTGGGTGGTGGGGGGACGGGGGGCAGGTGTCTCAACCAAGACCCTAGAAGGGTAGAGGGAAAACTATTTTTCCTCCCATACAAAACCAAAACATAAGTAGGAGTCTCTCCTTCCCATCACAGCTGAGAAAAGAGTAAAGAAAGAACAAACTACAAGGAGATGTTTCTAAAAGAAAAGTGAAATGAACAGGACCCTGGGGGGCCGACCCGGTGCACATCCTTTCTGTGTCCCTTTCTTGTTTGCAGAAAAAATGCTTCAGCCTCCTAGACCTTCACTGAGTTCCAAAGAGCAGATTCAAACACTTAACTAATCAGGGGAGTGAGGGAATGCAGAAACAAAGGAGGAGCAGTTAAGAAACTATAGTGCAGGAACCGGGCAAGGTCCTGGTTCCTCCTGAAGGAATATACATAACAGTATCTTTGAGTTTTGCAGGAACTAAGGCCCCCATCCAGGTGGAGGATGGTAACTTCAGACTGAGCCCAAGATTCCCGGAACACTGTCCTGTTGCCGAAACCGTGCAACTCCGATTGGGACTTGAACCTATGGTTTTTTCAATTGAGATCACACACTTGGTCTCAGGACTTAACGAAGCTCAGGTTCTTGATGTCTCATCACAGAAAGAATTCAGTCAGAGACAAAGTGATAGGTAAGAAGTGGATTTATGTAGAGAGAAACACACTCCACAGACAGAGTGTGGGCCATCTCAGAAGGCCAGAGGCCCCAAAATATGGTGTGGTTAGTTTTTATGGGCTTGGTAACTTCATAGGCTAATGAATGGGAGGATTATTCCAACTATTTCAGCGGGGGGGGGGGGGGGGGCAGGGATTTCCAGGAATTGGGTCACTGCCCACTTTTGCCTTTATTTATTTATTTATCCTGAAAATTGCTCCTTTCTTGGATATTGATTTTTTTATAGTTGTTAATTGAAGTACAATTCACATCACATAAAATTAACCATTTTAAAGTATACAGTTCAGTGACATTTAGTACATTCACAGTGTTGTGCCACCACCCCCTCTATCTAGTTACAGATCATTTCCATCAGTCCAAAGTAAAGCCATGTACCATTAAGCAGTTTCTCCCCATTGTCTCTTCCCCCCAGCCCTGGCAACCACCAGTCTGTCCTCTGAATTGATCTAAGCTGGGCCACTTTTGGCTTTTTATGGTTAGCTCTGAACTGTCATGACCCTGGTGGGTGTGTCATTTATCTTATGCATTACAGTGAGCATATAATGAGGCTCAAGGTCTACTGGAAGTCGAATATCCCGCCATCTTTAATCTAGTTAGTTCTAAGCAGTTTTGTCATGTCCTACGGCTATGTCATTCTTTTAAAGGTTGTGCCCTGCCCCCTTCCCTCCTGTTTCATTACGTCACCAGCAACCAATCAGAAGTAAGTCATACACCTTGCAGCCCTCACCCCAAATTTTGCCTATAAAAATTCTCCCCAAAAACCATCAGAGAAGGGCTTCCCTGGTGGCACAGTGGTTGGGAATCTGCCTGCCCGTGCAGGGGACGCGGGTTCGAGCCCTGGTCTGGGAGGATCCCACATGCCGCGGAGCAACTGGGCCCGTGAGCCACAACTACTGAGCCTGCGCGTCTGGAGCCTGTGCTCCGCAACAAGAGAGGCCGTGATAGTGAGAGGCCTGTGCAATGCGATGAGGAGTGGCCCCTGCTCTCCGCAACTGGAGAAAGCCCACGCACAGAAACAAAGACCCAACACAGCCAAAAATAAATAAATTTAAAAAAATAAAAGAGCCTTAAAAAAAAAAAACAACCCATCAGAGAGTTCCTCTTTTTTTTTTTTTTTTTTTTTAGCACGAGCTATACATTCTCCTTGCTTGGCCCTACAATAAACTTTCTCTTCTCCAAACTCTGATGTTTTAGTTTGTTTGGCCTCACTGTTAGGCACACAAACTTGCATTTGGTAACAATTTTGGTGAGCCAGCCCAGGAGTCTGTGCCCATGGCAGGCTGACTCCAGCCAGTGGCAGACCCTTGAGTCCCCAGCAGCTGCCGGAGCTCAGTTTGCTCTGGGGAACTCAAACGCACTCTTCCTGACAGTGCTGGCCACCCAGCATGAGGCTTTTTGGAGTTGAGAAATGTTCTGAGCTACCGTCCACGTTCTGCATCACTTGGGGCTGAGTTGCTCCAGCTTGTGCAGGCTGGGAATTTCTCTCCACTCCATCTGGGCTCATTCCCTTGTAGGAAATGAGCCACTCTGGGCTCATTGTGACCCACTCTGGGTCCGTTCTCTTTCAAGAGCTGGGCCAATCTGTTTGGAGGCCTCCGTCTGGGAGTGGGAGTAGAATTTTGGACTACACCTCCTCTGATTTTCTATCTGTGTGACCATACCTTATTTGTTGTTTGTGTTTTTGTGTGTATTGTTTTGGGGAGAGCCACTCTGGCTTGCTCGGGCTGGGAAAATTCTACCCACACCATCTCGGCTCACTTCCTTTTTAGGGAGTCAGCCATTCTGGGCTCCTTGCAAGACACTCTGGGTCTATTCTCTTTGAGGAGCCAGGCCACTCTGGAAGCCTGCATCTGGGAGTGGAAGTGGAATTTTTGGGCTACACCTTGTCTGATCTTTTGTTTGTGGGACAATATTTGTTGTTTGTGTGTGTGTGTATCAGTACTGCCATTGGCTGGTTGAGACATCTACAGTCTTTGAGCTCTGTTAAGGTATTCTTCTTTATTGCACTGGCTTTGCCTATAGTGGAGCACTGGTTGGGAATTTCCCTTTCTGGGCCTAGGGAACTGTGAACCTGAGAGACCGTTCTGCATTGCATTGGTTTGCTATTTGGCTGTGAATAATTAAGGATGGGTGACCAGAGCTCTGTTCATCTTGTAGTCTCCTAGTGGGTATTTTTGCTCCCATGAATGAAAGGAATTGGTATTTCTCTTCCTGTGCCTTTGAGATGTAGATGATCTACCTCAGCTCTCAGGAATTTTAATCTAATCATGGTTTAACTTAAATTTTACTGACCAGAGTGGCCTGTTTTGTGGCTTACTAAACATACATTGTACATCTGCTTTGGTGATTGAGGAGGGGAATGCATTTAAGAGTCAAAATGGGGGTAGCTATGGTTCAGTCATCCAATGTAAAACTAGGTGGATGTGATTTCAAGCGCTTTCATGTATTGCTGAGAACTTGAATTTTCCAAACTGTATCAGATTTAAGAACACCACCAGCCATCCGCAAAACAATATCTGCTAGCAGCTGCCAACTGCAACCTTATTGTCTGAAGGTCTCCTCTTGTAACTATGAAACCTTTCTCTTACTTTAGTGACAAAGTGACTAAATAGTAGTGACAAACAAATAGTAGTGACAAACAACATAGCTCAAGCTATAGTCTCCCAGCAGAAGGCACTAGATTCTTTAGATATATATTAATATCCCAGGAGAGACTGATACCCAGAAAAATAGAATAATTCAAAAGTCTGCTTGATTACAAGAGATTCGTAGAGAGGACCCGCTCCATAACTTATTGTTCTGGTTGCCATCTGAACTAGGAACACTCCTTTGGGAAATGCTACAAGGATGTATTTTGATCATTATTCTAATTGTAATATCTCTATTAGTTTTCAAATGTCTGTCCAGCTGCTATGACAAAGCCATCAAAAACAGAGGTAATGTATTTTCGTAATACAAAATGTTGATGCTAAGCTTGGGACTCAAGAATTCTTTGAAATGAAAGTCAATGACTTTCTCTCCTCTAATCCTGAAAAACTGACTTTGCCCCCATTCAGCAAGAAGTAAAAGAGCAGTTGTCACCCTGTTCTCCTCACGAATGAGGCGTATCAGAGAAAAGGGGGGAATTGTAACGAGCAGAACTGTATGGGGCCTTCCTGGGACAGACCCCTCCCCACATCCTCTGCTTTACCTCCTCTCTGAAGTACCTAGATAACAGTATCTGTCGCACATTTCCTGAGTTGTTTTACAGATGCTAAAAAACCCACCAAATGGAAGATGTTAACTACTTGATGACCATGGGCACATATAGCCCCCAGGCCTACTGGAGCCTAAGGACTGTTAATGTTAACCCCGTGACACTACCCTGTTACCTCATTATCTACCAATCAGAGAACTGTGCATGAGCTGATTCCATACCCTGCAACTCCCCTCCCTCACTTGGTCTTTAAAAATGTTTTCTTGAAACCCATCAGGGAGTCCAGGCTTTTTGAGCACTAGCTGTCCCAGATTCCTTGCTTGGTGCCCTACAACAAACGCTACACTTTCCTTTACCACAACAGGATGTCAGTAGATTGACTTTACTGCGTGTGGGTGAGAGGACCCTTTTGGTTCAGTAACAAAATGATTACAAATACAAGGGCACACTGCTTATTCAAAACTGAAATATGGGGCTTCCCTGGTGGCGCAGTGGTTAAGAATCCGCCTGCCAATGCAGGGGACACGGGTTTGTGCCCCGGTCCGGGAAGATCCCACGTGCCGCGGAGCGGCTAGGCCCGTGAGCCACAACGACTGAGCCTGCGTGTCTGGAGCCTGTGCTCCACAACAGGAGAGGCCACGACAGTGAGAGGCCCGCACACCACGATGAAGAGTGGCCCCTGCTCACCGCAACTGGAGAAAGCCCTTGCACAGAAATGAAGACCCAACACAGCCCAAAATAAATATAAAATAAATAAATAAATTTTAAAAAATCCTTCTAAAAAAAAAAAACAAAACTGAAATATGCCAGTGAAAAAGAAGAATTCCTGGCACGTGGGATCTTAGTTCCCCAACCAGGGATTGAACCCACGCCCCCTATATTGGAAGTGTGGAGTTCTTAACCACTGGAATGCCAGGGAAGTCCAGAAAGAAGAATTCTTTAAAAGGGACAGCTTGATTTAAAATGTATATGTCTGGGGGACTTCCCTGGTGTCCAGTGGTAAAGAATCCGCCTTACAATGCAGGGACGTGGGTTTGATCCCTGGTCAGGGAACTAAGATCACACATGCCATGGGGCAACTAAGCCTGCGCACCACAACTACTGAGCTCGTGCACCTTGGCAAGAGAGCCAAAGTGCTGCAAAATACAGAGCCCACGCGCACTGGAACCTGCACACCACAACTACGGAGCCCACACACCCTGGGGCGTGCACGCCACAACTAGAGAAGAGAAAACCTGCACGCCAAAACTAGAGAGAAGCCCAAGTGCTGCAATGAAGATCCTGCGAGCCCCAACTAAGACCCGATGCAGCCAAAAATAATAATAATAAATAAATAATAAATCTTTAAAAAAATGTATATGTCTGGAAATAGGAAAGGTATGAGTAATTCAAAAGTCAGAAAAGACCAGTGATTAAGAGTATGGACTCTGAAGATAGATAGATTCAGATCAAAATCCCCATCCCTTACCAGCTATGTAATCTTAGATATATTATTCATTCTTTCTAAACTTTGTTGCCTCATCTGTAAATTGCAGACTACATTGGTACTTACCTTATACTGTTGTTATGAAGATTAATGAGAAAAATTCATGAATCATGCTGTTAAAAAAACAAAATTCAACTCAGTAAATTTTAAGTGTCTTATTGGCTTTATTCAGTGATTCATGAATCAGGATGTGTCCAATCTAGCAGACAGAAAGGAGTTCTGAGGAGCTGTATAAAATGAAGGACTTTTATAGGCACAAGGGAGCAGGAAGAAGGAAGCTGTATTAGCCCAAAACACAGATTGCTTATGGCAGGGTTACTTTCCTTAGGGGATGGCAGGGGTCTGTCAGGCAGACTACCTAACTAGTGCTGATCAGGTGAGATTCCTGATTCCATTTCTGGGAGAGCCAAAACTGCAATTAGTTTTGGTTTCATGACATGGGGCTTAGCAAAAGTGACTCCATTTTGGGCCTACTGCCTTGTTTTTAACAATGCTTAACAGAGAACCTGGCATAATTTTAGTTTTTATCATTATTATTATTAAAAGACTGGGAGACTAGTTCACTGCTTCTGTATAAGCAGAAAGGGAAGGGGACCCCCAGAGAAAGAGAATCAGGTATGGCTTTTGTCACATAAACCATTTTTGGCCTAAGCCATTTTGTGATCTAAGCCTAGCCATAGTGCTTGCCTTTGAACAGGTCTCAGTAATTAATGGTCTTAAGGGAACAAAAGAATGCAGGAACAAACCACTGTTAGGCAAGAGAAGTAACAATAGCAAAGATAACAGATCAGCTGTAAAGACTCCTAGCTCTGTTTCAGACGTAAAGATTTAGCCTGAAGTGGTCAATCACCAGATCAACTGGAACCTAAGAGACCTTGACCTTTTCTGACCCTCTTGACTTCAATCAACTAAAGCCTGGACTCTGTCAAACTTTGACTCAATTCTATGCTGAATTCTCTTCTGCTCAAGCCCCTTCACGAATATGCATGTACCCTTAGCTTAAAACTTACCCAACTTGGGGCTTCCCTGGTGGTGTAGTGGTAAAGAATCCGCCTGCCAATGCAGGGGACACAGGGTTTGAGCCTTGGTCCAGGAAGATCCCACATGACGAGGAGCAACTAAGCCCATGCGCCACATCTACTGAAACTGTGTTCTAGAGTCCTCAAGCCACAACTACTGAGCCGTGTGCCACAACTACTGAAGCCCACGTGCTTAGATCCTGTGGTCTGCAACAAGAGGAGCCACCGCAATGAGAAGCCTGTGCATCGCAACGAAGAGTAGCCCCCGCTCACAACTAGAGAGAGCCCGCGCGCAGCAACAAAGACCCAATGCAGCCATAAATAAATAAATAAATAAAACGTACCCAATTTGGCTGTTCACGGAGACATTGCTTTGGGAAGGACTCCTTATTTGCTGTAAGTAATGAATCCTTCCTTCTCCTGCTCTTCGGCTTCGTTGTGTCTTGGCTTGACACCCACCAAGAGGCGAACCCAGTTTTGGGGTAGCACTTCCAGTGGGTACTGGTGTTTATGGACCCACTTTGGGAAGGACAGATAAATGCCATAAACTCGGGGCTTCCCTGGTGGCGCAGTGGTTGAGAGTCCACCTGCCAATGCAGGGCACACGGGTTCGTGCCCTGGTCCGGGAAGATTCCGCATGCCACGGAGCGGCTGGGCCCGTGAGCCATGGCTGCTGGGCCTGTGCGTCTGGAGCCTGTGCTCTGCAACAGGAGAGGCCACAACAGTGAGAGGCCCGCGTACCGCAAAAAAAAAAAAAAAAAATAAAGCTATAAACTCAAGTGACTCCAGCTCTAGACACTCTCAGGGTTCTAGACACTTGATTCAGAAGATGCTCTTTTCTCTGCTTGGTTGGGTTCTGTTTCTCTTCTTAATATCCTGACCACCCTTTCAGCAGATCTCTGTAATTGCTTTATCAGCCCTTTCTAGGGTTTCCTGTTACAGCCACTTCCTCAACAGCTGAGACACCCTAGGCAACACTACAATCAGCTGCTGACCCCAAAGGAGGAGGAATTCTGGAAGGAAAGGCAACCACAGAAGGGAAGAGGGGAGAAAGAAAGATGGAATTATAGAAGCTCTGGTTTGAAGGGTCTCAGCCAGGTCCACACACTAGCATCAACAGTCCAGCCTGAAAACTTCCTTTGGGAATTCATGTCTTTGTGTTAAAGCATTGTCACCTTTAACAATCTTTAGTTAGGCAAATACCCTAAGTTAGGTGGATCATTAACTTCAGAGTGTGAATTTGTTCACCATTCACTGTTTTTCAGAACAGCAGAGTGCTGAAGAATTTTGATGAGAGGAGAGAGAAACAATATGAGAGAAGGAAGGGCTATTTCTCAGGAAGCAAAGACCCACTGATCTTGGAGAGACAGCAGTGAGCAGCAGCAAGCAGCATCTGGAAGCAAGACAGGGATCAAACCCTGTTCGCGGTGGTGAGAGTGCCAAATCTTAACCACTACACCGTGAAGGCCACTGGCTAAAGTCTGGCCCCACGTTCTTGTCTGCCTTGAAAAAAATTTTTTGACAAGGAGACAGAAGGTAGAGAGGAAAGTAAGGCATTTATTAGAAAAGCAGAGTATGTGCCGAGAGATGCATGCTCAGAGAAAAGTTGCGCCTTTGGGAAGTTTAAATCATTTATTTATTTTTTTTTGGCTGTATTGGCTATTTGTTGCTGCGCGAGGGCTCTTCTCTAGTTGTGGTGAGCAGGGGCTACTCTTCGTTGCGGTTCACGGGCTTCTCATTGCAGTGGCTTCTCTTGTTGCAGAGCATGGGCTCTAGGCACGCGGGCTTCGGTAGTTGTGGCTCAAGGGCTGAATTGCTCCATGGCACGTGGGATCTTCCCAGACCAGGGCTCGAACCCATGTCCCCTGTATTGGCAGGTGGATTCTCAACCACTGCTCCAACAGAGAAGCCTGGAATTAGATCACTTATAAGGGGGCAGTCTTCTGGGTCTTTGTTTTCCTCTGGCCAATAGTCTTGTTTTGACCTCATGGCTGATTTGCCTCAGGGCCCTTCCTAATGTGCATGTATACCCTTAAGCCAAGGTGGATTTCAATGCAAGGGCCTTTGGGAGAGCTAGCACAACTTTTTATGGTCTGGCGTCCCCTCCCTTTTGACCCCCAAGGAGCCTTTCTGCGCATGTGCAGTTGAGGTCTCCCTGAACCCAAGGATGAGAAATATGTGACCTCTTGATCTTTTACCCAAGTAGGGCTTAGCCCCTCTCTGCTCCTCCCATTACTGTTATCTTAAAGTGTCTACAGGAGACAAAGTCCAGCTATTTACCCTGTCCCTGTTGTTATTTCTATCTTGAAGTATGATTAGGAGGCTGGCTGTAAATGTCTAACATGAGGCACGCGGGCTTCGGTAGTTGTGGCTCAAGGGCTGAATTGCTCCATGGCACGTGGGATCTTCCCAGACCAGGGCTCGAACCCATGTCCCCTGTATTGGCAGGTGGATTCTCAACCACTGCTCCAACAGAGAAGCCTGGAATTAGATCACTTATAAGGGGGCAGTCTTCTGGGTCTTTGTTTTCCTCTGGCCAATAGTCTTGTTTTGACCTCATGGCTGATTTGCCTCAGGGCCCTTCCTAATGTGCATGTATACCCTTAAGCCAAGGTGGATTTCAATGCAAGGGCCTTTGGGAGAGCTAGCACAACTTTTTATGGTCTGGCGTCCCCTCCCTTTTGACCCCCAAGGAGCCTTTCTGCGCATGTGCAGTTGAGGTCTCCCTGAACCCAAGGATGAGAAATATGTGACCTCTTGATCTTTTACCCAAGTAGGGCTTAGCCCCTCTCTGCTCCTCCCATTACTGTTATCTTAAAGTGTCTACAGGAGACAAAGTCCAGCTATTTACCCTGTCCCTGTTGTTATTTCTATCTTGAAGTATGATTAGGAGGCTGGCTGTAAATGTCTAACATGGAGTCCATCTATTTCCTGCCTCAGGAAATATAGACAGTAGGCTGGTTGTAAATGTCTAGCCTGGAGCCCATCTATCTCCTGCCTCACCAAGACAAAGTGAGGGGCTTAGACAGCAGAGTGTTATTTATCTCTGAGAACCTAGGTTAGGAGGGGAGAGATGAGAACTGGTTTTAGACCCAGCTTTGCCACTGTGTGGTATTGGGCAAGGCTCTTTGCTTCTCCGGACCTCAGTAAAGTAAGGGGGTTCTTTATCAGATATGACTTGCAAATATTTTCTTCCAGTGTGTGGCTTGTCTTATTTTCTTGACAGTGCCTTTGCAGAGCAGAAGTTTTTAATTTTAATAAGTTCAAGCTTATCAATTCTTTCTTTCATGGATCATACTTTTGGTATTGTATTTAAACAGCCATTGTCATACTCAAGGTCATCTAAATTTTCCTCCTTTGTTATCTTCTAGGAGTTTTATAATTTTGCATTTAAGTCTATGATCCATTTAGAGTTAATTTATGTGAAGGGTGTAAGATCCGTGTCTAGAATCTTTTTTTTTTTTTGCATGTGGATGTCCAGTTGTTCCAGCATTATTTGTTGAAGAGGTTATTTTTTT
This sequence comes from Physeter macrocephalus, assembly GCF_002837175.3. Lineage (NCBI taxonomy): Eukaryota > Metazoa > Chordata > Mammalia > Artiodactyla > Physeteridae > Physeter > Physeter macrocephalus. The sequence goes on from NC_041217.1 coordinate 68,016,958, forward strand.
CTCTATTGTATTCCCTTTGCTTCTTTGTCAAAGATCAGTTGGCTATATTATGTGGGTCTATTTCTGGGCTCTCTGTTCTGTTCCATTGATTTATTTGTCTCTTCTATTATATTTTTAATTAATTTATTTATTTGGCTGCACAGGGTCTTCGTTGTGGCAGGCAGGAATTTCGTTGCCACGTGCAGGATCTTCCTTGCGGCATGCGGGATCTTTAGTTGCGGCATGTGGGATCTTTTAGTTGTGGCATGCGGGATCTAGTTCACTAACCAGGGATCGAACCTGGGCCCCTGCATTAGGAGCACAGAGTCTTAACCAATGGACCACGAGGGAAGTCCCTATCTATTCTATTCTTAAGAGTTCTTCCTGTCCTAACCAGATCTTCCTGTTCATTAGCCCATATGTTAATGAAGATAAGCATTGACTCATTTCCAATTTTACCCAAATCAGGCTCCAGATTCTGCTTTCTCTTCAGTGTGATTCCCAGGCTGAGGACAAGAATGCTCACATTTATTTAGCATCAGATTTTATTACCCTAAATCAACAGAATGGCCTCAATTAGTAATTATCTAATAATTGTCAGAAAGAATGCTCAGTGTCAACTTCTCTAAAATGATATTGGGAAGGGAAATCCTTGGCAGTCCGGTGGTTAGGACTCTGTGCTTCCACTGCAACGGGCCTGGGATCGATCCTTGGTCAGGGAACTAAGATCCCTGTGGTGCGGCCAAAAAAAAAATTTTTTTTAATAAAATAAAATGATGTTGGCAGTTGGGGAGAATATTCCCCCAAAGTTTAGGTGTCTTATACTTTCTTTCATTAGAGATGGAATGAGCAAGTCTTGCAGGCAGAAATTTACTTAAAGAGGATTACTGCATTTGCATCAATTCATAAATGAATAATTTAATCCCTGAAGTTTAACACCATTGAGTACAGTCAAGATGATATTTACCTACAAAACCACCAGAGTAATTGGTACTAAGATGCTCCCTACACTCATAGAACAATGTCAGTGTTTCCACTGATTGACTGATTTTTTAATAACATAGCATCTGTTTAGTTCACCTCTCATAGTAGTAAAATCAAGCAAGTTAGCTCAATAGATATGAATCCTTTGGGATCAGGATGGATGGATGTCTGTGGGTATGTTGACAGCAAAAATGTCTATGGCTGGAGGTTCATAGATTAAAGAGCAAATTAGAAATTGTGTTGAGGAGACAGTATCAAGTGTCAAAATCAGAGAATTCTTCCAAATAGATAATCAAAAGGACTTGAGAGTTTGAGAGCTGAATTACAGATAAATGGGAGAGAGTTCTAGGTGAATACCAAAGGCAATACCAATTGCTGTTTGCTAATTAGAGATTGTCATTCCATATTAACTAGGGACATGGAATAGATAAGCATCACCAGATAAAGGGCTTGGAGAAGAAGAAACAGTTTCTCAGTAAACCTGACAAGACAAATTTGTTGTTAAATATACCTCTATTGCAGTGCTGTTCAGGAGAAATGTAATGTGAGCCACATATATAAATTCAAATTGTCTAGAAGCCACATTTAAGAAAGTAAAAAGTGAAAAATCATCCCATCCTTGATGGAGATGATCCCTCTAGCATTTATGAAATAACAAATATATAAATTTTACATTAATTTTTTTATACATCCAGATACAATAGCCATAACATAGGGAAAAAATAGGTAATGTAATATCTAAGATAATGAGATAATGTCAATACATACCTGATATACACACTCTACTTCCCTTGCCTTGCTCGCAGCTAGAAGAGGCAGCCCTAGGTCTTTCAGGTTGACAAAATCCTTTCCTAATTTCTCCCCCAGCCCTCTCAATTCAGGCTAGGTCCCATCATTGCCCAAGGAGGAGTTCAGTGAGTGACCAATGACTAATCAGACTGTCTTTAGAAATTAACTGAGGGTCAGAGACCTTAGTTAGATGATGGCAGGTACTTAATTGTAAGATCATATAGAGTCAGACCATGCTAGGTCATGTTAAAGTAAAGCAAGCCATCTAAGAGAAGGAGAGAGGATAGAAGGGAGGAAGGAAAGGGGAGAGAGTGAGAAAGCAAAAGAGAATCAGAATTGATTAATTTTGAAATTGGAGAGAAGTAGAGAGAAAAGCAGATGAGAGTGGTCATGTCTTCAGATTCTGGCTTCCCAAAAACACTTCCAGTTTTGCTTTCAGTTAGCTCACATCATACTTTGTTCTCTGTCTTTGAGTGTCTTTTTTATTTAATCTAGTATGAGTGGGTTTTGTTTTCTTTAAATTAACATTTTTTTCTAGTTGAGGACACAGTCTAATGACACACCTTAGAGAGAATCAGCTTCTCAAGCTACTAGTTTCATCAGAGGGGAGCTCAGGGAAGGGTTGGAAGGATGGAAATAAAAAGCTTTTAACTTACAGTTGTACTGAGTGAGGGCTCACCTCATTCCTTTGGATATTTGCCTAAACAAAATAGGATTAGAAAAGTTATTTTCTTCTTCAAACCAAAAACAAAACAAAAAATTCAGAGAAAAAGTCAAATAAATGATTTACTCTCCCAGATTTTTGTGCTACTGTCCACCTCCACTGTAATTCTTGACTGTGATGTTCTCATCACATTTCTTCATGTTGCAACAGTTTGTAACAGGGAAGAGCCAAATCTGACTATATGTGGTATCTGTTTCTTTCACTTTAACCTTTGCTTCTTTTGCTTCTTGTTGCTTTTGTTCACTAAAAGGATACTGTCAGTACATAATGGCCTGCCTTGGGGAACCCTGCCCCTCTGCCTGAATGTTAAACCAAAGTGCCTTTGTTCAGGGAAACATCTGGACCCTGTCCACCTGTGATGGCTTCAAGAAAGAAGAAATTAACACATCCCATCCCCTATGCTAGCCATTCTAGGGGACATTTGCAAAACTTATGGCCTTTTTATTTACTTCCTCATCTCCTCCCACTCTCTGTGCTATAAAAGAAACTGGCATCCAAACCCTGATAAGATGGTTATTTTGAGCCTTTAGTCTGCCATCCTCCTGGTCTGCTGGCTTTCCGAATAAAGTCGTATTCCTTGCCTCAACACCTCGTCTCTGATTTATTGGCCTGTGCTGCAGCGAGCAGTGAGCTTGGACTTGGTAACAATTACACCCTCCAGAGTTAAGAGTGCAGGAAAAAGTGTCCCTTCCATCACAGGTATGTGGAGCCAGACTCCACTCTCATTGCCTTAACCGTGGAAGGTTTCCCCTGTGGGCCCCTACCACCTTAGGTGCCATATTACACGATAAAGGAGTATGTTTACTTTCATTTTAAATGGGATTGCATAATTTTTCAGAAACCCATACATTAGTTCCATAGGGTATTTGAAGAGGGAAGAGAGAGGGCCTTCTTCAAGAAGGAGTATTTAAAAAAAAGTAAAAAGGAACAGGTAAAATTAATATTTTATTTAACCTAGTGTATTAGTTTTTTAGGGCTGCCATAAAAAAAGTACCACAAACTGAGTAACTTAAACAACAGAAATTTATTATTTCCATTTCAGAGGCTAGGAGTCAGATCAAAGTGTCAAGTAGGGCCATGCCCCCTCTGAAGGCCGGAGGGAAAGATCTGTTCTAGGCCTCTTTCCTAGGTTCTAATAGTTCCTTGGCTTGTGGCTGCATAACTCCAAACTTCACCTGTGTTCTCCCTCTGTTTGTGTGTGTGTTTGTATCTGACTTTCCCTTTTTAATATGGATGGTAGGACCTACCTGGTGGTCCAGTGGTCAAGACTCTGCGCTTCCAATGTAGGGGGCCGGGTTGGATCCCTAGTGGGGGAACTAAGTTCCCACATGCCATGTGGTGCAACCAAAAAAAAAAAAAAAAAGGGATATTAGGCCTATTGCATTAGGGGTCCACGCTACCTAATCTTAACTAATTACATAGGAAATAGATATCCTAGTTCCAAATAAATTCACATTCTGAAGTACTGGGAGTTAGGACCTCTCCATATGAATTTTTTGGGGAGACACAATTCAATACATAAACGCAATATGTCCAATATAGTTATCATTTCAGTATATAATCAGTATAAAATGTTAATGAGATATTTTATATTCTTGTCTTCATATTATGTCTTTGAAATCCAGTGTGTATTACACTTACAGGATTTCTCAATTTAGATAAGCCTCTTTTCAAGACCTCAATAGCCCATGTGAATAGTGGCTCCATATTGGACAATGCAGATATAAGACATTTTCATTATCACAGAAATATTACCGGACAGTTATGTCCTATAAAATGAAAACTAATCAATGGTGACAGAAAGCAAATTAATTGTTGCCTGGGGAGGGATGTGATTAAAAAGGGGAAGGAGAAAATTTGGGGGGTGATAATATGTTCATTATCTTGATCGTAGTGATGGATCTGTATGGCAAAACTTATACTGTACACTTTAAATGTGTACATTTTACTGTATATCAATTATATACCAATAAAGCTCAATTACACATCAATTATAAGAGTTAATTATAAAAATTTAAATAATACAATAGGACAAATGACATAAGATCTACTCACCACATTATTATATCTACTCACCATAATATTATATGTTATGAATTTCAAGAATTTATATGAAAAAATGTATATATATATAAGATTTATCATTACATGATTACACTACGGTAAAATTTACTTTTTTTTTTTGCGGTACGCGGGCCTCTCACTGTTGTGGCCTCTCCCTTTGCGGAGCACAGACTGCGGACAAGCAGGCTCAGCGGCCATGGCTCACGGGCCCAGCTGCTCTGCGGCATGTGGGATCCTCCCAGACTGGGGCACGAACCTGTGTCCCCTTCATCGGCAGGCGGACTCTCAACCACTGCGCCACCAAGGAAGCCCCTAATTTACTTTTTTAACATACTATTTGTATTAGTTATCTATGGCTGCATAACATATTACTCCAAAACTTAGCAAGTTGAAACAACATTTATTATGTCACAGTTTCTAGGGTCAGGAATCCAGGAGCAACTTAGTTGCATAGTTCTGCCTCAAGCTCCTCATGAAGTTGCCATCAAGCTGTTAGCTGGGTCTGCAGTCATCTAAAGCTTCAACTGGACTGGAGGATCCAGTTCTGAGCTCATTCAGGTGGCTGTTTACCTGCTTAGCCTTGCTTCCTCACCATGTAGGTCTCTCCATAGGCTGCCCGTGTATCCTCACAAAATGTCAACTGGTTTCTCCCAAAGAAGGTTATGAGAGAGAGAGAGAGAGAGAGAGAGAGAGAGAGAGAGAGAGAGAGCGCACCCAAGATAAAAGCCATAGTATTTTCTAACCTAATGTTGGAAGTGACATACCTTCATTTTGGCTATTTTCTGTTGCTGACATAGACATACCCTGACATAGTGTGGGAGGTGACTGCAGAGGGTTTGGAAGCCAGGAGGTGATGATCATTAGAAGCTGTCTTGGAAGCTGACTACCACAAAAGTATAATTGACATATATACTTATCTACTCACTCTTTCAAACAGCTACATTGTGTTATGTATTTCATAAACAGGCTCTTAACTATGAACATGTGAGATATTTCCTAGTTTTCTATAATAAAGCAAGGAACATACAACCTTGTCCACTAGTGCAAATATTTGGATAAGATAAATTCCTATAGTGGAATTGTTTGATAAAAAAATAAACATTTAAAATTTAGATAGATCCAAATTTTTCTCTAAAAACTTTGTAGAATAATTTTACTTCCATCAAAGTGCATAATACTGATCATTCCCTCAGACCCTCAGGAACATTGCAATGTCAAATATTGAAAATATTGATAATATCTGACAAGTCTAAAAATATCACAAACTAGAAGTTTGGATAAATAGACAAATATGTGATAAAGTAGAATGTTAATTGTAAAACCTAGATGGTAGGTATGCAAATTGCATTAGTTTCCCAGGGCTGCCATAACAAACTACCATACTGAGTGGCTTAAAACAACAGAAATTTATTCTCTCACAGCCCTGGAGCCTAGAAGTCTGAAATCAAGGTATCAGCAGGGTCATGCTCCCTCTGAAGTTTCTAGGGAAGAATCCTTCCTTGCCTCCTCCTAGCTTTTGGTGACTCCCAGAATTCCTTTGCTTGTGGCAATGTAACTCTAATCTCTGCCTTCATCTCCATCTTATACAGCCTTCTCTCTGTGTGTCTCTATGTGTCCTCTCCTCTTTTTATAAGGACACCAGTTACTAGATTTAGGGCCCACCCTAAATCCAGAATGATTTTATCTCAAGAACCTTAACTAATTACATCTACAAAGACCCTATACCAAATAAGCTCACATTCTGAGGTTCCAAGTGGGTATTAATTTAAGGGGGATACTATTCAAGCCACTACACAAGTGTTTATGGTGAAATTCTTTCACTTTTGCTATTTCTATGAAGTGCTCATATGAAATGGGAAAAGATATTTAAAATATCACAAGCTTTTTAAATTAACATTTCATAGATTTTTAGTGAGACTGAACATGTTCACATAGGGATTGTCTATTTGAAATTCTTCTATAAATATGTAATCTCGGGAACCAGCCAAAAACTAGCCCTGTGCTGTTTTCAACAAGATACTAAGTTGGTTTTCAGAGGCAAACAAACTGCAAGTCATGCATCCAAGGCATGAGCAAAGAAAACTTTGACCTCAAACAACACCTGGAACAAAAGGTTATCCCCCCTCCCCCACCACGGAACCAAAGGAGGTGGACATGAAGGTAACCTGAATGCCAGAACTCTTTCAGAGCAAAGGGTCCCTTGTCCAGGAAAATCCAGTGCTGAAGACCCATTTACTATATCTTACCATAAATGGCCAAGTTTCAAATTCCTCCATTCAAAACTTGCACCATCAACGTATACCAACTAACCTTCCCCTAATTCATAAAAGTTGGCTGAATCTCAACTATTTACAATAGCCAAGACATGAAAGCACCTAAGTGTCCACTGACAGATGAATGGATACAGAATGTGGTATATATACACAATAGAATATTACTCAGCCATAAAAAAAGAATAAAGTAATACCATTTGTGGCAACAGGGATGGACCTAAAGATTATCATATTAAGGGAAGTAACTCAGAAGAAAACGACAAATACCATATGATATCACTTATATGTGTAATCTAAAATGTGTGGAATCTAAAATGAACTTACAAGACGGAAACAGACTGACAGACATACAAAACAAACTTATGGTTACCAAAGGGGAAAGTGGGGGGAGGGATAAATTGAGAGTTTGAGATTGATACCGAGCAGCGCCCTGTGGGGCTCCTGGGCACAAAACCTTTCTGTGTGCCCCATTTCTTTGATTATAGGAAATAGCCTTCATTCAGCCTCCAGGACCTTCCCTGAGTTCCAACTGGCAGATTCAAGCATCATTAATTAGGAAAGGGAGGGGATGCAAGACCAGGGAGAAACAAACTGTCAAGAGAAACAATATTGCAGCCTTGGGGCAAGGTACTGGTTCCCCATCAACTGACACATACAACAATATCTTTGAGCTACTTGGCAGATATTGAAACCTCCACCAGATGGGAGAAATTAACGATGGTATGCTGCCCACAAGCATGTAAGTTGAAGGTTGATGATGCTAACTTGTACTTACCTTACCACCAAGCCATCAGAAAAATCTCCACGAACTGATAATACCCTGTTTGAAAATTACTATAGAACTTCTCACTATCCTCTCCAAGTGGGTACACATAGCTTTTTGACAGAGGAGCCCGCTGTGTCCCCCTTTGCCTGGCAAAGTAATAAACCTATCTTTTTCTACTTCACCCAAAACTCTGTCTCCGAGATTCGATTCGGCACTGGTGTACAGAGAGGCTGTGCTTTCGGCATCAAGATCAGCATGTACGCACTACTGTCTATAAAAAGGGTAAACAACAAGGACCAACTGTATAACGTAGGGAACTAGTTTCAATATTTTGTAATGAACTATAATGGAAAAGAATCTGAAAAAGAATACATATATATTCTTTTAATTATATATTCGATTAAAAAGTCAACTATACTTCAATAAAAATTTTTTTTCTAAAGGTTTCGCTTAATTGCAAAATAAGGAGACAGATTAAAGTTATCTCCTTACCATGAACCTCCCAGTAAAGATTTTCCTTTTATAAAAAGCCGGTGATCTACTGGTTAGGATTCTGGGCTTTCACTTCCTTGGCCAGGATTCAACCCATGGTGGGACACTGAAATCACACAAGCCCTGCAGCGTGGCCAAAAAATAAGTAAATAAATGAAATAAAAATAAAAAGCCAGTGATATAATAGTGGCTTCATGCTAGATGGGCAACAGGCCTTTTGTTAACTACAAAGATTATCACAATTCTGAAAATTGTGACAATCTGACATATCAGATTTGTCATTTCATCCCATATAATTTAGAAAAAGAAAAATAGTAAAAAAAAATTATATATATATATGTTAAATGAATGGCAGTAATTCAGAAGTGTTAGAGCAATAAACTAAGTGAGAAAGTCCCAAGAATGTGCTAAAATGTGGAACATAGTAAGGGAATACCAGCTACCTAAAAAACACCACCATGATGTGTAGACGCCTCTCAACTGCCTACAACTTTCCTCCCCGAAGCAGTGGCAATCGACGACCATCACAAACTAAATCATTACCACCTCCAGTTACACTACACTGGGAACCACCAGCACCACAGGAGCACCACAACCTGTAGATCTTGTTGTTGATGTAGATCACTCTCCCGAAACTTCTGCAGTCGCCTCCAGAGCTGAGGCAGCCAGAACTCAACACAAACAGCACCACCCTCACCCCTAACCCCCACCTCCCCACACCCCTGCCCACCACCACCCCCTTTACAACAAACAGCAGCATCAGCGCCGACATAACACTAGAACCAGAGGCCACCACCAGCAGCACCAGCACCAAGACCACACAACAGCACCTCACGGAAAGAAGTGGTGGGTGGTAAGACGGGAGGGGCGTCGTCGGGGAAGCAGTGCTGCTGGAGAGTCCAAACACAGGCGGGGGCGTTTGCTTGCTGGCCACAGCCACGGCGCAGAGAGGCACTGCCCCGGCCACTGGTGTTTGGGGCTGAGGCAAGCATCCGAAAAGGAAGACACTGGACGTTGAAGGCCTCGAGTGGGCGCGCGCAACAATACGACTAGCAGTTCTATCCGGGGAGAGGGAGAAGATTGCCTGCCAGGGCTTGGGCTGGAGGTGCTGGGAGTGCGTTAGGTGTTGTCGGGTCCAAAAGGCCTCACAGCTGGCGTGGGCTAAAATGGGGATGGGGACGGTGGTAGGCTAAGAGAAAGAAGACAAGAGCACAACTGGAAGGCCCTAAAAGGCTCCGATAAGGCCAGAGGCATTTGTTAGTAAAAGGATTCTAACCCACGCTTCCAAGGGAGACTGCGACCAGAACGCTGCGCCATAAACCGCCCGGCCATGCTGACGGCGGGGCTGGGCGTGCGCGTGGCCGCACGGCTGGTTGGGACCGGACGCACGGCTGGTTGGGACCGGACGCGACGCGAATCCCGGTGCCCTTGGCGGGACGCGGTACTCCGCGCCAGTAGCGCGGCCATGTGGCTGAGCGACGGAGCGGGAGCGCGGCGGCCGACGGGGAGCAAGGCCAGACGACGCGCCTGGCTCCGCCGCGGTGGCGCCCTCGCCCACCCCTGGCCCCGGACGCAGCCGGGCCGCGTCGGGCCATCCCTGCCGCCGGCCCCCACCCGCGCCTCTCCTCGCCGACCGAGGCCCGGCGCGCGCACCGCCCCTCTTCGCAGCCTTGCTTTCGGTCTCGGGCCCCCTCCTCCCGGCGCCATCCCCGCGTCGGAGGCAATAGGCAGCGCGCGCTCGGAGTTCTCAGCGCCACGAAGGCCAGACGACGCGCCTGGCTCCGCCGCGGTGGCGCCCTCGCCCACCCCTGGCCCCGGACGCAGCCGGCCCCCACCCGCGCCTCTCCTCGCCGGCCAAGGCCCGGCGCGCGCACCCCATTTCCTCACAGCCTTGCTTTCGGTCTCGGGCCCCCTCCTCCCGGCGCCATCCCCGCGTTGGAGGCAATAGGCAGCGCGCGCTCGGAGTTTTCAGCGCCACGCGGGTCCGGGTCCCTGTCGGGGTCGGGGGCTGCTGCTCTGGAGGACGCGCTTGGTGTGGCGTTGGGTCGGGCCGGGCACGCGCCGGCCGGCCGTAGTGGGCAGGGGGCCGGAGGGCAGGGGGAGGCGTCGGCAGGCAGCCCGAGAGCGGGCGTGTGCGGGGGTGGTGGCCGCCGTCCTCGTTAGTATAGTGGTGAGTATCCCCGCCTGTCACGCGGGAGACCGGGGTTCGATTCCCCGACGGGGAGGCAACACGCCCTCTTTTGGTGGCTGGCGCCGCTCTCTGTCCTGCCGCCTGGCTCCCAAGGGCCCTTCTTCTCCTCCCTCCGCCCTCCAGCGAAGCGCAGGGCGCCAGCGCGTGCCCAGCCTGCCCACCCTCGACCCCCTCCAGCCCTCCAGCCCTTCCTCCTCGCCGGGCGCTCAGTCGCCACGGCCGAGCGACGGCCTCCCCTGGACCCCACAAGCGCCCGAGGACACTGCGGCCCGCCCAAAGTGGCTGTGTCAGTAGGCTCCTTGCGTCGCGACGCACAGCTGCGCAGCTATGCCCAGCGGCCTAGGTGCACAGCTGCCGGGACGGGTGGGAGGCGGATGAGTGCCGTCCCCTGTCGGTGCGGGAAGTGGCCTGGCCCAGCGCCCGGTGGAGAAGGGCTCTGACGAGCCGGGCTGGAAGACGCGTGCCCCGGGGGCGGGGGCGGGCCGCGGCGTGGAGCCGAGGGACCTGGAGCAGCAAGGCAGCGAGAGCGCCCCCCCGAGGCGGTCGGGCGGGTGGCCTAGTGCAGCTTCGTAGGGCTGGCGCGGGTGGGGCGCCGGGGGGCCTTGGTGGCGCCTGTGACATCACAGAGCTGCCGGCCGGCGGGGCGTCGGGGCAGGGCTGCTCCAAGCGGCGGCTGCGGCGGCGGTGGCTGAGAAGGACGAGGAGGACGAGGAAGAGGAAGGGGAGTAGGAAGAGGGAGAGAAGGAAGAG
>NC_041217.1:68028469-68049397 GCF_002837175.3 Physeter macrocephalus
CCCGCGTGGCAGGCGAGAATTCTACCACTGAACCACCCATGCACCGATGGCTGCCGCCGCCCGCCGCGGCCCCAGCGGCGCTCGCCGCCAACCGCCGGACACTGGTCACTGCTCGCCCCGTGGGCATGTGCTCCACTGGAGCAGGAGGCCGACGGGCCACCTGAATGAGAGGCTCCGGCCACGCTGGCGACCCCGGGGCGCGAGGCGGTCGCAAGCACCGAGGGACGGAGGGACGCAGGCGGGCTCGGCCCGTCCTGCGCTTTCTCTGCCGTCCACGGCCGCCGCGAGACCGTCGGTGTCGCCAGAGGAAGCCAGGAGCCGCACGGGCCAGGCCCGCGCCCGAGTCTCAGTCAGGGCGGGCGAAGCTTGGCCGCTGCGGCTGAGCACCGACGTTCCTCTCAGCCGCCGCCGAGGCAGGCAGGCAGGCAGACCAGCAGCAGCAGCAGCCGCAAGCAGGGGAGGAAAGATGTGCTGCGAAGGACTGAAGGTTTTCCTGGTGTGGGTGCAGGAAGGAGGGGGCGTAGGAACTGGCGGGGATGGCGTTTGTCCCGAAAGCCCGTCGTCGGCGGGTTCCTAGCGGGCCGTTTGTGCCAGGACCCTGGCCGTGGCTGAGAAGGTCCCGCGTATGAGAGGCGTGGATGTCCTGGCCGGAGTTTGGAGAGGCCGCAAGTGTGCAAGGCGCGATCGGACTGGTAGGCAGTAAAGCTCTGCCATAGGGCCGGGTGCTTTTGTCGGGCGGGCCAAAAGGCTGGCTTGTCAGGAGTGGGATTCGAACCCACGCCTCCAGGGGAGACTGCGACCTGAACGCAGCGCCTTAGACCGCTCGGCCATCCTGACGGCGGGGCTGGGCGTGCGCGTGGCCGCTCGGCTGGCTGGGACCGGACGCGACGCGAACCCCGGTGCCCTTGGCGGGACGCGGTGCTCCGCGCCAGGCGCGCGGCCGTGTGGCTGAGCGACGGAGCGAGCGCGCGGCGGCCGACGGGGAGCAAGGCCAGACGACGCGCCTGGCTCCGCCGCGGTGGCGCCCCGTTGCTTGTGAGGAGAAGCACTTTGGCAGACTGGCTGCTGGCTCGCGGACAGCCCGGTGACGGCGGGAGCGCCCCTGGGTGTGGTTGGGTGCGCCCGGAGCAGCGGCTTCCTCGAGGGACTGGCGCTGGGGCGCCGAGGCGGGTGACTCGTGCTGGGGTCCGGACGTCTGTGGTGGGTGACAGGGCAGCCAGGGCTTCCGCTCACTACTCACTGGAGCACCGTTCCCGGGAGCGACTCGCGCGCCAGGCCCCGTGCAGGGAGGGCCCCCTGTTGGCTGGCCAGCAGGAGGCTGGGCTGCACGCGGCCCGGCAGGCAGGGAGGCAGGCAGGCAGGCAGACCAGCAGCAGCAGCAGCCGCAAGCAGGGGAGGAAAGATGTGCTGCGAAGGACTGAAGGTTTTCCTGGTGTGGGTGCAGGAAGGAGGGGGCGTAGGAACTGGCGGGGATGGCGTTTGTCCCGAAAGCCCGTCGTCGGCGGGGTCCTAGCGGGCCGTTTGTGCCAGGACCCTGGCCGTGGCTGAGAAGGTCCCGCGTATGAGAGGCGTGGATGTCCTGGCCGGAGTTTGGAGAGGCCGCAAGTGTGCAAGGCGCGATCGGACTGGTAGGCAGTAAAGCTCTGCCATAGGGCCGGGTGCTTTTGTCGGGCGGGCCAAAAGGCTGGCTTGTCAGGAGTGGGATTCGAACCCACGCCTCCAGGGGAGACTGCGACCTGAACGCAGCGCCTTAGACCGCTCGGCCATCCTGACGGCGGGGCTGGGCGTGCGCGTGGCCGCTCGGCTGGCTGGGACCGGACGCGACGCGAACCCCGGTGCCCTTGGCGGGACGCGGTGCTCCGCGCCAGGCGCGCGGCCGTGTGGCTGAGCGACGGAGCGAGCGCGCGGCGGCCGACGGGGAGCAAGGCCAGACGACGCGCCTGGCTCCGCCGCGGTGGCGCCCTCGCCCACCCCTGGCCCCGGACGCAGCCGGGCCGCGTCGGGCGAGCCCCTGCCGCCGGCCCCCACCCGCGCCTCTCCTCGCCGACCGAGGCCCGGCGCGCGCACCGCCCCTCCTCGCAGCCTTGCTTTCGGTCTCGGGCCCCCTCCTCCCGGCGCGATCCCCGCGTTGGAGGCAATAGGCAGCGCGCGCTCGGAGTTCTCAGCGCCACGCGGGTCCGGGTCCCTGTCGGGGTCGGGGGCTGCTGCTCTGGAGGACGCGCTTGGTGTGGCGTTGGGTCGGGCCGGGCACGCGCCGGCCGGCCGTAGTGGGCAGGGGGCCGGAGGGCAGGGGGAGGCGTCGGCAGGCAGCCCGAGAGCGGGCGTGTGCGGGGGTGGTGGCCGCCGTCCTCGTTAGTATAGTGGTGAGTATCCCCGCCTGTCACGCGGGAGACCGGGGTTCGATTCCCCGACGGGGAGGCAACACGCCCTCTTTTGGTGGCTGGCGCCGCTCTCTGTCCTGCCGCCTGGCTCCCAAGGGCCCTTCTTCTCCTCCCTCCGCCCTCCAGCGAAGCGCAGGGCGCCAGCGCGTGCCCAGCCTGCCCACCCTCGACCCCCTCCAGCCCTCCAGCCCTTCCTCCTCGCCGGGCGCTCAGTCGCCACGGACGAGCGACGGCCTCCTCTGGACCCCACAAGCGCCCGATAACACTGCGGCCCGCCCAGAGTGGCTGTGTCAGTAGGCTCCTTGCGTCGCGACGCACAGCTGCGCAGCTATGCCCACTCCTCGCCCACCGAGGCCCGGTGCGCGCACCCCCTCTCCTCGCAGCCTTGCTTTCGGTCTCGGGCCCCCTCCTCCCGGCGCGATCCCCGCGTTGGAGGCAATAGGCAGCGCGCGCTCGGAGTTCTCAGCGCCACGCGGGTCCGGGTCCCTGTCGGGGTCGGGGGCTGCTGCTCTGGAGGACGCGCTTGGTGTGGCGTTGGGTCGGGCCGGGCGCGCGCCGGCCGGCCGTAGTGGGCAGGGGGCCGGAGGGCAGGGGGAGGCGTCGGCAGGAAGCCCGAGGGCGGGCACGTGCGGTGATGGTCGCCGCCGTCCTCGTTAGTATAGTGGTGAGTATCCCCGCCTGTCACGCGGGAGACCGGGGTTCGATTCCCCGACGGGGAGGCAACACGCCCTCTTTTGGTGGCTGGCGCCGCTCTCTGTCCTGCCGCCTGGCTCCCAAGGGCCCTTCTTCTCCTCCCTCCGCCCTCCAGCGAAGCGCAGGGCGCCAGCGCGTGCCCAGCCTGCCCACCCTCGACCCCCTCCAGCCCTCCAGCCCTTCCTCCTCGCCGGGCGCTCAGTCGCCACGGCCGAGCGACGGCCTCCCCTGGACCCCACAAGCGCCCGAGGACACTGCGGCCCGCCCAAAGTGGCTGTGTCAGTAGGCTCCTTGCGTCGCGACGCACAGCTGCGCAGCTATGCCCAGCGGCCTAGGTGCACAGCTGCCGGGACGGGTGGGAGGCGGATGAGTGCCGTCCCCTGTCGGTGCGGGAAGTGGCCTGGCCCAGCGCCCGGTGGAGAAGGGCTCTGACGAGCCGGGCTGGAAGACGCGTGCCCCTGGGGCGGGGGCGGGCCGCGGCGTGGAGCCGAGGGACCTGGAGCAGCAAGGCAGCGAGAGCGCCCCCCTGAGGCGGTCGGGCGGGTGGCCTAGTGCAGCTTCGTAGGGCTGGCCCGGGTGGGGCGCCGGGGCCCTAGGTGGCGCCTGTGACATCACAGAGCTGTTGGCCGGCGGGGCGTCGTGGCAGGGCTGCTCCAAGAGGCGGCGGCGGCGGCGGTGGCTGAGGAGGAGGAGGACGCGGAAGAGAAAGGGGAGTAGGAGGAGGGAGAGAAGGAAGAGGAGTCGGAGGAGGAGGAGGGGGAGGAGAGGGAGGGGGGAGGAGGCGACGAAAGTGCGCTCGGGCGAGCCCGGTGCCGGCGTCTCGGGGCGTCCCGGTCTGTGCAGCGTTGGTGGTATAGTGGTGAGCATAGCTGCCTTCCAAGCAGTTGACCCGGGTTCGATTCCCGGCCAACGCAGCGGGCTGTCCTTTTGCCGAGCTCCGCGGGCGGCCGGCCGGGGCCCCGTGAGGGAGAGCTGGGAGCAGGGAGCTAGCTGGCCCTAGCGGCTTTTCTTGTGTGTGCGAGAAGCAGGCGCGCAGTGTTCTGAGGGTGCTGCAAGCAGGCAGGACGGGAGGACACGTGGATTGCCAGGGACGGCGCGTGGCTGGACTTGGAAAGGCCGGGTGTTGGCGCCAGGGTGGCGCCGAGCGGGTGCTATGGGTCCAGCAGGAGCAGGGGTAGAGCCCGACGCTCCCTGGTGGTCTAGTGGTTAGGATTCGGCGCTCTCACCGCCGCGGCCCGGGTTCGATTCCCGGTCAGGGAAGCCTTTCTTCTTCCTCTCCACCTCCCACCGTCCACGTGCCACTTTTAGGCCACGCTTGCTCCGCGGCCTCGGCGCCCCGACCACAGCCGCCCGGCGCCCTGCACCTCCAGCCCAAGCCCTGCCACGCAACCTCCACCCTCCCTCCCCGGCCAAGCCTTTTGGCCGCACTGGCGCGCGCCCACGCGAGGCCTCCGACGGCCCGTGTCTTCCTTTTCGGACGCTTGCCTCAGCCCCCAACACGAGTGGCCAGGGCAGCGCCTCTCCCCGCCGTGGCTGTGGCCACGAGCAAACGCCCCCGCCTGTGTTTGGACTCTCCAGCAGCACTTCTTCCTCCACGATGCCCCTCACGTCTGACCACCCACCCCTTCTTTACCCTTGAGGTGCTGGTGTTGCTGGTGCTGGTGTTGCCGGTGGGGGCGGTGGTGGTACTGGTGTTTTTCTGGTGCTGAAGCTGCTCTTTGTGGTAAAGGTGGGGGTGGTGGCCCGGGGGTGGCAGTTTTGAGTGTTGGCATCGGCCGCGGCTGCGACGGCGACATTGGAAGGTGTGGGAGAGGGATCTACATCTCCAAGTCGGGCCACCTGCAGGGACTCGCCTCCCTTATCTCGTCGCTCATGCCAGTAGCCGCTCCTGGCAGCTTCCCCATTGCGTGCCAGCTCCTGGGCTGCCTGTGAGTGCTGGTGTGCTGCAAGGGCGTCCTGGTCTTGTGCGGGCCATGGGAGCAGAGAGGGGGACAAAGGCACCCGGGCGGCAGAGATGTGAAAATGAATCTGGATACGTGCCAGTAGTTACACCACCAGGCAGCGGAAGTGAGAGAGCAGGCAGATACCAGGCCAGTCCTGCAAACTTAGCCAAGCAGGTGGGAGGCGGTGGAGGCAGATGCCTGATAGGGTGGACTACCAGCCATCATCTTGTTCCAGTTGCATGACTGGAATAAGTCACGCTTATTCCCATTCAATGCGCTCAATCCTATCACAGGGAGGCAGAATATTACCGAGAATACCTCCCTCCCCACCCCCCAACCAAACACACATACACCTCTCACGTAGATATGACTTCTAATAATTTCCCATTCCGCCTTACCATCTGTGTACCCAGGATACACCATCCTTCTCTCCGCCCCTGTACCTGTCTTCTGATGATGCTCTCATAGTAAATCGCAGACCTCATTTTTTTTAGGCCAGATGGCTGCACCATTGTGGTAATTTCATTTGTTAAGGATACGTTCACATAACCTCCTTTTACACTCTGGACTTGACTTTTGTTCTCCTCTTTTCCACCTGGCCTCTGTTTCCAGGACAACTCCCCACCTTTTTCACACCACTATGTCTTTTCTTTGTCACCATCCTTCCTTACCAGGAAATGGCATTCTCCTTGTTGCTGAGATTTATCTATTTATCAGTTTCCAGCTCCTGTCATTTCTGTTTTAATATTTTCCTTGGCAGTTACCTTTCTATTCATGTGGAAGTTTTTGCATTCAGTTCTTCTTCTAGACTCTTTTTTTTTTTTTTTTTTGCGGTACGCAGGCCTCTCACTGTTGTGGCCTCTCCCGTTGCGGAGCACAGGCTCCGGACGCGCAGGCTCAGCGGCCATGGCTCACGGGCCCAGCCGCTCCGCGGCATGTGGGATCCTCCCAGACCGGGGCACGAACCCATGTCCCCTGCATCGGCAGGTGGACTCCCAACCACTGCACCACCAGGGAAGCCCCTTCTAGACTCTTTAGCTGCTATTTTTTTCCTTTTTTTTTTTTTTTAAATAGGACTTTGGTCATCTGACTCTTGTTAAAAAATTTTAAGAAAAAAAAAAAGAAAAAGAAGCCTGTCCACTCTGTGGACCCAGACTTTCTCTATGCCTCTTGCACTTCTAGCAAAACTTGTCTATGGAATTTTTACAAAAGCCTTTTGAATCAAATCAACTTTTTCCCTGGAGGAAGTGGTGTCTTGCATTTGTATCTGCTTTACCTCCTAGCTAGGAAATGACATAGTATTATTTTTCATTTTATGAATATCATTTCTGATCTGGTTTTACACATAGCAGCATCAAAATTTTTTCTAGAAAAACTAACCATATGACTATATAGGTAAATTAACACCCAATTAATAATTAATTGATATTAATATAATATTAATCACATTAATAGTAATATATTAAGTACTTTTTTCATTATATAATTAATTATATGATAAATGTGATAATACTAATACATTAATATTATAACACTAATGATTATTAAGTAATTAATAATCAATAAGTAGGCTTTTTCAGACCTTAAGTGTAATCGACACTCTGGTAGTCTCTATTGAGGAACTTCTGAATGGCAGGATCCACCAGTAGAAATGTCAGAGCGTTTGGTAAAATTGCCCAGTCTGTGCAGAACTCTGAATAGTTAACTGCTTTTAGAATTCCAAAGAATCCGGGGTAACTACGTTCATTACTAAAACGGATTTTCTTGATTCAAAGTAACTTGCAGGTGGGTTTCATGTTTCAGAATAAAAAATTATAGTGCACACTCATTAAAAACTAGTGATTCTCTATGGCGAGCCATGGCCCATCAGCAATATTTTTGTATTACTACGTGTTAATAGGAGTAGTATTGGGGGGGAGTATTCAACCTACAGTCTCTCAGGTCCCCAGATGTTGCTCTGCCTCCAGTTGGTGTATTTGGTACTCCTTGAGAATCATTCAGGGAGGGCTTCGGAGCTCACTGCCATATTGAACTTATGTCTTTGAATAAACCCAGCATCTGGGTTTAAAATTCAGAAAGAGGCAATGAAACTGGGCTTCAAAGACGTTTACTGAAATTAGGACATCAGGTTGACTTCCCAAGCAGGGATCATTAGTTCAAATTAGCAGCGAACTATTTGCCGAAAACCCACCCCCGCTCCATTCTCCGTTCCCTCAAGCCATTCTCACTTCCCTCAAGTAGTGAATTCAGTTTTGTGTCTCTGTCTCAACTTCGGGAGAAAGAGGCAGTCGCTTCCTGCTGGAATTGGGAAGAAAGGAAGTAAGGATCCTAGTGTCATATGCAGGGATGATTTCTTGTTTTAGTTTTTAGAATCACACAAGTCAGACCTACTTGCAATGTGAAAGTGAAGAAGTGGAAATCTTAGCGGAGGAACGTGGTGTTTGATTAAACATCTGTGAATAGAATCTGCAAGGATGAACATGCTGCCTTGGCTTCTGTGGTGCAAGTGGTTAGTGTGTTAGGCTATTAGGTGTAAAGGTCATTGGTTCTAATCCCACTCCTGGACGTTGGTAACTTTTTAAATTTTTTGAGGTAACGTTGGTTTCTGGGAGGAGAGAGTATTAGGGAATAATTGCTTAATGGATATGGAGTTTTATTTTGGATGATGATAATGTTTTGGACTAGATAGAGGTGGTGGTTGTGTAACCTTGAGAATGTATTAAATGCCACTGAATTGTTCACTTTAAAATGGTTAATTTTATGCTATGTGAATTTCACTTTAAAAAAATTCAATGTGGGGCTTCCCTGGTGGCGCAGTGGTTGAGAGTCCGCCTGCCGATGCAGGGGACACGGGTTCGTGCCCCGGTCCGGGAGGAACCCTCATGCCGCGAAGCAGCTGGGCCCGTGAGCCGTGGCCTCTGAGCCTGCGCCTCCAGAGCCTGTGCTCCGCAACGGGAGAGGCCA
The DNA here is from genome assembly GCF_002837175.3 of Physeter macrocephalus. Classification (NCBI taxonomy): domain Eukaryota; kingdom Metazoa; phylum Chordata; class Mammalia; order Artiodactyla; family Physeteridae; genus Physeter; species Physeter macrocephalus. Next base: position 68,036,451 of record NC_041217.1, read on the forward strand.
CAGCAGTGAGAGGCCCCCATACCGCAAAAAAAAAAAAAAAAAAAAAAAAAATTCAATGTGGTCCCTGATGTCCAATGCTCAGCAGGTTTAACTGTAAATCAATATATTGTTGGTTCAAGCGCTCCCAGGGAAGTGTGTTTTAGCCTACTATTGCCCAGCCCTGCTGTTTCTCTGCCAGAAGGGACTTTTTCTTTCTTAATTCATCCCTCTTATGCAACCAGATGAGAGCATCTTTGCACTACATCCAGATAGGGCAGAAGCAAAAATGCTCTGAAAAAGCAGTTATCCTAAACTAAAGCCCAACCAAAGCAATTCTCTCTCTGTGTGCTTAGTATAATGGTGTCACCATCTGTGATGGTTAGTTTTATGTGTCAACTTGACTGAGCCATGGGTTGCCCAGATATTTGGTCAAATGTTATTTCAAGTGTTTCTGTGGGGATGTTTTTGCATGGGATTAACATTTCAATCAGAAGACTGAGTAAAGCAGATTGCTCTCCCTAATGTGGGTGGGCCTCATCCAATCTGCTGGATGACCAAATAGAACAAAAAGACTGTCCTCCCCCTATTAAGATAGAACTCATCCTGCCTAACTGCCTTCAAACTGGGAATTGGGGTTTGCCTGCCTTCAGACTTTGACTGGAACATCAGCTCTTCCTTGGTCTGGAGCCTGCTGGCCTTGAACCAGCTCTCCTGGTTCTCAGGCCTTTAGACTCCACCTAGAACCAAACCATCAGCTTTCCTGCGTGTCTAGCTTGCCAACTCACACTGCAGATCCATAACCACATGAGCTAATTCTTTATAATCTCTCTCTCTCTCTAGATATAGATAGATAGAGATATAAATATAGATGATATAGATATAGATAGATACAGATCCCCTAATGGTTCTTTTTCTAGGAGATCCTAACACACCATCCATCCAGTCCAACATCCAAGAAACTTTACAGGCCCCCTTTTCTCCCTCCTCTCATTAACTTCTAGTAGGAAATCTGAGTGTTCCTCAAGTTAAAGGAATCTTTTTTAAAAATTGGAAACATAATACTGAATACAATTTTAAGAGGGAAATGCACACCCATTAGCCCCGTACCTTCAAACTACCTGGCAACTGCTTGAGCTACTGAGGTGAAAACACTCCCCAAAGAACTTGACATTGTCCTCACTGGAGGGGAAGCCACAGAGGATGAAACAGAAAGGACTTGATGCTTAATGGATACAGTGGGTAGGAAAGGTTCTGAGCTTATTTCCAAGGGTGCTGTGATTCACTAGGGGTGGGACCCGGGAAAAGGTTCCTGGTGGGGGGAGTGGAGAAAGATGACTCAATTTAGGAAAGAAGGACCTTAGATCCAAGTGGTCAGGGCAAGGAGCTGATAGCTTGATACATGGGTGGGCGTGGAAAGTCAGAGAAGTCAGTGTGCCCTAATATCTGCAGCTGTGGGAATGAGTACAAATGGAGGCCCACATACCATATGTTTAAATATTTTCAACTTATAAATTAAGTTAATAAAGAGTAAAATAAAATAAGATCTTTCTTCCTACCTTGACAAAAATACCTTCTGAAGGATCTGTGAGGCCAGTTTTACATTTAGAATTATGGGACTCCTCACACTTCTATGCATGGTGGCACAGGGAGGACCCTCTATCAACTCTAGTTCCTTTCTGCACTGAAAGGGCACCTCACCTCCCATGTCCAAGCTCTGTTCAAACCCCTGCAAACAGCCTTCCTTTGGCCACCTGTGGATCCTTGCCTGTATGCACTGGAGGCCTAATCCACCTCAGCAGTACTGATGGGAGAAGAAGCCTAATCAGAATTCAGGCATTTGTGCAGGTCATTCCCAGGTCGCAAATAACAGCACAGCCAAGAAGAAGGGTGCAGTTCCAGGTGGGCATCTCCCATTGACCCTGAATATTTCTCCCTCTGCATTGGGGAGAGGAAATTTGGAGAAGATCAGGAATATTGTCCTTTTAGGGGAAGGGTGGGCAAAAAGGGACATGTTTTCCTCAGTCAAACATGGGGAAACTACAGAAGGGAGAGAGGCACACAAATTTTAGGAATGGAAGGAAGGAAGGTAGTACGGGAGGGAGGGAAGGAAGAAGGAAGAAAGAAAGAAGGAAGGAAAGAAGAGAAACCCCTGTGGTCAGAGAGTCAGTGACAAAAATGTTGTAGGAAAAATTATCCTCTTCCTGCCTGGCTTGACTTGTCACAATCTTTCTTCCAACTTTTCTGCCACTAAAGTTCCCTTCCACCCTTTGACCCAGGTGGCAATCACTGCACCACCACCACACACACCACTTCAAAACATTCTTCAGACATCCCTGAAAGTTTTCTAATACATATCTGAATTATTCCTAAGATCTTTTTCCACAAGGTGCTGACTGCAGCCTCCTGACCCTGTTTCCTAGTAGTCTAGTGGCTAGGATTTGACCGCCACAGCCCAAGTTCGATTTCCAGTCAGGGAAAGCTGTTTTTTCTTTCTGGTCACCTATATTCTATTGCTGTTGAGACTCCCACCGCCTCTGTTATAGCAAAGGCTTGCTTGCGTGCAATCTTTGAGATACGCAAGTGACCGCATGGCTCCTGATTTTTGCCCACCAATGCTGAACTTGGAGATCCTCAGATTAAGGGGCGGCACGCGAAGTCTTCATGCCTCTCAAACTTCTCCAGGTTATCCTGAAGTCAACTTTGAGAATTGTGGGACAACGTCTCTTGAGAGCCAAGGAAGGACTGTTGTCATGTAACTTGCCATTTTAATAATATCATCCTTGATCTTTTTTTTTAAATTTATTTTTGGCTGCGTTGGGTCTTGGTTGCTGCACGCAGGCTTTCTCTAGTTGCGGCGAGCGGGGGCTACTCCTCATTGCGGTGGCTTCTCTTGTTGTGGAGCACAGGCTCTAGGCACACGGGCTTCAGTAGTTGTGGCTCGCAGGCTCAGTAGTTGTGGCTCGCGGGCTCTAGAACACAGGCTCAGTAGTTGTGGTGCACGGGCTTAGTTGCTCCGCGGCATGTGGGATCTTCCCAGACCAGGGCTCGAACCCGTGTCCCCTGAATTGGCAGGTGGATTCTTAACCACTGCGCCACCAGGGAAGCCCATCCTTGATCTTTTTATTACAGTTCCTACCTTACAGGTAAAGTTAACTAACCAATTATCATGTAGAAATGTGTTCTTATTTTTACAAAAGATCAAACAGATGAAGTGTGGTTTTCTATGACTAAAATACGTGAAGAAGCATAATAGATGGTTCAACTTCCTAATGGGGCAACTGGGAATATCCAGCTGCAGCCACCAGCAGAAACAGCAGTGGATCTGGTAAAATTACCTGGTCTGTCTACATTTCTGAATGTAACTGCTCTTAGGGTTTCAATGAACTGGGGGGGCGGGGGGGGAATTACATCCATTACTAAAACTGTGCCTATGCCAATCAAGCCTTAATAGATTTATAAACCATTTGCAATAACTCACTCGTTTCATGTAGAAATTACTTATATTGCACGGTGAGGGTGGGGGACGACGAGCCACAGAAATCAGTAATTCCCAGTGTGGTGAGGCACATGTAAGCAAGTTCGAAGCTGCACAGAGGAATTTTTCATTTTTCACAGTCACCTTGTTCCCTTCGTAAATATATACCTCAAGACCGGATGACTTGGGGTGCAGGCAAGCAAGCCTCGGTAAAGACTCAGGCATTGAAGCCACAGCAGCCATAGCAACAACAGAATGTGGGTGATCAGAAACAGAACTAGCTTCCCTGACCGGGAATCGAGTCCGGGCCGTGGTGGTAAAAGTGCCAAGTCCTAAGCACTAGACCACCAGGGAAGGGCACTAAAAAGGACAGACAGCACCTTCTAGAAAAAGATCTTGGGAATGATTCAAACAATATTAGAAACTTTTAGGGATGCCTGAAAAATGTCCCTGAAATTTTAAATAATTTTATCTTTGACCGAGCGTTTTGTAACTGGAGTCCGATGGAACAATGGAGCCTGCTCGATAAGCAGATACCAGCAACATTCTTATCTGCCTTCCTTGTCACCCATTTGTATATAGCACTTGCTATGCTTGATGAACACAGAATTCCGGATGGACCCACTATGCAGTGGGAATTCAAAAACCTAAGATGAGTAGTATAAGGTAAATACATTGCCTCTATGGCTGAATAAGCTGACCTGTTTGCCCCAGAGGCCGCACTTTCCCTTCAAAGCAGAACTTGCTTCAGACGCGAAAAGTCAGTGACATTCTAAGAAAAACACACGACCGGGGAATCCTATCATATCACTTCCCTGAATTAGCCAACCACTTATGCTGAAAACGATGACATAGAAGGAAAGAGAAAGACAGAAGAACCCATAGTTCCTTTTCCTTTCAGTCCGTACTTGTCAGCAAGCCAAAGATAGAAAATGTTGGTAGTATGTGTGTATCAAGAAGTAAAATAAAAGCAGCTGAGTTAGTCCTGTGCAGCATTTCCACTGTTCTGGTAGGGACAAAAATTCATGTGCACATAGGAGCTATGAAATATGGAATGTGTCGTTTCAGTGATTCAGCATATGAATTAAATGCTTTTATATTTTCATTGTCAAATAAAAACAAATCTAGACTTAGATAATGAAAGACTTTTCAAAAAGACTATTGCGATAGGGAGAATGTTCCAATCTCAGAAATCTGCAAGCATCTCAAAATCAAACGGAAAAAGGTGTTTCTTTCAGAGCGAGGGGTATGCAGAACTTACCGGAAACTTTTAAGGGGAAGTTGAGGAATCAATGGAGAGTGAATAGATGGCATGATCAGAGCAGTTTCCCAGGAAATGTGTTCTCCCTTTGGCCAGCTGATTCTCAGGATAAGCTGGTGAAAGGGACATATTCTGCATTTTAGTGCTTGTTCAATATCAGGGCAATCCAAAGTTTAAGGGCCTGTGGAGAGTAGAGAAGCCTGACTAAAGTTAGGTCAAGGTAAAGCAGAGGATAAGAAATGGGCAATAGTGAGAACTTGGTCAACATTTAAAACTGGCATTGCACAATACAAAGATAACAAGTAAAATTCATACTATTTAAATTCTTGATTTTTCTTTACATAGAATGACATTAAATAGCAAATAAAAAACACCATAACAAGTCAAGAGAGAGAGACCACAGAAAAAAAAGGGAAAAGTGTTATATTTCACTACCTTGAACAGCACTTTTCTTGCTGTTTTCTGAACAGGGAGCTCACATTTTCATTTTACACTGGGCCCCATAATTTTGATCCTGGTACCAGAAGGTAAGATGGGTTTCCTGGTATACATTTGTATTTTAGTTATTAAGACTTTCTTTCTCTCTACAGATTCAATGCAATCCCTATCAAACTACCACTGGCATTTTTTACAGAACTAGAACAAAAAATTTCACAATTTGTATGGAAACACAAAAGACCCCGAATAGCCAAAGCAATCTTGAGAACGAAAAATGGAGCTGGAGGAATCAGGCTCCCTGACTTCAGATTATACTACAAGCCTACAGTAATCAAGACAGTATGGTACTGGCACAAAAACAGAAATATAGATCAATGGAACAGGATAGAAAGCCCAGAGATAAACCCACACACATATGGTCACCTTATCTTTGATAAAGGAGGGAAGGATATACAGTGGAGAAAAGACAGCCTCTTCAATAAGTGGTGCTGGGAAAACTGGACAGCTACATGTAAAAGTATGAAATTAGAACAATCCCTAACACCACACACAAGAATAAACTCAAAATGGGTTAAAGACCTAAATGTAAGGCCAGACACTATCAAACTCTTAGAGGAAAACATAGGCAGAACACTCTATGGCATAAATCACAGCAGGATCCTTTTGGACCCATCTCCTAGAGAAATGCAAATAAAAACAAAAAAAAACAAATGGGACCTAATGAAACTTAAAAGCTTTTGCACAGCAAAGGATACCATAAACAAGACCAAAAGACAACCCTCAGAACGAGAGAAAATATTTGCAAATGAAGCAACTGACAAAGGATTCATATCCAAAATTTAGAAGCCACACATGCAGCTCAATACCAAAAAACAGACAACCCAATCCAAAAATGGCCAGCAGAACTAAATAGACATATCTCCAAAGAAGAGACACAGATTGCCAACAAACACATGAGAGAAATGCTCAACATCATTAATCATTAGAGAAATGCCAACCCAAACTACAATGAGGTATCATCTCACACCGGTCAGAATGGCCATCATCAAAAACTCTAGAAACAATAAATGCTGTAGAGGGTGTGCAGAAAAGGGAAGCTGGTGGGAATGTAAATTGATACAGCCACTATGGAGAACAGCATGGGGGTTCCTTAAAAAACTACAAATAGAACTACGATACGACCCTGCAATCGCACTACTGGGCATATACCCTGAGAAAACCATAATTCAAAAAGAGTCATGTACCAAAATGTTCATTGCAGCTCTATTTACAATAGCCAGGACATGGAAGCAACCTAAGTGTCCATCAACAGATGAATGGATAAAGAAGATGTGGCACATATATACAATGGAATATTACTCAGCCATAAAAAGAAATGAAACTGAGTTATTTGTAATGAGGTGGATAGACCTGGAGTCTGTCATACAGAGTGAAGTAAGTCAGAAGGAGAAAAACAAATACCGTATGCTAACACATATATATGGAATCTAAGAAAAAAATGTCATGAAGAGACTAGGGGTAGGACGGGAATAAAACACAGACCTACTAGGGCGTGGACTTGAGGATATGGAGAGGGGGAAGAGTAAGCTGTGACGAAGTGAGAGAGTGGCACGGACATATATACACTACCAAATGTAAATTAGATAGCTAGTGGGAAGCTGCCGCATAGCACAGGGAGATCACCTCTGTGCTTTGTGACCACGAGAGGGGTGGGATAGGGAGGGTGGGAGGGAGACGCAAGAGGGAAGAGATATGGGAACATATGTATATGTATAACTGATTCACATTGTTGAAATTAAAAATAAATAAATAAATAAATTTTTAAAAAAGAAAATGGAGAAAGACAGTGAGAAGAGTCAAAGAACTCTCCAGCTCTCTCCAACAGGGTGGAAATCTTTAGATGGCTATTAAAAAATGGGATGAATATGGTAGACATTGATGGTTTTGAAACAGAAGTGCTGATGCAGCACTATAGAAGGTTGGGTGGATCAAGGGAACCCCTTGCTGGTTCCCCAACATCAAAAGGCCCCAAACAACTCTGCTCCATTTACCCCAGTTTAGAGGGATTTTTTAAAGCCAGAAGGCAAAGATTTTGATGAGAAACCCCACTCAGAATCACCTGGGTCTGTGGTCAAGCAGATTAATCAAGTTAAAAACTGACAAAAAGGGCCAGGGTCCCTTGGCTCAACCCTTCACTGGGGACCCAAAGCCTTTTGCACAGGAGTGGGTAAAATGGTCAAGGGGTGGAAAAGAGAAGTTTCCAGGACCCCTTGATACAGGATCCCCACACACTATGGTACCAAAATCTATTGGTGAAACCCTGATATGGTCTACAGTTAGACTGAAAGAATATAAAAATGTGAGTGCTGATAAGATTATAAAAGTGGAAATGTTTAAATAAGATTCATGTAAACTTGTGTCTCCTTTAAGTGAATGTTTCCTGGAAATGGATATTATGTCTGGCTGGGGAACACTTCTCCTACCTAGTATTGTAAGACCAAAACCTGTTGATGAACTCCTAATGGAGGCTACAGTTAGGACTGTAGGAGTTAATGGAATTACAGGAAAAGTTTGTAGGAGAATTAGTATGTTTGAACAGGTTTTATGTGAAGCGGTTGTGTGTCTTCTACCTGATTGTACTATGGGGGTGGACACTGTATCTGACTGGGGAACATTTTCCCTACCTAATATTGTAAAACAGAAGGCATGTAAATCCGGCCTTCAAGCAATGTTAATTAGACACGCTAAATGGGAGTCAAAGTCTGCTTACACTCAAAATGAGAGGGACTAAAGGAGTGTCCCCACTAGATAGATTTCTCTGTTTTACTGGTGTATCTGGGGGATGGGGGTGGGGAAGGATGGAGTATTCTTTCTTCCCCACATCATCTCAACTTTTTTGTCCCCCCTACCTGATGCAGTAGTCACAGGACCAGGGCTACAACTAGGGCTGAAAATAGGGATGATTCCTAAGCAAAAAGTGCAACTGTGTTTCTGATCTTTATGTCATAATTCCTAAGGGCCTGATGGGGCAGGATGTGCCTTCATCCCATCTGATAAAATTGGGGCTAACAGTGAATGCAGCTATAGTGGCTGGTGGTTAAGATAGCCCACTAGTTCTGCACCTATGTAACCTTACCTTATCTGAATAGAAGTGGACTGATGGGGAGGCACATGCTAGACTATTATTACTGCCTGCAATATAGACCAGCACAGTGGCTGAACCTAGTCCCTTCCCTTTGGAAGGATTTGGGTATAAATGGAGAGAAGGAGGAATAGTAGTAGCTAACAGTAAAGTTACGAGTAAATGAATTATGTAATAAGGCAAAAATCCAATATTATATTAACACCTTGAAAGAGGCTCAGAGCAAGAAATGATATCACCTCAGCTCAATTATATCAGATGCCTGAAAGGGTGAAGCCACATGTTTGCTGAGACCATGCCTGTTTTTGGAACTTGACAAGAAGGAATGAAAGCCTGCAAACCTGAGTGGCCTTGTCCCAGCAGACATTCTCATACAATATGATGATGGACAGGAATGATGATTAATGACTGCTTGGGATTCTAGTAATGTGTCAGTACCTTTGAACCTGTGTATCATTTTGCTGGAAGGGGGTCTGTGGCCAGAGACCAGGACTGGTGGGCTGTGAGAGAAGAGAAAATAGAAAAAAATAATAATAACTTTAAAATAATAAATAAATAAATAAATAAATAGGTCTCTGCCCCTGACTCCTGGCACAGAATTCCTAAAACCCTTGTAATTTCCTAAGTGATAAGAGCAGTAGGAGAACCTTTTGTTCTAAGGAGCCAACTCTGGGTGGGCTCCTGCATGACTACTAAATGGGGGCTGGTCACAAGAAAGACTAGCCATGATTAAAATCTTGGAATTTTCAGCCCCATCCATCAGAGAGGGAACAGAACTGAAATGGAGTTAATGATTGATCATGCCTATGTGATGAACCCTCCATAAAATTCCAAAAGCATGGGGGTCTGGAGAGCTTCCAGGTTGGTGAATATATCCACACCGAGAGGTTGATGCACCCCAACTCTACAGAGACAGAAGCTCCTGCACTAGGTGAACCTCCCAGACCTTGCCTATGTATTTCTTTATCTGGCTGTCCATCTGTATCCTTTATCATATCCTTTAATAAATTGATGCAATTGATGCAAGGAAGTGTTTCCCTGAGTTCTGTGAGCTGCTCTAGCAAATTAATCCAACCTGATGAGGGGATCATTGGAACCCCCAATCTATAACTGGTGGGTCAGAAGACATGACACCACAAAACTCCTAGAAAGAACATAGCAAAATATTCTCTGACATAAATCATAGCAATATTTTCTTAGATCAGAATCCCAAAACAATAGAAATAAATGCAAAAATAAACAAATTGGACCTAATCAAACTTATAAACTTTTGCACAGCAAAGGAAACCATAAACAAAATGAAAAGAACCTATGGACTGGGAGAAAATATTTGCAAACAATGCGAACGACAAGGGCTTAATTTCCAAAATATACTAACAACTCATACAACTCAATAACAACAACAACAAAAAGTTAAAAAAATGGGCAGAAGACCTAAATAGACATTTTTCCAAAGAAAACATACAGATGGCCAATAGGTACATGAAAAGATGCTCATCATCACTAATTATTAGAGAAATGGAAATCAAAGCTACAATGTGGTATCACCTCACACCAGTCAGAATGGCCATCATCAAAAAGTCTATAAATAATAAATGCTGGAGAGGGTGTGGAGAAAAGGGAACCCTCCTACACTGTTGGTGGGAATGTAAATTGGTGCAGCCACTATGAAAACAGTATGGAAGTTCCTTAAAAAACTAAAAATAGAGTTACCATATGATCCAGCAATCTCATTCCTGGGCATACACTGGGAAAAGATGAAAGCTCTAATTCAAAAAGATACATGCACCTCCATGTTCATAGCAGCACTATTTGCAATAGCCAAGATGTGGAAAAAACCCAAGTGTCCGTTGATAGAGGAGTGACTTAAGATGTGGTATGTATGTACCATAGAATATTACTCAGCCATAACAGAATGAAATAATGCCATTTGCAGCAACATGGATAGACCTAGAGATTATCATAGTAAGTCAGAGAAAGACAAATATTATATGATATCACTTATATGTGGAATTTAAAGAATAGTACAAATGAACTTATTTACAAAACAGAAACAAACTCACAGACATTGAAAACAAACTTATGGTTACCAAAGGGGAAGGGGGGTGGATATATTAGGAGTATGGGATTAACAGATGCACACTACCATATATAAAACAGATAAACAACTAGGATTTACCGTATAGCATAGGGACTATATTCAATATCTTGTAATGGAAAAGAATCAGATAAAAAAAGAATATAGGTATATACATATATATGTAGAGTCACTTTGCTGTACACCTGAAATTAACACAATATTGTAAATCGACTATACTTTAATTTAAAAAGAGAGAGAGAGGGCAGACAGCAGAAGCAAGAAGAACTACAATCCTGCAGCCTGTGGAACAGAAACCACATTCACAGAAAGATAGACAAAATGAAAGGCAGAAGACTATGTACCAGAAGAAGGAACATGATAAAACCCCAGAAAAACAACTAAATGAAGTGGAGATAGGCAACCTTCCAGAAAAAGAGTTCAGAATAATGACAGTGAAGATGATCCAAGACCTCAGAAAAAGAAGGGAGGCAAAGATCGAGAAGATGCAAGAAATGTTTAACAAAGACCTAGAAGAATTAAAGAACAAAAACCTAGAAGAGTTAAAGAACAAACAAACAGAGATGAACAATACAATAACTGAAATAAAAAATACACTAGAAGGAATCAATAGCAGAATAACTGAGGCAGAAGAACAGATAAGTGACCTGGAAGACAGAATGGTGGAATTTACTGCCATGGAACAGAGTAAAGAACAAAGAATGAGGGCTTCCCTTGTGGCACAGTGGTTAAGAATCCTCCTGCCAATGCAGGGGACATGGGTTTGAGCCCTGGTCAGGGAAGATCCCACATGCCGCGGAGCAAGTAAGCCCGTGCGCCACAACTACAGAGCCTGCACTCTAGAGCCTGTGAGCCACAACTAATGAGCCCGTGCACCACAACTACTGAGGTTGCGTTCTAGAACCCGCGAGCCACAACTACTGAAGCCCATGTGCCTAGAGCCTGTGCTCCGCAACAAGAGAAGCCACTGAAGTGAGAAGCCCATGCACCACAATGAAGAGTAGCCTCTGCTCGACGCAACAAAAGAAAGCCCGTGTGCAGCAACGAAGACCCAATGCAACCAAAATAAATAAATAAATAAATTTTAAAAAAGAAAAGAAAAAAGAATGAAATGAAATGAAGACAGCCTAAGAGATCTCTGGGACAACATTAAACACACCAACATTCTCATTATAGGGGTCCCAGAAGAAGAGAGAGAGAAAGGACCAGAGAAAATATTTGAAGAGATTGTAGTAAAAAACTTCCCTAACATGGGAAAGGAAAGAGCCACCCAAGTACAGGAAGCACAGAGAGTCCCAGGCAGGATAAACCCAAGGAGAAACATGCTGAGACACATAGTAATCAAGTTGACAAAAATTAAAGACAAAGAAAAATTATTAAAAGCAACAAGGAAAAAATGACAAATAACATACAAGGGAACTCCCATAAGGTTAACAGCTGATTTCTCAGTAGAAACTCTGCAAGCCAGAAAGGAGTGGCATGATATATTTAAAGTGATGAAAGGGAAGAACCTACAACCAAGATTACTCTAGCCGGCAGGGATCTCATTCCTATTCTATAGAGAAATCAAAAGTTTTACAGACAAGCAAAAGCTAAGAGAATTCAGCACCACCAAACCAGCTCTACAACAAATGCTAAAGGAACTTCCCTAAGTGGGAAACACAGAGAAGAAAAGGACCTACAAAAACAAATGCAAAACAATTAAGAAAATGGTAATAGGAACATACATATTGATAATACCTTAAATGTGAATGGATTAAATGCTTCAACCAAAAGACACAGAATGGCTGAATGGATACAAAAACAAGACCCATCTATATGCTGTCTACAAGAGACCCACTTCAGACCTAGGGACACAGGCAGGGATCTCATTCCTATTCTATAGAGAAATCAAAAGTTTTACAGACAAGCAAAAGCTAAGAGAATTCAGCACCAAATTAATAAGGAAACACAAGCTTTAAATGACACAATAGACCAGATAGATTTAATTGATATTTATAGGATTTTCCATCTGACAACTGCAGATTACACTTTCTTCTCAAGTGCACACGGAACATTCTCCTGGCTAGACCACATCTTGGGTCACAGATTAAGCCTTGGTAAATTTAAGAAAATTGAAATCATATCAAGCACCTTTTCCGACTCAATGCCATGAGATTAGAAATAAATTACAGGGAAAAAAAACGTAAAAAACACAAACACATGGAAGCTAAAGAATATGTTACTAACTAACCAAGAGATCATTGAAGAAATCAAAGAGGAAATCAAAAAACATCTAGAGACAAAAGACAATGAAAGCCTGATGATCCAAAACCTATGGGATGCAGCAAAAGCAGTTTTAAGAGGAACGTTTATAGCAGTATGAGCCTACCTCAAGAAACAAGAAAAATCTCAAATAAACAATCTAACCTTAAAACTAAAGGAACTAGAGAAAGAAGAGCAAAAAACCCAAAATTAGTAGAAGGAAAGAAATCATAAAGATCAGAGCAGAAATAAATGAAACAGAAACAAAGAAAACAATAGCAAAGATCAATAACACTAAAAGCTGGTTCTT
>NC_041217.1:68049458-68049869 GCF_002837175.3 Physeter macrocephalus
TCTATGCCAATAAAATGGACAACCTGGAAGAAATGGACAAATTCTTAGAAAGGTATAATCTTCCAAGACTGAACCAGGAAGAAATAGAAAATATGAACAGACCAATCACAAGTAATGAAGTTGAAACTGTGATTAAAAATCTTCCAGCAAACAAAAGTCCAGGACCAGATGGCTTCACAGGTGAATTCTATCAACATTTAGAGAAGAGCTAACACCCATCCTTCTCAAACTCTTCCAAAAAATTGCAGGGAAGGAACGCTCCCAAACTCATTCTACAAGGCTATCACCTTGATACCAAAACCAGACAAAGATACAAAAAAAGAAAATTACAGACCCATATCACTGATGAATATAGATGCAAAAATCCTCAACAAAATACTAGCAAACAGAATCCAACAACACATTAAAAGG
>NC_041217.1:68049879-68075478 GCF_002837175.3 Physeter macrocephalus
CACGGCAGTCAGAGAAGAAAAAGAAATAAAAGAAATACAAATTGGAAAAGAAGAAGTAAAACTGTCGCTCTTTGCAGGTGACATGATACTATACATAGATAATCCTAAGGATGCCACTAGAAAACTACTAGAGCTAATCAATGAACCTGGTAAAGTTGCAGGATACAAAATTAATGCACAGAAATCTCTTGCATTCTTATATGCTAACAACAAAAGATCAGAAAGAGAAATCAAGGAAACAATCCCATTCACCATTGCAAAAAAAAAGAATAAAATACCTAGGAATAAACCTACCTAAGGAGGTAAAAGACCTGTACTCAGAAAACTATAAGACACTGATGAAAGAAATCAAAGATGACACAAACTGATGGAAAAAATATACCACGTTCTTGGATTAGAAGAATCAATATTGTGAAAATGACTATTCTACCCAAAACAATCTACAGATTCAATGCAATCCCTATCAAATTACCAATGGCATTTTTTACAGAACTAGAACAAAAAGTCTTAAAATTTGTATGGAGACAAAAAAGACTCCGAATAACCAAAGCAATCTTGAGACTTCAGACTATACTACAAAGCTACAGTAATCAAGACAATATGGTACTGGCACAAAAACAGAAATATAGATCAATGGAACAGGATAGAAAGCCCAGAGATAAACCCACACACTTATGGTCAACTGATCTATGACAAAGGAGGCAAGGATATACAATCGAGAAAAGACAGTCTCTTCAATAAGTGGTGCTGGGAAAACTGGACAGCTACATGTAAAAGTATGAAATTAGAACACTCCCTAACACCACACACAAAAATAAACTCAAAATGGATTAAAGACCTAAATGTAAGACCGGACACTATTAAACTCTCAGAGGAAAACATAGGAAGAACACTCTTTGACATAAATCACAGTAAGATCTTTTTTGACCAGCCTCCTAGAGTAAAAACAAAAATAAACAAGTGAAAAAATAAAAATAAACAAGTGGGACCTAATGAAACTTAAAAGCTTTTGCACAGCAAAGGAAACTATAAACAAGACAAGAAGACAACCCTCAGAATGGGAGAAAATATTTGCAAACGAATCAATGGACAAAGGATTAATCTCCAAAATATATAAACAGCTCATGCAGCTCAATATTAAAAAACAAACAACCCAATCCAAAAATGGGTAGAAGGCCTAAATAGACATTTGTCCAAAGAAGACATACAGATGGCCAAGAGGTACATGAAAAGCTGCTCAGTTATTAGAGAAATGCAAATCAAGCTACAATGAGGTATCACCTCACACCAGTTAGAATGGGCATCATCAGAAAATCTATAAACAACAAATGCTGGAGAGGGTGTGGAGAAAAGGGAACACTCTTGCACTGTTGGTGGGAATGTAAATTGATACAGCCACTATGGAGACCAGTATGAAGGTTCCTTAAAAAACTAAAAATAGAATTACCATATGACCCAGCAATCCCACTACCGGGCATATAACCAGAGAAAACCATAATTCAAAAAGACGCATGCACCCCAATGTTCATTGCAGCAGTATTTACAATAGCCAGGTCATGGAAGCAACCTAAATGCCCATCGACAGATGAATGGATAAAGAAGATGTGGTACATATATAGAATGGAATATTACTCAGCCATAAAAAGGAATGGAATTGGGTCATTTGTAGAGATGTGGATGGACCTACAGACTGTCATACAGAGTGAAGTATGTCAGAAAGAGAAAAACAAATATCGCATATTAACGCATATTTGTGGAATCTAGAAATATGGTACAGATGAACCAGTTTGCAAGGCAGAAATAAAGACACAGATGTAGAGAACAAATGTATGGACACCAAGTGGGGGGGGGCGGTGTGTGTGTGATGAATTGGGAGATTGGCATTGACATATATACTAATATGTATAAAATAGATAATAAGAACCTGCTGTAAATAAAATTAAAAAAAAAGTTCAGGTGATAACTTGGGCTTGAGACTGGCATATGAAGGGGGTGAGGGCACTCTTGTAGGACTGAGCCTTTAATCTAATCTCCAAGTAGGTAGTGTCAGAATTGAGTTAAACTGTGGAACACCTAGGTGGTGTCAGAGACAGAGAATTGCTTGGTGTGGGGCAAGAACCTCCACACACTTGGTGACCAGAAGTGAAGTGCTGGTGTGAGTAGTAAAGGGAAGAAAGACGTAGGAAGGAGAAAACAGTTTTTCCATTACAATTGCTTTCTAAAGTAAGTACTGGGAAAACTAAAGGTGTATATTTGTTTCACATATGAGCTGGTTTTCCTTATCTTGACCGAGTCTGTCCCCTAAGTCTCTTCCTACCTGTAGTTACTGCACCATTTTTCTCCAGTCTCGGAACAGGGGACACGCGCTAAGTGCCAGAGGGTGACCTGACCCCAGGGTGGTCCGGCTCCCCACCAAGCGTTCCTCCGGGACCTGCAGGATCCGGAAAACTGCAGAACGAGCATTTGAGGAAGCCTGGAGCTTTGGCCCACAGACTCAGGCTTTCAACAGCAACGACACTGGCTGGAGCTCCACTTGTGCTGCAAGTTTCCTGATGAGGCACCATCGAGCTCACCTGGTGCTGTAGCCATGATGCCGGGCGCGCATCCGGGCTTTGCCTGCCACTTTCCAGGCCTCTGGGTGAGCCTAGGCTGTGGTCGACCCGCCCCGGCACTTTTCTCACTGGCGGGGACACAGTGACGAGCTGCTGTATTTCAAGACTAGTTTTTGAAACAACAGCTGTCGGCTGTTTCCGTAGTGTAGTGGTTATCACGTTCGCCTCACACGCGAAAGGTCCCCGGTTCGAAACCGGGCGGAAACAAAACGCAAGGCTCTTTTTTTTTTTTTTTTTTTCCCTGGTTGAAGCACTGACCCCCGCGGCGGTCCTGCAGTTTTTCTCTTATCTTTTCTGACACCAGAGAGGTAAAGCACTTTTGGCCACTCGAATGAAGTCATCGGTTCCGATCCGGATCCCCAGAACCAAGTTCTGGTTCAGGGCGGTGTCCTGAAACTCAGGCTGGTCCCTTATTCAAACTCTGCTCAGGCTCCTTCTTCAGCTGGGTCTGCAAGGGGCTGTCTCCTCCAGAGAATTTGCAAACCTGTATCAAGACCCAGCTGTGTGCCTGGCATTATCTCGCTTTAAGCTGAAGGGCGGATATCTTCACCCTGCATGCAGTCCAGAGGAATGAATGGCACATAGTTCCAGAGCCAGTGTTACAAGTCGCTCTGCTCTCCACCCCCAACAAACCTGCCTATTTCTTTTTTCGATTTAAACTGTCCACATGCATTCAGTTTTAAGTTCGCAGTCATGGAGATTCTTTCTCCCTCCCTCCTCTGAGTCTTTCCCCACAGGGAATCCCAAGGCCCTAAGCCCTTGGTTCTGAATCAGGTGGAAACAATGTATATTTTCTTTTAATTAAGTTATTTTCACACACACACACACACACACACACACGCACACGGCAGTTTGCACAGACACTTCTCCAAGGAAGATAGACGGATAGCAAATAATCATATCTAAAGATGTTCTACATCATTAATCATTAGGGAAATGCAAAATTAAAACGTGAGATATCATACACATGTATTAGAATGCCTATCATACCAGGTGTCCAGGATGTGGAAGAACTGGAACACTCATACACTGATGGGGGTTGGGGGGATGTAAAATGTTACATTCACTTTGGAAAACAGTTTAACAGTTTCTTTGAAAGTTAAACTACTACTATAGACTCAGCCATTCTAATCCTAGGTATTTCCAAGAGAAAATTAAGTGTATGCTCATAGAAAGACTTGTACACGAATACTCATAGTAGCTTTATTTGTAACAGCCCAAAGCTGGAAACAACCCAAACGTCACCCAACAGATGAAGATAAATTATGGTTACATCCATACAATGGAATGCTGCTCAGGAAAAAAAAAAAAAAAATTATTATTACTATTATGCTGGGTGAAAGAAGCCCAGTCAAAAAGAGTGTTATATGACTCCACTTATATAAAATTGTAGAAAATGAAAACTATAATGACAGAAAGCAGATCAGTGATTGCGTGTAAGTGGAAGGAGAATGGCAGGCAATAAGGATTAGAAAGGGAAAACTGGGGGGGAGACAATGGATATGTTCCCTATCTTAATTGTGACAGGGCTGCATTATGACTTTCATTGGCCCTAGATACTTTGACCTTCCTGGGACTCTTCATAAAAAATAATGTTTAAATGTTAAAAATCTTTTCTTTAATTTAAAATTTATATGTATTAATATAGTTCATTTATATATAACATATAATATATAATTGAATATAATATACTATTATATATAATAAATGACAAATATATAATTTATTAATATAAGATATTTTACAGATGCATTGGTATAAAGATGAAGGTATTAATATTATATAAAATCATTTGTAAATTTTCATTATTTTATTTTGAATTTAAATGATTTTTTTAAAAATTAAGGCATTTTGGATTTAAAATAAGTTGAAATATTTTTGTAGTTGTATGACTACCATGCCTAATGGGCAAGTTGGCCCCCCATTGTGAGGATGATTTCATAGAGTGATACATTTGCCAAAACTTAACCCGTCATTTTGAATATGTCCAATTTACTGTATGTCAGTTATGCCCTAATACAGCTGTTAAAATTTGTTTTAATATTTCTCAGAAAAAAATAAATAAATATGCATTTGAAGTCTGTTATGGATACTCATACAAATACATTTTATTTTATTTTATTTTATTTTTTTTTTACGGTACGCGGGCCTCTCACTGTTGTGGCCTCTCCCGTTGCGGAGCGCAGGCTCCGGACGAGCAGGCTCAGCCCCAGACGCTCCGCGGCATGTGGGATCTTCCCGGACCGGGGCACGAATCCGTGTCCCCTGCATCGGCAGGCGGACTCTCAACCACTGCGCCACCAGGGAAGCCCCAAATACATATTTTTAGGTTTCTTATTAAAATTTTTGTATGAAACTAAAATATGTATTCACAACATTAAATAATTTTGGGATGGACCTCAGGTACAGTGTTAATCTCAATTCACTGCCCTTGATCCACATGGATGGGTGCAAGACTCCTCTCTTGCTTTATTTATTTTTATCTTAATTTATTACTTTCTTTTATCCCTATTCCCTACTTTCACCCCCTCTCTAATGTGTTTGATATGTATTTTGAATTTGTATGTATCCTTGTAGACTGTGTAGTTGTTTTGTGTGTAATTGTTTCCTAATTTTGTGTATGTTCTTCACTCAGCATTGTGACTTTGGGTTCTACCCAAGTTTCTGTGTGTACATTTAGTCCTTTGTTTCTGACTGCTGTAAATAATTTCATAGTGGGCACCCACCCATTTTACTTTTCTTTCCCCCATGATAGATGCTAGGTTGTTACCAACTCCAAGATATGACAAACAATGCCATCATACATTTTATTAAACAAATATTTATAAAGTACCTATTAAGTTCCAGGTACTGTTCTAACCTCCAGGGATTCATTAACTACAAAAAAATACAGAACCAAATCCCTGCGCACATGTAGTTTACATTCTAGTGGGTGAGGCAAATGATAACAAGATAAAATACGTAATAAGTTTGATGATAATAAATACTAAGGAGAAATAAAGAGGGCAGCAGGATATTAAATGGCTGGGATGTGTGTGTGAAATTTGAGATAGTGTGGCCAAGAAAGGGCCCCTGAGAAAGTAACTTTGAGTTAAAACCTGAAAGAAGTTAGGGAACTGGCCATGTAGAAATCTGGAGAACAAGCTTCTAGGCTGAGGGGCAGCAAGTGCAAAGGTCCTACAGCAGGAGCTAGCTATTATATTCCAGAAATAGCAAGAAGACCAGTGTAGCTGGATCCTAATTAGCTAGGGGGAGGTAGAGTGCCTTGTGAGACATTGTAGGGAATTTCATTTTCACTTTGCATGATATGGGAGCCTGGGAAATGCATTTCCCTGCATTGCAGAATAGGGCAGAGGTAGGGTAGAGAATGAATCTGAGAGCAAAAATACAAATAACCAGAACAACCTGTGGTTTCACTGGGGCTCACTGATGGTATGGAAGAGAGAAACTACAGCCAAATAGCAACATGGAAGGAATAACTACAGCTCCCTTGGTGGCCCTGCTTTCCTTTCTATCCTGAGTCCAAAGTGGTTGATTCTTCTCCCTCACCCTTGTCCCGGACCAACTACTCTAGCAGTGCTAGGTTACCCATTCCACTAGCACCTTTCTGAGCATATGCCAGTAACCTGGGCAGCTGGGGAGGAAGAGAATGGGCAAATTCCTCAGAGTTCTCTGGACCTTGAAAAGAGTTCATCCTGGTTGGTCAGAATATTTCAGGGCTTTATGGAGAGCACAAAGAAATAGTAGGGTGATAGGTCTGCACCACCCAAACTGGCCAGGATCTTCCAGTCTGATCTTTGGTGGGACACAAAATGGAAATCCAGGGGCAGAGAGACAGGCCTTGTTTACAAGAGCAAACAAGACCATGGCTTTCCCGGGAGGTTGTGAGGTAAATTTCAGTAAGCATTGGCCCTGAGCTTAGTCAGCATTTCCCTAAGGTGGTCTTCTCACTGAACTCCCTTCTCTGCTGTCACCCCAGTCTGAGGAAAGTATGATGAGCCTTCTGAAGAATTTCAGGATAGAATCAGTGAAGCTTATCTAAGAAATTTTAAAAAAATGGTTGGGTCACATGCACTTTGGGTCTGAAATGAGTAGTCTGCACAACTACTTCCTGTTTGGGGAGGCCCCGGGGATCTCCCATTGATATAAAAGCAGCCTTGGCTTTTAAAGAGGCCTCTGCACAGGCCAGTAATTCTACCCAGGCTTAGGGACCTCTGGTGAATGCTACACACACTGCTGGGGAAACAGGGTCCATCTAGCTGAGTCAGGAATCTCAGGTATCACAACCTGCCGAACTTCAGTAAAAATACTGAGCAAACTTTTCCCTTTGTTTGGAAAGAAACAGCCAATGCATGTCAAGGGCCGGAAAAGCGTCCATAATTCCCATGGTTGGGCCATCTGCCTACACTGGCAAAGAGATGGAAATGCTTTAGAGCCCAACCATAGTAGGACAGTTTTAAATCACTCTTCATCTTGCATACCATCCTGCTTTTAGACTTGTTCAAAGTCTCCAAGATATATTAATTGAAAAGGACTCAGGTGCAGAGCAGTGTGTATAATATGTAGTATTGGGGTAAGGAAAAATTGAGGAAATATATTTATGCACATATATATACACGTATACGTGTTTAGTTACCTAGGAAAGGCAGACAAGAAACTAATAGCCATTCTTGCTTCTGGGAAAAGGAATGGGGAATTGAGGGTAGAGCTGGAAAGGAAACTTACTTTTCTTTGTATATGTTGGGCTGGCCAAAAAGTTCGTTCGGTTTTTTGCGTCAGATGGCTCTAGTAGCACTTAGTTATCTTTAACTTCATTTGAAACAATTTTGTTAGATCATATTCTGACAGCTGTCATATCAGCATGCATTTTAAAAAGAAGCTTATCAAAATTGGTGAATATTTGTGTAGCCATTTTAATATTGAAGATGGAAGAAAAAAGCAACATTTTCAGCATATTATGCTTTATTATTTCAAGAAAGGTAAAAATGCAACTGAAATGCAAAAAAAGATTTGTGCAGTGTACGGAGAAGGTGCTATGACTGACCGAATGTGTCAAAAGTGGTCTGCAAAGTTTCATGCTGGAGATTTCTTACTGGACGGTTCTCCATAGTCGGTAGACCAGTTGAAGTTGATGGTAATCAGATCAAGACATTAATTGAGAACAATCAACGTTATAACACTCAGGAGATAGCCAACATACTCAAAATATCCAAAACAAGCACTGAAAATCATTTGCACCAGCTTGGTTATGTTCATCGCTTTGATGTTTGGGTTCCACATAAGTTAAGCGAAAAAAACCTTCTTGACCATATTTCTGCATGTGCTTCTCTATTTAAATGTAATGAAAACATTCCGTTTTTAAAACAAATTGTAACGGGTGATGAAAAGTGGATACTGTATGATAATGTGGAACAGGGGACTTCCCTTGTGTTCCAGTGGTTAAGACTTCGTGCTCCCAAGATATGGGGCCCAGGTTCGACCCTGGTCAGGAAACTAGATCCCACATGCCGCAACGAAGATCCCGCATGCCGCAACTAAGACCTGGCGCAGCCATAATTAATTTTTAAAAAATTCTTTAAATAATGTGGAACAGAAGAGATTGTAGGGCAAGTGAAATGAGCCACCACCAACCACACCAAAGGCCGGTCTTCATCCAAAGAAAGTGATGTTGTGTATATGGTGGGATTGGAAGGAAGTCCTCTATTATGAGCTCCTTCCGGAAAACCAAACGAATTAATTCCAACAAGTACTGCTCCCAATTAGACCAACTGAAAACAGCACTCGACAAAAAGTGTCTGGAATTAGTCAACAGAAAATGCATAACCTTCCATCAGGATACCGCAACACCACGTTTCTTTTTTTTTTTTTACACATCTTTATTGGAGTATAATTGCTTCACAATACTGTGTTAGTTTCTGTTGTACAACAAAGTGAATCAGCCATATGCACACACATATCCCCTCCCTCTTGAGCCTCCCTCCCACCCTCCCTATCCCACCCCTCTAGGGCATCGCAAAGCACCGAGATGATCTCCCTGTGCTATGCTGCTGCCTCCCACTAGCTATCTATTTTACATTTGGTAATGTATATACGTCGATGCTACTCTCACTTCGCCCCAGCTTCCCCCTCCCCTGCCCCCCATGTCCTCAAGTCCATTCTCTGTCTACGTCTTTATTCCTGCCCCGCCACTAGGTTCATCAGTACCTTTTTTTTTAGATTCCATATATATGCGTTAATATACGATATTTGTTTTTGTCTTTCTGACTTACTTCAGTCTGTATGACAGACTCTAGGTCCATCCACCTCACTACAAATAACTCATTTTCGTTTCTTTTTATGGCTGAGTAATATTCCATTGTATATATGTGTCACATCTTCTTTATCCATTCATCTGTCGATGGACATTTAGGTTGCTTCCATGTCCTGGCTATTGTAAATAGTGCTGCAATGTACCACATTGTGGTACATGTCTCTTTTTGAATTATGGTTATCTCAGGGTATATGCCCAGTAGTGGGATTGCTGGGTCATATGGTAGTTCTATTTTTAGTTTTTTAAGGAACCACCATACTGTTCTCCATAGTGGTTGTATCAATTTACATTCCCACCAGCAGTGCAGGAGGGTTCCCTTTTCATCACACCCTTTCCAGCATTTATTGTTTCTAGATTTTTTTGATAACGGCCATTTTGACTGGTGTGAGGCGATACCTCATTGGAGTTTCGAGTTGCATTTCTCTAACAACTAGTGATGCTGAGCATCTTTTCATGTGCCTCTTGGCATCTGTATGTTTTCTTTGGTGAAATGTCTATTTAGGTCTTCCGTCCATTTTTTAAATGGGCTGTTTGTTTTTTTGATATTGAGCTCCATGAGCTGTTTGTATATTTTGGAGATTAATCCTTTGTCTGTTGTTTCGTTTGCAAATATTTTCTCCCATTCTGAGGGTTGTCTTCTTGTCTTGTTTATAGTTTCCTTTACTGTGCAAAAGCTTTTAAGTTTCATTAGGTCCCATTTTTGTTTTTATTTTCACTACTCTAGGAGGCTGGTCAAAAAGATCTTGCTGTGATTTATGGCATAGAATGTTCTTCCTATGTTTTCCTCTAAGAGCTTTATAGCGTCTGGTTTTACATTTAGGTCTTTAATCCATTTGGAGTTTATTTTTGTGTATGGTGTTAGGTAGTGTTCTAATTTCATTCTTTTACATGTAGCTGCCCAGTTTTCCCAGCACCACTTATTAAAGAGGCTGTTTTTTCTCCATTGTTCTTGCCTCCTTTGTCATAAATTAAGACCACATGTTTCTTTGATGACCAGGCAAAAACTGTTACAGCTTGGCTGGGAAGTTCTGATTCATGCTCCATATTCACCAGACATTGCACCTTCGGATTTCCATTTATTTCAGTCCTTACAACATTCTTTCAATAGAAAAAATTTCAATTCCCTGGAAGACTGTAAAAGGCACTTGGAACAGTTCTTTGCTCAAAAAGATAAAAAAATTTGGGAAGATGGAATTATGAAGTTGCCTGAAAAATGGCAGAAGGTAGTGGAACAAAATGGTGTATACATTGATCAATAAAGTTCTTGGGTGAAAATAAAAACTTTTTGGCCAACCCAATACTTTGTCAAAAGCTCAGAAACAGCAGAAGTAAAACCAATGAACCACTGAAGTAGTAAAAGTTTATTGTGCACACAACAAAAAGAAAGTTCACGAACCAGGAGCACTCACTCCAAAACATGGAGGAAAACTCAGGGGTATAGAGTCATCCCTCCATACCTGTGGGGGATTGGTTCCACGACCTCTACTCATACACCAAAATCCTTGAGCACTGAAGTCCCTTATATAAAATGGTGTAGTATTTGCCTCTAACCTACTCAGGTCCTCCCATTTACTTTAAATCATCTCTAGATTACTTATGATACCTAATACAATGTAAATGCTACGTAAATAGCTGTAAATACAATATAAATTCCATGTAAATAGCTGCTGGCTTGCGAGAAATTCAAGTTTTGCTTTTTATAACTTTCTGGAATTTCTTTTCCAAATATTTTTGATTCTTGGTTGGTTGAGCCCAAGAATGTGGAAGCCAGGAATAGGAAGGGCCAACTGTATTGTTACAAAGCAGCTTGAGGAGGCAGTGACTGCTTATTATTCACAGTGATTGGTTACAATATTAGAATTTTCTTAAGTGATAGGAATTGGTTAGTGGTTACCTCATATCAATTTTGGCGAAGAGTTTAAGTTGTGCCTATGATTTCCAGAGGCATGAGCAAGAAGTGACCAATGTCAAATTAGTCTCCCTTGCTTTGCAAAATAAGCTAAATTAAGCTTTGCTGTGTAACTAAACTGGTTTTGTCTGCTCAGGGAATTTTCAAAGCCAGTCTTCATTTGTTTTTTGTTTTAACGATTTTTCTCCCCTTCCAGTTTTATTGAGATATAATTGACATACAGCACAGTATAAGTTTAAGGTGTACAACATAATGATCTGACTTATATACATCATGAAATGATTACACTAATTAGTTTAGTGAACATCCATTACCTCATATAGATACAAAATAAGATAACATTAGAAAAATTTTTTCCCTTGTGATGAGAACTCTTAGAATTTACTCTCTTAAATAACTTTGATATATAACATACAGCAGTGTTAATTACATTTATCATATTGTACATTATGTCCCTAGTACTTATTTAACTTGTAACTGGAAGTTTGTACCTTTTGACCACCTTCATCCAATTCTGCTTCTCCCCAGACCTTGCCTCTGGTTACCATAAATCTGATCTCTTTTTCTATTAGCATGTTTGTTTGTTTTTGAGTTATATTTGATCTATACAACACTATGTTAGTTCCTGATGCACAGCATAGTGATTCGATATTTCTATACATTTCAAAATGATTACCATCTATCACCATACAAAGATATTACATTATTATTGACTATATTCCTCACACTGTATATTTCATACTCCTAACTCATTTACCTTGTAACTGGAAGTTTGCACCACTTAATTTCCCTCACCTATTTCTCTCCTCTCCCACCCCTCCCCTCTGGCAACCACCAGTTTGTTCTCTGTATTAACTTTCTTAGTGGGTGGATTTATTTTTATTACTTTTATATATCACCTATTCAAAAACTATCAAATGTTTTTAACATGAAAAATAATACCATTAAGACTAAATAAAACGAGAAGTGTATGTGACCTAACTTTAAGTGAAAATGTCAGTGGACATTTTTCTGGAGTGGGCAGACGAATTCAAACATGGTAAAAAAAAAAAAGACGTAATATGAGAAAAGAGCAATCTAGTTAGGCAAAGACGAGATTGTAAGTTTTCATTACAAAGACAAAGAAGATATGGACACATTAACTAAACAATAAAAACGCGAATATCTCCAAAAATTAATTCGTCGCGTGATTTCGCCTTCTTACTCCTGGGGGCGTCCAGGCTGCACCTAACCCCTCCTTCCTCGTTTTCCGCAGACTCCGAGGGCCAACAGCTGGGCAGCGCGCGAGTCAACCGAGACGCCCAGGGGTTCCCAGACACATCTGAAATCCGGGCTCCTGAGAGACCGTCTCCGGGACACGAACCCTGCCTGCACAAAGGCCACATTCGGCTTAACGGTGCAAACCGAGAAACCTATTTCAAGGCCGGAAATCTGAGGCCTAGAGAAAAGGCGCGCCAGGGTTTCCCGGAAGTCTGAGAAGGCCGATTGGCCGCAGCCCTCGGACGTCCCCGTCCCCTGCCCGCCGTCACGCCTGCGGGCGGCCCCGCCCCCGCTCCTGCCAGTGCAACCGCGGTGGGGAGCCTTCCCGCAAGTCAGGCCTGAGTCAGGACCGGAAACCTGGGAAGTGTTGATCGGTTCCCGACAGTGGTAGCAACGTGACACGATACCGGCCACACATCGGTGGGAGGGAAGTGGAGCACAGAGCAGGCAGCCTCCTGTTGGCGTCCCCACTTCGGCCCCAGGAGCTGGAAATGACCGGGCCTTGTCATTGCTCCGAGGAGAGTGGCGATCCCATAGATCTGAACACTTCATAGTCATGTGAGTGTTCCAGCCGGGTCCCGTTCACTCCAGCTCCTCCATCTCCACCTAATCCCAATTATAGGTGTGCTATTTAAAAGTGTTCCTGTGGACGTATTAACCAGGAAAATTCTGGTTCAACAGAGTTCAGCAGTTCTCTAATTATATAGCTTTCGGAGTTTTTAACGTGCTAATATACAGTTTCTAATCATACTGACTAACGTTTGTTTTACATTTACTTTGTATCACAGTAGATTACAATGTCATTTAATCATTTTAACAATCTTATGAGATAATCATCAAAATGTTACAGATGAGGAAATAAAGTTGTAAAGAGATATGCCTGAGTTCCCATTCTAGTGATGGAGCTAGACCCAAACCCAGGTCATTTGTACTGATTGTCCACAAATCCCTTTTTAAATCGGAGCATCACCTGAGACCAGGCCTATAAAGAGTGTACTTTGTCTTGGAGTCCTTGGAGGGAGCAGCTGTGAGGTCCAAGTCAAACAAGAGAATGTGAGCCCCAGCCCTACCATGGAAGAGGTGAATTGCCTGGTTTCTGACAACAAGGTGAGGCAGTGGGGAAACTGCAGGAAACTGAGCTTGGGGTGCCAGCAGTACTTCTTGCTACTTTAAACACAGCTGCTCCTGCCTACACCCCTTGCAAAACACTCCCAAATATTCTAATGAAACCCTGAAGGTGGGGCTAGTGCTG
This sequence comes from Physeter macrocephalus, assembly GCF_002837175.3. Taxonomy (NCBI): domain Eukaryota; kingdom Metazoa; phylum Chordata; class Mammalia; order Artiodactyla; family Physeteridae; genus Physeter; species Physeter macrocephalus. The sequence continues at coordinate 68,063,223 of NC_041217.1, forward strand.
GAAGGGACTCTGAGCCTCCCACTCCTGAGGAATGGATTAAAAAAACAAAATAAAACAAACAAAAACCCCCTAAGAGTAGGAGGTGAGAACCTGACCCACCATCTGGTCTAATACAGTCACACTGGGAGTTGCTGGTGGGGGGTGGAGGAGAGAGAAATAGATTCTGAATAGATTTAACTCCCATCTCCTTCCAAGGGAAGACACCTAAACTGGAACAAATGTCTTTTGTAGAAGTCTGGGAATGAGAAAAAACAGCTTACTGGGCAGAGACTTTGCAGCTAGAGGCAAATGAATGGGATGGGTCAATGGACTTGAGCGATTAATGTCAGGATGGCAAAAGGCCCAACAGAAATAGCTGCAACTTAGCACATGGCACCCAGGGACAAGGTCAGCCCAACACATCTGAGAACAGTAAGGTGCCAACTGCCAGCCACAGGGTTGCCTCCCTTTTCTGCTACCTGTAGGTTATGGTAGGTCCACCTTCACCTAGATGCCACCTTGAGGAGAATAAGAGAGTGTTCTGGTTATCTATTGCTGTGTAACAAACGACTCCAGAGTCAAGAATTTGGAAAGGGTATGTTGGGGACAGTTTGTTTCTGCTTAAAGTCTCTGGGACTTCAGCAGGGAAGACTTGGAGGCCAGAGGTGACTTGACGGCTGGGGGCTGGAATCATCTGGAGCTGCTCATTCAAATGTCTGGATGTTATGCTGGCTCTCGGCTGGGATCTCAGCTGAGGCTGTCAGCAGCAGCACCTACAAGTGGACTCTCCATGAGGTCTCTCTGCTTCCTCAGATCCAAGGTGGCTGGACTCCAAGATGTGGCATCCCAAGAGGACCAAGCAGAAGCTGTCACCTTTGACTTTGCATCACTTCCACCTTAGTCATAGGCCCACCCAAATTCAAGAGGAGAGAATGTAGACTCCTCAGTGGGAGGAGTGTCAGCATCACATTTAAGAGCATGTGGTATGGAATATCTAGCTGCAATCCTGTTGAAAAATTAAGAGGAATGACGAAAGACCAAGCATATTCCTATAGGGACTGAGTTAACCCCCAAACACCGTGTTTTGTTATCTGTTTCTGTATAACCACCTCAAAATTTAGTGCCTTAAAATAACAATTTATTATTTCTTATGGTTCTGTTGGTTGGCAGGGGCTCAGATGGGAATATGGCTGGAACTAGAATGATCAAGATAGCCTTAGGCCTTTCTCCACAGGGCCTTTACCTCTGGCAAAGTAACTGGTCTTCTTACGTGGCACGGACTAGCAAGAGGGAATGTTCCAACCAAGGCAGGCAGAAGCTACAGATGTGTTAAGGCTCCACCCTGGAACTTCCATATCAGCAGTTCCCAGATTCGTAGAGAGGGGAAATAGACTCTACCTCTTGAGGGGTAATTGTCCAGGTCACATTTCAAAAGAGCTTATGGGGTGGGAGATATTGTTGTCATCTTTGGAAACACAATCACCACCACAACTTGAACAAGAAAAAACTTAGAGATCTTTAACTGGGCAGTTAAAATTTCCCCCATTTCTCCACATCTTGTAGGATAGAGGCTTAAGAACAGGTTAGATCAATTATACAATAGGCTACATTTTTTTCCCATGCGTATCTGAATGTAATGAGTAAATTGTGAGCCACTAGTTATGTCAAAATATTGGTCTGCACTAGAAAGAGTCTTAGTCTTAAGACATAAAACTGGAGAACAAAAAAAAAAAAAAAAAACTGGAGAACAAATGTGAATCAGAATGGGAAATAGGAAGATTAATTTTGGTTTTGGACCTACATCTGTCCATCATCTGAGTGCGTGCTGTGACTTAACAAATACCCAAGATGGGCCAAATGATCAACTGAGACTTTTAAGGCTAGCTCACTTGTTCTACATTTTCCTTTGCTCTCACCCTGGTTCAATCTACCATCACCGCTCAGCTAAACAACTGCAGAAGGCTCCTAATCAGTTTCAGTGCATACATAGTTGTCATCTTCCAATCCATTCTCCATTTATGTATCTTCAAGATACATATTTAAACACTTAATCCTAAGAATATCCTTTAATACCAAAAAAATTACATAACTTTCTTGTTAGGGATTTCGCTATAATATCTTTAGATCCTTAAAGCTGGAAAGAAACTTAGAGACCAACACTTTCATTTTAAGGATGAGGAAACTGAATCTCATAGAAGCTAAACAAGTTGTGCAAAGGCATACTGGTTAGTAATTGGCATAAGATGGAACATGACTTCCTAATCTAGTGATCTCTTTACTCATCACATTACCTTTCAAGTAAAGAGGGAAAACATATAATAATAATAATAATAATACCTTATAGTTTTATAACCCATATTTATACTTTTTAAAAATCTGATTTATCTTTACAACAACCCTGTGAAGTGGCAGGGTAGATGTTATTACCTTTCATTTGTAAAATTAAGACAATGAAATAGCAGCTTGGTGACTTGTCCAAGGCCATATCTAGTTGGTAATAGAATTGGACCTAAGAATAAAGGTCTTCAGGCTACTCTTTCAAAGTTTTAAACTTCTTTTCCTTTTAAAAAATATTTTTATTACAAAAGAAATATGTGCTTATTATAACCAATCAACACATAAATGTACAATGAAAACTTCTTAAGCAAGAATAACCAAACAAATGGAGAAGCCATACGGGAAAAGACATATTTAACTATCTTTTAAAGGAAATTAAAACAAAAGACACCCTAAATAAAGTAAAAAAAAAAAAAAACAACTAGAAACATGCTCTGAGAAATAATTCCAACACATATGACTGAAAAAGTGTATCTCTAACACACAAAGAGTGCCTACAAATTGATAAGAAAAAGAAACAAACTAATAGAAAAGTGAGTAAAGGATATGAATAGGCAATTCATAAAAAAGAAATTCAGTGTAGCCAATAAACATATGAAAAGGTGCTGGTAGTCAAAAAACCAAAAATTTAAAGAATAATATATCATTTTCACTCATCAGATTGATAAAAAGAAAAAGAGTAATAATATTCAGGGACTAAAAGGATGGGAGAAAACAGCACTTTTGTATCTTGCTGGTGGGAATATAAATTACTATATTTTTTAAAAAGTAACCTGGCAAAAAAAAAAAAAAAAAGTAATCTGGCAACATATACTAAAAATAAGAATACATGTTCACTTTTGTCCAGCAACTCTACTTTTAAGAATCTAGCCTACTGAAATAAAACCATCAGTATAGAAGGCCAAATGCATAAAGATGTTTATTACAATATTGTGGGGCTTCCCTGGTGGCGCAGTGGTTGAGAGTCCGCCTTCCGATGCAGGGGACACGGGTTCGTGCCCCGGTCCGGGAGGATCCCACATGCCGCGGAGCGGCTGGGCCCGTGAGCCATGGCCGCTGAGCCTGCGCGTCCGGAGCCTGTGCTCCGCAACGGGAGATGCCACAACAGTGAGAGGCCCGCGTGCCGCGAAAAAAAAAAAAAAAAAAATTGTGGCAGCAAAAAGTGGAAATATCTTGAATGCCCATTAACAGGGGAATGACTGAATAAATGTCTCCACTATGGAATATTAGGCAACTGTTTAAGAAAGTGAGATAAATTTATATATACTTTGTGGTTCTATTTTATTGATTCCTTTTGACTATTGAGCCTCTGAACCTACTTCCTATGTCTGGGGGATCCCCACCCAACCACCACTGCCTCTGCCTTGTAAGATACAGCTTTCTTCCCACCATAAAATGCCAGCTATTCACTTTTCTAGCCTCCGTTGCAGCTAGAAAATCTGCAGATTAGACCACCAGTCCCACATCTTGAATTGGAAACAGGTGAGGGGAAGAAGCAGGGAAGGCAGTGAACGCAGCCTGGTGAGGGGTATGGCAACAGGGGCAGCTTCAGCCAGTTTCTAGAGGTGGTAGTCACAGTGACTCAAATAGTAGCACCCAATGTCCAGAACGCAGGACTGGCTACATGATTTGTGGGAGCCAGTGCAAAATAAAAATGTGGGGCTGCTTGTTCAAAAATTAATAAGAATTTCAAGACGGGAACAACAGACAAACCGAGGGCACAGCCTTTCTCAGTGCAGGACCCTATGGGACTGCATAGGTCGTATGCCCATGGAGCCAGGGCAGAGGGCAGAGTAAGTCAGATATGCAAGCCGCAGTGGTCGTGCCCAGTGGCAGTGGCAGCTCAGGGTACTGATTCGTCAGGACTAACAGGAATAACTTAAAATCCAAGTCTAATTCTCTATCTCCCTAGAAATCGTATGAACTACCCAATATCCTTTCATAAGTTATTTTTCCGCTGAATTAGCCAGACCTGATTTGTGTTTCTTTCAGCTGAGGACTCTGATACCTCAGTGATATATTAAATTAAAAAGGCAAGTTGCAGAGTAATGTGTATAGTACAAGAAAACAATCTGAAAGGATGCATAACAAGTGCTGACGATTATTTAGTTTCAGAAACAGTTCCCAGACATAATTTCTCCCACTTCTTCTAGTAATGTAATTTTTAGTTGGGCATATAACCTCTCAGAATAAAAACTGTATATTTCCTAGCCTGCTATATTTTCAGCTAGCTATGGTCAGTGACTAAGTTCAGGCCAATGAGATGAAAATGGAAATATCTTTGTGTGACAGCTTCAAGTATCATTCCTTAAAAGACAGCTGCTGCGTGCCCTTTGGAACTACTGCCATCTTGGATTATGAGAATCAGGGTTCCACCCTTGGGATGGAGAAAGAATGAGCTGGAAGGAATCTAAGACCCTGAGGTTCTCAAGCAGCAGAGCTCCCCTAACAACCCAGGACTGCATACCTCTGGACATTTTCATGGGAGCAAAATAAACCTCTCTATATTTTTAAGCTACTCATTTTAAAGTTTCTGTCACTTGCAGCCAAATCTACTTTAACTAGAATAGTTTTTTCCCCAAGGAAGATAAGTTTGGAATGCTGGGTGGTGGTGGAGGGGGAGTCTTTGCATATCTCTGTTTGATTTGTTTGATTTTCTACAATGTGAATATATTCCTTTTATTATTAAAAAAAAAAATCCCTGAAATTGTGGCCAGAAGACCTAGAGTCTAATTACAGCTCCAATATTAACTGGTTATGGCCTTAGGCAAATCATTAAGTTTCTCTTTAATCTCAATTAAAAATTTTTTCCAAATGAAAGAAAGTAATTCAAATATTCTCTTAAAGTAATTGAAAAAGACAAAAGCAATATTCTGAATCACATGTAAAGTTTTGCAAAATTTCAGCTAAGAAAATTCCTTGAGATGCTCCATGAAAAATAAGTCCAGTGGTCAAATAAGTTGAGGAAATGCTCTATATTATATCCCCTTTCCTCTATTGAAGAGTTTTAAGATTTTTTTTTTTTTTTTTTTTTTTTTGCGGTACGCCTCTCACTGTTGTGGCCTCTCCCGTTGCGGAGGCTCCGGACGCGCAGGCTCAGCGGCCACGGCTCACGGGCCCAGCCGCTCCGCGGCATGTGGGATCTTCCCGGACCGGGGCACGAACCCGTGTCCCCTGCATCGGCAGGCGGACTCTCAACCACTGCGCCACCAGGGAAGGGAATCCGTGAAGAGTTTTAATGTACTCTTGGAAGTTAAACATCTGAGACTTCCCATAGGAGAAACTTGTTTTGTTTCACATATCCAATCAGATTAAATGAGGACTCGAGATTTCAGATTTTAGGGTCTGGACTTTCAGGAACAGGTCAGTTTGGGAGTTTGAAAACTGGTTCTGCAACTTACTGGCTGTGCATCTTGGACAAATTATTTAACCTTCCTATGTTTCAGTTTTCTCATATATAAAATGTACTAATATTATTCTCATTTTACAAGGGGCTATTGCAAAAATAAGTTTAAAAACTTTGGCTTTACTTTAATTGCTCAAAAATTTTTGATAACTGTGAGAATAAAAACTCTAATCTAGACTTTTTAGGAAATTACTGACTCTGTGCCTTATTTCTGACAAACGAAGAAGGAGAGGGTAAAATTTGTGAGTGGTCTGAGGCAGTATGTTCTCAGAGAAGAGGTATGAATGATGATTGAGTGATTTATGTATGTAACAAGGAGGGACACAGAACTCTGGAGAGCTCTGGTGCTCCTCTTGGTACTTGTTAAAATGAGACATGAGATCTTATCCTAGCATCATTCATCGGTACCTATTTTCATTACTTGGCAGTCTTCAGTGAAGTTCACATTACACAACACTTAAAAAAATTTTTTTTCTTATTGTGATAAAATACATATAAAATTTACCGTCTTAACCCTTTTTAAGTGTACAGTTCAGTCGTATTAAGTACATTCATATTGTTGTATGACCAACACCCTTATCCATTTCCAGAATTTTTTTCATCTTGCAAAACTGAAACTCTGTACCTATTAAACAATAACTCCCCATCTGCCCCCCCCAGTAGAAGTCTACTTTCTACCTTTATGATGTTTGATCACTCTAAGTACAGGTATCTCATATAAATAAATCATTCAGTATTTGTCTTTTTGTGACAGGCTTATTTCATTTAGCATAATGTCTTCAAGGTTCATCCAAATGTTGTAGCATGTCAGAATTTCATGCTTTTTTAAGGCTAATAATATTTCATTGTATAACGTTCACATTACTTCTTGTTACATTAAGAACTTTGGCCTTTAGCACCATGTTTCTTATATTTTTCCCACAGGAAGTGTCACCACACCTAGTTAGGACAATTTTTTTCATCTAGGATTTCAATTCACCTTTTAAAGGGAGGAAGTGAAGGCAGAACAAAGAAAGGTGTGGGAAGTGGCTGAAATAATCATTCAAATGAGTAATTTCCTGGACAGTATTCTTAGGCTAGATATGTAGAAGAGCAGGCCCCCAGAACTGAATTAAGGAGTTAGATTTGGCGGGGGTAGGGGGGGACATTTACTCATTTATTTATTTATTTGGTAACAGATTTATTGAGATAGAATTCATAGACCATACAATTCACTCATTTCAAGGGGACACTTCATTGACTTTTAGTATATTCACAGAGTTGTGCAAAAATCACAACCTTAGAAAATTTTCCTCATCCCTGAAAGAAATCCCGTAGCAATTTGCCATCACCCTCAGGTCCCTCCTCAGCCTTATGCAACCACTAACCTACTTTCTGTCCATACAGAGTTGCCTATTCTGGAAATTTCGTATAAATGGAATCATATAATATGTGATCATTTGTGACTGGCCTCTTTCACTTAGTGTAATGTTTTCAAGGTTCATCCATGTTGTAGCGTGTACTGGTAATTCATTTCTTTGTTTGTTTACTAGATGAGAGAAATAATAGCATGAATTCATTCTTTTTATTACTGAATAATATTCCATTGGTTGATTATACCACATTTTATCTACTCATCAGTTTTTGGACATTAGAGTTGTGTCTATTTTTTGGCTATTATGAGTATTGCTGCTTTGAATACTCATGTATACGTTTTTGTGTGGACATATGTTTTCATTTCTCTTGGGCATATACCAAGACGTGGATTTTTTAAAAATTTTTATTTTATATTGGAGTATAGTTGATTTACAATGTTGTGTTAGTTTCAGGTATACAGCTATGTGATTCAGTTATACATATATCCATTCTTTTTCAGATTCTTTCCCATATAGGTTATTACAGAATATTGAGTAGAGTTCCCTGTGCTATACAGTAGGTCCTTGTTGATTATCTATTTTATCTATAGTAGTGTGTATGTATTAACCCCAAACTCCTAATTTATCCCTCTCTACCAAGGAGTTAGATACTATAGGACCAGAAAATGAACTTAGGAAACTAGACTGTTTTTAGTGTTCATTTCTTTTTGTATTCTTATTTAAAACTGTAAAGGAGATTGGAGATACATGCTGAGGTGGCAAGGCTCAAACGTTCTCTACAGATGGTAAGACCACACTGTGACAGAGAGAGGGAAAGAATGGCATATACTTTTAGAAACTGGAGTAGATGTTAGGAGAGGTTCTACTCTAAAGGAGTTTTGCTCTGAGTAGTTTCCACTGTGTGAGGTCAGATGAGACCTAGGACAGCCCAGAACACAAGGACCCTCCTCCCGTCATATCCCCAGAGGCCACTGTCAATGTGGGCTAGTCTCTGACTCTCCTCTCCCTACCAGGAACTGAAGAGACAGTGCCAGCACCTTTCCCCATGATCAATTTCCAAGGAAGCAAAGCTTTCATGCATCTGACCTCAAGGGTCAGTGGGACTCTGGGAGAGTCCTGAGGGATGGGAGAGATGCCTGGAACTGACTCCCATCACACTTTATCTGGCTCAAGAGAATCACTCTTCATCTACTCGTCACTATTTCTCACCCAGGTTTCTCCTTAAAGCAATGCCTTAGGGGGAGCTATTTCCCTGCGTACACAGCGACACTGACATATTAATCACATTTTTCTGCGCAGAGGTGGTGGCAATCCTCCAACAACAGGAAGTTGAAGTTCCTTCCCCATTCTGGGTTGAATAACCAAATTTTCTTGGCTCTTGGAGTCTCTCCTCCCCGCCACTTCTTTTAAAAACTTGACTCTGTCCCTGACTCTTTGCTATCCCATTGCTCAATATCTTCCATCACATCCTCCTCCTCATGACTCTAACACTTATGTAATTTAAGAATTTGGTGGCAGGAGACAATGGGCAAAAGATTTCTTCCTTTGTAGTGTAGAGGGTAGGGGACTGGTTGTAAAACTAATCTCCACCAGAGGGAGACCTAGTCTTAAGAAAGAAAACTGGCTATGAAATTTGTGATATTTAGAGGAAGTAGAGGTATTAACTCATTTATATAGCTGTTGTATTTAGCCAATTATCTCTGTAAAAAAAAAACTTGTGAAAATAATGAGAATTCATTTGTTTTTTATTTTAGGAATTACTTGTTAATTTTATAATTATGTAAAATATTTATATGGTTCTAAAATCAACTCTGCAAAACAAGGTATATTCAAAGAAGTTTATCTTCTACCCCTGTCTTATCTGCATTATTTCTCCTCTCTACGTAAAGGTAATCACTAATCATACCACTTATTTTTCCATCATTTTTCTATTAGAAACACATAATTTATATCTCCTTTTAACATAAACAATAGCACACTATTCACATGTCCTACACCTTACTTTATTCACTTTAAAGTATTTCCTGGCGATCATTCCACAGCAGCATCTTCCTCACTGCTTTTCACAGCTGTGTAGTACTCCACTGTGTGGAGATACCGTATTACTGACAGTTGAATTGTTTCCAGTCTGTAGTTATTACAAATAATGCTGCATATAATAGCTGACACTTTTCTTTTCTTTTCTTTTTTTTGCGGCACGCGGGCCTCTCACTGTTGTGGCCTCTCCCGTTGCGGAGCACAGGCTCTGGACGCGCAGCCTCAGTGGCCATGGCTCACGGGCCCAGCCGCTCCGCGGCATGTGGGATCTTCCCGGACCGGGGCACGAGCCCGTGTCCCTTGCATCGGCAGGTGCACGCTCAACCACTGCGCCACCAGGGAAGCCCACTTTTCATATTTTTGCTAGAGTATCTTTGGGGTAGATTTCTAAAAATGGAATTGCTTAATCAAAAGGCATTGATAATTGTGCTAGGTAGATACTGCCAAAGTCTCCATCGTGGAGGTTGTACCATTTTACATTTCCATACTCAACATATTAGAATGCCTGTTTCCTCATAGACTGACCAACAGAGTATGTTATCAAACTTTTGGGTTTATGCAGTCTCGTGGGTAAAATATGGTATCTCCATGCAGTTTTAATTTCAATATTTCTAAAATTATGAGCAATACTGAACAATTTTCATATGGTTAACAGCAATTTGTATGTCTTTCTCTGTGACATGCCTCATTATAGCCAGTTTTCTATAGGATTAGTCTTTTTCTTCTGTATTTTTAGAAGTTTTGTTGTTGTTTGTTTGTTTTAATATTTATTTATTTATTTATTTTGGCTGTGCTGGGTCTTAGTTGTGGCATGCAGGATCTTCGTTGTGGTGTTTGGGCTTCTTAGTTGTGGCACACGGACTCTTAGTTGTGGCATGTGGGATCTAGTTCCCTGACCAGGGATCGAACCTGGGCCCCCTGCATTGGGAGCGTGGAGTCTTACCCACTGGACCACCAGGGAAGTCCCTGTTGTTGTTATCAAAGATGCTAAATCTTTGCCTGTGGTATAACTTTTTCCCCCAGTTGTCTTTTTACTTTTTGGTGGTGTTGTTATGTATTAAAATTTATCAATGCATCTGTGGAGATGAGCATTTTTTTTACCTTGGATCAATTAATATGATAAACTATATTAATGGATTTCCTTTGACTCTCCATCATTGCATCTATAGAGTATTATCCACTTGGTCATGATACAATCTTTTTAACATACTATTGGATTCTGCTTACTAATATTTTATATAAGATTTTTGTATCAATATTAATAAGTGAAGTTGATCTATAGTGTTTTTTGTTTAGTTTTTGTCATGGTTCCAAAATTCAAGTTTGGGAGTCAATGTTACAACCACTTCATAAAGTGAATTTGCGAATTTTCCTTCTTTTGCCACGCTCTAAAGTAGCTTAAAAAGTTAAGGAATTATTTTTAAAAATTTGATAATATCTTCTGTGAAACTATCTGGATCTGTTTTGTTTTGTGGGGTAACTCTAACCAGTTTCTCTAATTCTTTTATAATAAATGGTGTGTTTTTACTCTGTCTCCACAGGGGTCAATTCTGTTAAATTGGGGTTTTATACAACATTATACATTTAATGTAGATTTTCAAACATATTTACATAGAATATTTAAAAATTTTTCTTTTCTGTGTCTCTTTCTTTCTAACATTATCTATTTGTGCTGTCTTCACCCCCCCCCCTTTATTTTGAGTAGTTTAGTTAAGAAGTTATCAATTTAATTTTTTCAAATAAACAGTTTTGGATTTATTTATTTTAAAAGAGAATTTTAATTTCCAGTTTTAAAAGTTCTACTTTTTGTTGTCGTAGTTTTCAAACCCATTAACACTGCCTTTCTTTTTACTAATTTCTTTCCTTTGCTGACATTGGTTTGCCTTTTTTTTTCTCCCTAGTTTTTTGAGTCAAAATGTTCATTTATATTTGCTTTTTAACTTCTATTCATTTAATATTAAATCTTTCTCTGATAGCTGTTTTAACTATTTCCCATAGATTCTTGTTTTCATTATTAATATTTTCGATTTGTTTTGCATTTCTCCTTTGACCCAGAAGTGGTTAACAGCAAGTTGTTAAATTTCCCATTTGGAAATTTAAATTGGAATTTATTGAGATTTTTTCTGTGGCCTAAGATGTGAATGTGCCACATTTTTGTGATATTTGTGAATCCTTTATATGCATTTGGGGAGGAAGAAAGCCATATTCTCTATTATCAAGGTTCAGAGTTTAATATATATTAAATCGATCTTATTTATTATGTTGTTTAGGTTGTCTGTATCTGTACTAATTTCTTGTTCACTTTATCTCTCTAGATCTGATTTGTTAAAGTCTCCTATTATTAATGTGCTTCTATTTCTCCCATATTAAGTGTAATTCTTTCTCTTTTTTTAATTGTGGTAAAAATTTCTTTATCTCGAATCCTGCAGCCTGTGGAACAAAAACCACATTCACAGAAAGAGAGACAAGATGAAAAGGCAGAGGACTGTGTACCAGATGAAGGACCAAGATAAAATCCCAGAAAAACAACTAAATGAAGTGGAGATAGGCAACCTTCCAGAAAAAGAATTCAGAATAATGATAGTGAGGATGATCCAGGACCTCGGAAAAAGAATGGAGGCAAAGATCGAGAAGATGCAAGAAATGTTTAACAAAGACCTAGAAGAATTAAAGAACAAACAAACAGAGATGAACAATACAATAACTGAAATGAAAAATACACTAGAAGGAATCAATAGCAGAATAACTGAGGCAGAAGAACGGATAAGTTATAACCACTTTATAGGCAATTTGGCCATATCTATCAAGACCGCTGCGGAACAGAATAAAGAAAAAAGAATGAAGAGAAATGAAGACAGCCTAAGAGACCTCTGAGACAACAATAAACACAACAACATTCACATTATGGGCTCCCAGAAGAAGAGAGAGAAAAAAGACCCGAGGGCTTTCCTGGTGGCGTAGTGGTTGGGAGGCCGCCTGCCGATGCAGGGGATACGGGTTCGTGCCCCGGTCCGGGAAGATCCCACATGCCGCGGAGCGGATGGGCCCGTGAGCCATGGCCACTGAGCCTGCGCGTCCGGAGCCTGTGCTCCGCAACGGGAGAGACCACAGCAGTGAGAGGCCCGCATACCGCAAAAAAAAA
>NC_041217.1:68075711-68077552 GCF_002837175.3 Physeter macrocephalus
CCCAGCAAGGATCTCATTCAGATTCGATGGAGAAATCAACAGCTTTACAGACAAGCAAAAGCTAGAAGAATTCAGCACCACCAAACCAGCTCTACAACAAATGCTAAAGGAACTTTTCTAAGTGGGAAACACAAGAGAAGAAAAGAACCTACAAAAACAAACCCATAACAACTAAGAAAATGGTAATAGTAACATACATATAAATAATTACCTTAAACGTGAATGGATTAAATGCTCCAACCAAAAGACACAGGCTCGCTGAATGGATACAAAAACAAGACCCATATATATGCTGTCTAAAAGAGACCCACTTCAGACCTAGGGACACATACAGACGGAAAGTGAGGGGATGGAAAAAGATATTCCATGCAAATGGAAATCAAAAGAAAGCTGGAGTAGCAATACTCAGCAGATAAAATAGACTTTAAAATAATGTTACAAGAGACAAGAAAGGACAGTACATAATGATCAAGGGATCAATCCGAGAAGAAGATATAACAATTATAAATATATATGCACCCAACATAGGAGCAAAACCTAAGGCAACTGCTAACAGCTATAAAAGAGGAAATCGACAGTAACACAATAATAGTGGGAGACTTCAACACCTCACTGGCACTAATGGACAAATCATCCAAACAGAAAATTAATAAGAAAACACAAGCTTTAAATGACACAATAGACCAGATAGATTTAATTGATATTTGTAGGACATTCCATCCAAAAACAGCAGATTACACTTTCTTCTCAAGTGCGCACGCAACATTCTCCAGGATGGGTCACATCTTGGGTCGCAAATCAAGCCTCAGTAAATTTAAGAAAATTGAAATCACATCAAGCATCTTTTCTGACCACAATGCTGTAAGATTAGAAATCAATTACAGGGAAAAGACTGTAAAAGTCACAAACACATGGAGGCTAAACAATATGTTACTAAATAACCAAGAGATCACTGAAGAAATCAGAGGAAATAAAAAAATACCTAGAGACAAATGACAATGAAAACACGACGATCCAAAAACCTAAGGGATGCAGCAAAAGCAGTTCTATGAGGGAAGTTTATAGCAATACAAGCCTACCTCAAGAAACAAGAAAAATCTTAAACACTTTAACCTTACACCTAAAGGGACTACAGAAACAAGAACAAACAAAACCCAAAGTTAGCAGAAGGAAAGAAATCATAAGGATCACAGCAGAGGGCTTCACTGGTGGTGCAGTGGTTGGGAGTCCGCCTGCCTGTGCAGGGGATGTGGGTTCAAGCCTTGGTCTGGGAGGATCCCACATGCTGCGGAGCAACGAGGCCTGTGCACCATGGCTGCTGGGCCTGCACTCTGGAGCCCGCAGGCCACAACTACTGAGCTCACGTGCCACAACTGCTGAAACCTGTGAGCCTGGAGCCCGTGCTCCGCGGTGGGAGGGGCCACTGCAGTGAGAAGCCCGGGCACCACCACAAAGAGTGGCCCCTGCTTGGCGCAGCTAGAGAGGGCCAGCCTGCAGCAATGAAGACCTAACACAGCCAAAAATAAATAAATAAATAAATAAATTTATTTTAAAAATAAAAAAGATCAGAGCAGAAATAAATGAAATAGTAACAAAGAAAACAATAGCAAAGATCAATAAAACTAAAAGCTGGTTCTTTGAGAAGATAAACAAAATTGATAAACCATTAGCTAGACTCATCAAGAAAAAGAGGGAGAGGCCTCAAATCAATAAAATTAGAAATGAAAAAGGAGAAGTTACAACAGACACTGCAGAAATTCAAAGCATCCTAAGAGACTACTACAAGAAACTCTATGCCAATAAAATGGACAACCTGGAAGAAATGGACAAATTCTTAGAAA
>NC_041217.1:68077876-68079362 GCF_002837175.3 Physeter macrocephalus
TATGAAGATACCACAAAAAAAGAAAATTACAGACCAATATCACTGATGAACATAGATGTAAAAATTCTCAACAAAATACTAGCAAACAGAATGCAACAACACATTAAAAGGATCATACACCATGATCAAGTGGGATTTATCCCATGGATGCAAGGATTCTTCAATATATGCAAATCAATGTGATACACCATATTAACAAACTGAAGAAAAAAACCATATGATCATCTCAATAGATGCATAAAAAGCTTTTGACAAATTCAACATCCGTTTATGATAAAAACTCTCCAGAAAGTGGGCATAGAGGGAACCTACCTCAACAAAATAAAGGCCATATATGACAAACCCACAGCAAACATCATTCTCAATGCAAAAGACCTGTATGCAGAATACTATAAGACACTGATGAAAGAAATTAAAGATGATACAAACAGATGGAGAGATATACCATGTTCTTGGATCGGAAGAACAAATATTGTGAAAATGACTATACTACCCAAAGCAATCTACAGATTCAATGCAATCCCTATCAAATTATCAATGGCATTTTTTACAGAACTAGAACAAAAAGTCTTAAAATTTGTATGGAGACAAAAAAGACCCCGAATAGCCAAACCAGTCTTGAGGGGAAAAAAACGGAGCTGGAGGAATCATACTCCTTGACTCCAGACTATACTACAAATCTACAGTAGTCAAGACAATATGGTACTGGAATAAAAACAGAAATATAGATCAATGGAACAGGATAGAAAGCCCAGAGATAAACCCACGCACTTATGGTCAACTAATCTATGACAAAGGAGGCAAGGATATACAATGGAGAAAAGACAGTCTCTTCAATAGTGGTGCTGGGAAAACTGGACAGCTACATGTAAACGAATGAAATTAGAACACTCCCTAACACCATACACAAAAATAAACTCAAAATGGATTAGAGACCTAAATTTAAGACGGACACTATAAAACTCTTGGAGGAAAATATAGGAAGAACACTCTTTGACATAAATCACAGCAATATCTTTTTTGATCCACCTCCTAGGGTAATGGAAATAAAAACAAAACTAAACGGGACCTAATGAAACTTAAAACCTTTTGCAAAGCAAAGGAAACTATAAACAAGACAAAAAGACAACCCTCAGAATGGGAGAAAATATTTGCAAACGAATCAATAGACAAA
The DNA here is from genome assembly GCF_002837175.3 of Physeter macrocephalus. Taxonomy (NCBI): domain Eukaryota; kingdom Metazoa; phylum Chordata; class Mammalia; order Artiodactyla; family Physeteridae; genus Physeter; species Physeter macrocephalus. The sequence goes on from NC_041217.1 coordinate 68,079,051, forward strand.
GTACTAATCTCCAAAATATATAAACAGCTCATGTAGCTCAATATTAAAAAACAAACAACCCAATCCAAAAATGGGCAGAAGACCTAAATAGACATTTCTCCAAAGAAGATATACAGATGGCCAAGAAGCACATGAAAAGCTGCTCAACATCACTAATTATTAGAGAAATGCAAATCAAAACTACAATGAGGTATCACCTCACACCGGTTAGAATGGGCATCATCAGAAAATCTACAAACAACAAATGCTGGAGAGGGTGTGGAGAAAAGGGAACTCTCTTGCACTGTTGGTGGGAATGTAAATTGATACAGC
>NC_041217.1:68079596-68090877 GCF_002837175.3 Physeter macrocephalus
GGATGAATCTAGAGACTGTCATACAGAGTGAAGTAAGTCAGAAAGAGAAAAACAAATATCGTATATTAATGCATATATGTGCAACCTAGAAAAATGGTACAGATGAATGGGTTTGCAGGGCAGAAATTGAGACACAGACGTAGAGAACAAACATATGGACACCAAGGGGGGCAAGGGGCCGGGGGGAGGGGTTGGTGGAATGAATTGGGAGATTGGGATTGACATAAATACACTAATATGTTTAACATGGATAACTAATAAGAACTTGCTGTATAAAAAATTAATTAAAAAAATTCTTTATCTCTTTTAAACCATTTTAGTCAGAATTCTACTTTCTTGGATAATTACAATTGCAACGCCTGCTTTAATTTAAGAAAATAATTCTGGTACTTTTTTAGTCATTTATTTTTAGGCTTCCTGAATCTCTTCAATTTAGATATATTTCTTTTATACAGCATAGTGTTGGAATTTGCTTTTGTAGTCAATGTGAAAATCATTTTAACAGGTGTGGTAAGCCCATTTATATATTTGTTGATGCAATCAATATTTCTGGCCTTAGACCTGCCTTACTGTTTTAAGTTACATATTTTTAATATATGTAGGTCTCTCACCATGTGATCTATTTCATATGCTTCCTCCTCTCCCCACCCCCCACTTTTTTTTAACATACCTTCTGGTATTTAAGAGTTTGTATTTTTGTTCTAATGGCTAACTTTATCCTAATACTTTTATACAATACATAAGTTCTGTCTCTTTTTTGTTATTGTCTATATGAGCACGTGAGATGATAGAAAATACATATATTGGTCTCTGTCCCTTGTTCCTGGCACAGAGCTCCTGAAACCCTTGTAAATACCTAAGTGATAAAAGCACTAGGAACATCTTTTGTGCTAACATTTGGTCTTTGACCCTGGTTCCTGACAGAGTGTTTGGAATTTCCTGGGTAATAGGGGTGGGGGTGTCTTTTGTTCTAATGAGGTGATTATTGGTGGGCTCCTGGATGGAAGCTGGTCACCACCAGAAAGACCAAGTCATGATTAGAAGCTTAGACTTCAACCCCATCCCCCATTCTCTGGAGAGGGGAGAGGGGCTAGAAATGGAATTAACGATCCATCAGGCCTATGTGATGAAGCCTCCAGAAAAATCACAATAAGATAGGGTTTGGAGAGTGTCCAGGGAGAGTGGCAGACCCAGAGAGGACATGGGAGCTCCACACCCCTTCCCACATACCTTCCCTAAACATCTCTTCTATCTGGATGTTCTTATCATATCCTCACAGATATCCTCAAGTATTTTGTTGAGTTCTGTGAGCCATTCTAGCATAATTAAACTCAAGGAGGGGGTCATGGGAACCTCTGACTTACAGCTGATTGATCAGAAGCACAAGTAACAACCTGGACATGCAATTGGCATCTAAAGGGTAGTGGGGCAGGCGGTCTTGTGGGACTGAGCCCTTAACCTGTGGGATCTGATGCTATCTCCAGGTAGATAGTGTTAGAATTGAGCTAAATTATAGAACACCCAGCTGGTGTAATGGAATTACTTGATGTGGGGAAAAACCCCTTGTCTGGTGACAGAAGTGTTGTTAATGAGATAGTAGTGTGAGAGTAAAGGAGAAACACAGGAGGACTGGAGTTTTTCCTAATATAGAGCAACACTGAAGCTATCTGGGAATCTCTTAATCAGTCACTCCCCCCACCAGCCTCCATTGCTTTCCCCTAGCACCTAACTTGGGGCAAATCCTTTTATTTCTAGTTAATATCTGTATATGATAATCAGGGCTTATTCTATTGATACTTCTCACATACTACCTAATCTACCTCACATATCTAATCTCTCATTGTTAGCTGTACTATATTTACAGGGTTGCCAAGAAATCTGGAAACATAAATGAATACATATTAATGGTTTATTGGTATTATATTTCAATACAGAACAAAATAGTATCTTTTCCCAGACTTTATGGCCACTGTGTATATCGTCAAAGCACATAGCTATCACATAACTACACTCCTTCCATTAGAACCATCGTTTATTCTTGGTTATTCAAGTAAACATAAATTTAATTCTCTCCACTAGTGAGAGATACTGATGTCTCTTCAGTCATTGTGGTTGTCTACATCTTGTTCTCTAGATTCCTCAGGAAGTAGTCTTATCAAGAATATTCTTCTTTTATGGGGTATGGGAGGGTAGACGTAATAGCAGTCTCCAACAGAGGGAGCCTTAGGTTCCTCAAAGGAAAGAAAATAGGATAAAAAATTTGTAATCTATAGAGAAATTTTGAAATAGTGTCTATATTTGCAGCCATCCATTTCTTCAGTGCTTACTGTGTACAGAACTGTCTTTAGTTCCTATAAAGGAATATATAGAAAACGGGGGTGTAAATAGTTCAAAGTTGGTCCAGTAGCTTGGTTGGATAAGATCCTGTTAGCTCAGGAAAACAGGCAAAAGCTAGGTCTCCAATCCAAGACCCACTACCACCTGCCCCAGTGAACTAGCATACAGGGCACTTTGGAACTATCCGGAAGAAAACTTGGAGAGCTGTTGGTCAAACTATGTAATAGATGAGATGCTCAAGTTTTTACTAATGAGGTTACTAATGATTTTTCTGGTTGTAAAATTGCCATGGGGGGGAATTCTCTTGCTGTCAAGTGGTTAGGACTCCGCGCTTTCACTGCCGAGGGCCTGGGTTCATTCCCTGGTCGGGGAACTAAGATCCTGCAAGCTGCGTGGTGAAAAAGAAAAAAAAATTGCCATGGGAAGAAAAATACATTGAAAGTTCAGGTTGCTAACTTTTGGCTATTATAAATTAGAAATCACTAAATGAGGTAGTTTACCTAACAACGCAAATTTTTGAGGGAGAAGTTGCTGTGAATCTCTTTAATGTCTGGGAAGAGATGTGGGATAAAAGCAAACTTGGAGATCTCATCAGATATCTATCAAGGCTTCAAGTTCTGCCAGAGAACTCTTGATACATGGCTAGAGGGGATATAACCTCTAGAAGGCAATTTGGCACTATCTATCAAACTGCACATATCCTTTGACTTCACAATTTCATTTCTATAAATTTATCTTACAAATATACTCACACAGTGCAAAACAACACATGTAGAAAGTTATTCATTGCTGCACTGTGATAGCAAAAGTTTAAAAACAAACAATGTTCAACAATAGGGAACTGATTATAATACATCATTAATGTATATTATGCAGCTATAAAAAAAGCAAGGAAGCTCTTTATGCACTAATATTTAATGATATTCAAAATATATTTTTAATCTTAAAATGAAAGTAGTATGTTATGCTATAATTTGTGTAAAATGTAATGGTGATGAATAAAATATATATTTCTATTTATTATATCTCTTCTTGAATATGCACAAAACCTTGGAAAACTACAGAAAAAGCTGGTAACTGTGGGAAAGTTATTACCTATTTTTTAAAAGAAGATCCACTGGTTCAAAGCAAAAGCTTTACCTTCTATGGTCTCTCTCCACTTAAACTGACCAGCATTCTTTTTGTTCTTCCCATTCCCTCCTATTGTATTAGTAAGACTCTTACTAGGTTGCAAGAAAGGTACAAGCCCAAGTAATCTCAGGATGGTGGCTGTCGATGAGGAAGCAATCATACTGGCTGACTTGCAGAGAAATAAGAACAAGGCATTGCAGAGAACAATGAGATGGAGAAAAAAAAAATCCCTCTTCTTGATCATGTTCTATCTTCCAGATTCTATTCTAGTACCCTTTAAGGCCCAAACTATACTTTCTACTTTTGAAATCTGTTATAAATATCCCATAACTTTATAATAAATTCCCCCCTTTTCTGTTTCAGGTAACCTGAATAGGTACTTCTCTTTACTGGGCAGTCTTGAGTTAATACTAATGCTAAAATTATTGAACACTCACTATGCATTAGGCACCCTACTAGGCATGTTACAAATGTATAATTCTCAAAACTCAGATTATCCTCATTTCACACCACAAGGGTTCTCAGACCCAGAAAGACCAAGTAACATGTCCAAGGTCACACATTTAGGCAGAACCAGAATTTAATCCAGGCAATCTGACTCCTGTGCTCAGGTTGGTAGCTGCCCTCAATTAGGTAGTTTATACACTTCCTATAGACACAAAGTAAACTTGTAGTCCAATGGCAGATGATCTCAACCCAAATAAAAGATTTCCTAATGGTCTAATTTCAGGTATCCAAGAACCGAATCAAATGATGAAAATATCGTGAGGTATATTTTTTGAGTGGGGCCTTTATGAGCCCTTCCAACTTTGAAAGAGTTAAATCTGGTTCGAGGAAAGAACAACAGCTGTACCTAAAGTCAACCAGTCAATCTGAAGAAAGGCTAAAATTCAATACAATTTTATTAGAAGCTTGAAATTGCCTGTTACTATTTATATTACAATTTCCTAGTGTCTGTGAAATTCTAATTGGAGAATTCACACAGGACCCAGCCAGGATTGAACCATGGATTTTAAAAAGACACAAATAACATAAAATGGTCACCTCTCCCTGCAGAACAATGGGTTAGAGGATCCAGAAACAGACCCAAATATATTAGGGGATACAATAAAGGTGGCATTTCAAATCAGTAGGGAAAAGATGGCTTATTCAATAAATGATGCCAAGACAACTAGTTAGGTATCTGGAGATTGACCTCAGTTTAGTCACCAGAATAAATTCCAACAGAATAAAAATTTAAATACAAAAACTGAAACCAGGGGTGAATTATTTTTTAAATATTGGAATTTACAAAAAGCCTTCAAAGCATAAGATCCAGAAGTACAGAAAGTAAGAGTGATAAGTTTGACTACATAAATTTAAATGACAAACTGGGGGAAAATGTCTGCAACATAACTGACAAAAGGGCTGATTTCCTTAACACATAAAGTTCAAACAGATTAATAAAAGTGATCAACAGCTCAATAACAAATGGCAAAAAACATGAAAGGCTATTTTCAGGGGGAAAAAAAGAAATAAAACATATAAACATAAGGAAAAAAACATGTAATTAAAGAAAGTTTAAAACAAGGATACACCAGGTTTCACCTACAGCTTAAGAAACAATACAGTGTAATGGTTAAAACTGATCACTCTAGAGTCAGAATACTTGGGATTAAATCCTGGTTCTACTCCTTACCGTGCATGCCCCAGTTTCCTAGGCTGGGGTTCTTCTGAGAACCAAATGAGAAAATATGATAAAAAGCAACTGTGCCTGGCATATAGTAACTACATTAGTTTTTAGTATTAGATTTGACAAAAACAGGAAAAACATGGTAAGGGAGTGGAGAACTAAGCACTCTCATACACTGTTGGCAGATGTATAAACTGGTACAATGTCTTTGAGTGGCAATTTGACATTGTCTACTAATGTTCTAAATTCATTAACCCTTTGACTTTACACTTCACTTTTAGAAATTTATCCTACTAATCACATATGTTCCTAAAGATATATACATATATTTCTCTCTATATATCTCTATATTCATAAAGATATATATGTAGATATAGAGTTTCATTGCAGCAATGTATGTAACAGCAAAAGACTGGAAATAACCTAAATGGTCATCCAAATGAGACTAAATAAATACATGATGGTACACCCTAAAATGAAATAATATACTATCATGAAAAAAAAAACCCCCAAGATAGTCAAAAAAGCAAATCACAAAACAGTGTGAACGGCTTGCTCCCATTAATCTTAGAATGTATAGAATATTTCTGGAAGGAGACACAAGAAAATAATAACAGTAGTTGCCTCTGAGGAGCAAGACTGGGAGTTGAAGTCAAATGGAGATTTGCTTTTCATTAAATATCTTTCTGTAAAAGTGAAATTTTTTCCCACGTACACTTTTTTCAATTAAACAAAAACTAGTTAATTAAAAAAAATAAGATTGAAGCCATCATATAACATTACATCTCTATCAGAAAAGCATACCAGCTAAAGACAGAAGTTCCAAGAGAAATGATGCTTGCTTAAATATCTCTGTGGCTTTAGGAACCAAAATGTTATCACTCTAGAGAGCAATGAGAACCACAGGGACTAAGCACATGAGTCCCCTTTCCAGACCTCACACAAGCACATCTGTTAACTGCCAGAGTCTGTAAAACAAGAGCTGTTTTTACCTCCATCTCTAGAAGTGCAGGAGTGTTCTTGTACCTGGTGTGTTGGGTGGTATGAGGACTTTGGGAGAAGAAGGAAGGGAGAAGGGACTGACAATCATCCATGAAAATGCTCTCCTGGTTCTCCATGATCTATTTCTTTGGACAACTTATTTCTTAGTTTTTTTCCTTTCATTTTAATACCTTATGTATAAACTTTATAATTCAGAAAACACAATTCCACTTTCTCCCTAACAACCCGGTAGATGGCTCTGATAATACCATTTTAGATTAGTCTCAGAGAGGTTTCCTAGTCCAACAAATATTAGGTTTGTGTCACAGCACCACCACTTAATTTTCTAAATCTGATGCTTTCCACACTACAGCTTTCTTTCGTCATCCCTGCTCAATCTCCTGGCACCAGCTCCTGATTCCACCTCATCCCAGCCAACATCAAGCACCTTGGTTTTTAGGCTCTGTGATTCTAGAGAGTGATGGAAGAGACAGGAGTCATTTAAGGACTAAGGATATGTTTTTCTTTCTGGGAACAAATCTGAATCAGCTGCTTTTAAAAACATCATTCCTGGACTTCCCTGGTGGCGCAGTGGTTAAGAATACGCCTGCCAATGCAGGGGACACGGGTTTGAGCCCTGGTCCGGGAAGATCCCACATGCCTCAGAGCAACAAAGCCCGTGCGCCACAACTACTGAGCCTGTGCTCTAAGAGAGCCCATGAGCCACAACTACTGAATCCCACACGCCTAGAGCCCATGCTCTGCAACGAGAAGCCATCACAGTGAGAAGCCCGCACACCACAACGAAGAGTAGCCCCCGCTCGCCACAACTAGAGAAAGCCTGCACACAGCAACAAAGACCCAACGCAGCCAAAAATAAATAAATAAATTTATTTTTAAATAAATAAATAAATACATCATTCCTTTGTTATTCTGAGAAAATGAAGTAGTGGACCCTGTAAACAGGGTCTTGGCAGTACTGAGTACCTACCATGGTATGACATTATCTAGATACTTTATTCACCTCACCTCATTTACCCTGTAATTGTTCTATTATCTCCACAATACAAATGACTATAGAAATTCAGTGAAGGGACGTCAGTTGTTTAATGCCATACAGTTCCTATGTTCCTGTGTTGAGTAAGGACTCGAACCCCAGTGTCTGGCTCTAAAATCTATGGTACATTACACCACACTGCCCAATGAACACAGCTCTTGGGGCTCCATGGTTTGTTATGGTGGTTAAAGACCCCAAAGACAACCTGTAAGTTCTTAAGCAGGGGAAGTTATGCTAGAAAAACGTCAGGGCCACTATTCAACCAATTTTCTCAGATTTATTTACTCTGTCCCTCACATCTCTAAAATGAAAATGAACCTAAGTTTCAGGGGAAAAGATTGGGGGCAGTGTCAGCCAAGAAAGTGATTAACAAGAAGGAAAAGGCAGCCCCTGCTAATTGGGAGGTAGTCGGAGAAGGTCTGCCTTCTTGAGGTTGCCAGGCAACACAGGTAAACAGAGGAAGTGGCAGGATCATGGCCACTAACTACAGTGCCAACCAAGTAAGTACTCTTTTCCATTTCTTTAACATTTAATTTTGCCTTCCAGATTCCACCTTTGGTCTGACCCCTCCCATAGGATTCTGATGACTGAATATACAGCTGAGAGTGGGGTGAAATAGTATTTTTTTACCTCCTCAGCTCCTCAGGGGAGGGAGGGCCCAAGGACAAGTAATAGGTATCTCTGGGTTAAGCTTGTAGGCCCTAACCCAGAGGTCAGCAAAGTTTTTCTAAAAAGGGCCAGAGAGTAAATATTTTAGGCTTTGTGGGTCGAGTGACAAAATCAGAGATATTATATAGGTATGAGAGAAAACACTTTTCCATAAAATTTTGACAAAATTCAAAATACAAAAACTGAGTGCAATTTTTTGTAATATCAATGAAAAGCATGAAATTCTTATAGGATGAGAAAATATTTTGCTTAATTGGGGTACAAAGTTAGTGTTCCCCTTTATCAAATCAACTGCAAATGTTCATCTATAAAAACAATTCTTAGCTTTCTCAGGCCATCCCAAAACAGACAGGAGGATGGATTTGGCCCAGGCCAGAGTTTGCTGACCGCTGGTCTAGACCAGCACTGCAATAAAAAGATAATGTGAGTCACAAATGTAACTTTAAATTTTCTAGTAGCTACGTGAAAAAAATTAAAAAGAAATAAAGTTAATTTTAATAATATAATTTACCCCAGTTAAGTCCAAAATATTATTTCCAACACTTAATATTTTAAGTTATAATCAGATGTTTCACATTCTTTTTTGTACTAAATCTTCAAAATCCATTGTATTTTATATAGTTGACCCTTGAACAAGGCAGGGATTAGGGTACAGATCCCCACACAGTTGAAAATCTACATATAACTTTACAGTCGGCCCTCCATAACCAGGGTTCCACATCCACAGATTCAACCAACTATTGATCATGTAGTACTGTAATACATATTTATTGAAAAATACATATTTATTTATTTATTGTAAGTTAACCTGCACAGTTCAAACCCATGTTGTTCAAGGGTCAACTGTACTTACAAAGCACCTCAGTTTGGACTAGTCACATTTCCAATGCTCAATAGCCACATGTGGCTAGTGGCTCCATGCTGGACAGCACACAGATGAAACAAATCACATCCTCTCTAAAGTGAGTTAAAGCTTACTTAGCATGGTTGTTCATGCCTTTGGTCTTCAAATCTAAAGAACTGTGCCTAGCTATCATTTCCTGGGCTTGGGGCCTTTGAGTCTCATAGGGATTTTCATCTTTTTCTCCACAGTATGAAAAAGCTTTCTCACCCAAGTATCTGCAGAACTGGTCTCTCGCCAAGCCAACAAAAGAGGTATTCCACGTTCAGCACACCACAATGCCAGTTTCTGGTTCTTTACGTCATACTCTATGTAATTCACTGGTACCTAACTTCTTTCAGCCTTCTTTGAATTCCCATATCCTCCTCTCCCTCAGTCCTTAATTCAAGCCCTTCAAATACTTTCTTCCACTTTTCCACTCCATGTTCACAAGCACTTCTCTCCCCACCTCTACCCCAGAGGATTTCTTCCCATGAAGGCTACACTCAGATTATCGCCAATGATCGTGGTCATCTGTTGCCTTCAGTGCCCCGTTCCAAGGTGAGATACTCATCTCCATTCTCATCTTGAAAGGTAAAGAACTGAGGCACGGAACTGGAGTAACAGAGCAGGGAGACTTGCAATCTCCTGCAGCTACTATTTGGAAAACTAAAGTGCAATCTAATTCACATTGTAACACGAGTTACACAGAACAGGGTTGTGTTTAACACCCAGAATTCCTTAAGCAGATGAATGATCTGTATAAAATGAACCCCTTCAGGTGATAACATTTATGCAGTGGGTACGCTGCCCAACTTAACCTAAGGATGTGGAATTTAAGCCAGCAGAGATAAGGGGATGAAAAAATTAGGGTAGCCTAAATGAGAGAGGGAAAAGGAAGAGTGGGGAAATTAAGCTTTCATTCTTGTTTCATGACGATGCATTCCCAAAGGTAAAGGGTGGAAATAAGACAAACGGCCCAATAGGTCAGTTACTGGGAGTGAGAAGCCCTGTTGAGGAATCCCATTTTTCCTTTTAGGCAAGTCCTTGGGGTTCCTTCATGGGCACCTGGCAAATGCCTCTGAAGGTACCCCCTGCTCGGGTGACCCTGACCTCCCGTACAGCTGCTGGTGCTGCCTCCCTTACCAAATGGATACAGAAAAATCCTGATTTACTCAAGGCCTCCAATGGGCTACATCCTGAAATCTTAGGCAAGGTATCTGTTCCTCCCATCTAATCTCAATCCTGTTGTCTTCACTTCTTTTCAACCTCAAAAATGCCTAATGTTATACTACCACAATCCCAGCAGGGGGAACCTCTAACCAATTCTGTCTTACCCTATCTAGTCCTTAAACAACCTCTGAGGCCTGAAGGGATAAGCTAAGGGCATCTTATCCACACCCTCCCACTCACACCCCCTCCACACAGTACAAAATGAGCTGATCTCAAGGGGAAGTTAAAAGTATCAAATGTAACTCTTCTTATTTGAAACCTGACCTTTTGTTCATGGAATGGGGAGAAAGGGATCTAGAAATTTGAGATGGATTGGGAATGATCTAGGCCTAACCTGAAACATAACTGTCTCTTCTATTCCACCCCTGACAGCCCCATGATCCAGACAGTCAGAAGAAACTTGGGAAGTCTATCACAAAGACTGTACAGCAAGCACCAAGTCCAACCATAATCCCAAGCTCCCCAGCATCAAATCTCAATTCCCCAGATCAACTCCAATGCTCACACCCCTCTGAAGGTCACACTCCAGGTCCCCAAGGCCCACCCAGCTCTCCAAAGAGTCCACCTGGAAGCCCATGTATGCTAGAACACTGTGCAGGTCCTAATTTAGCCGAGGTCCAGAAATGCAAACCTGGAACTCCATAAGGGACTAAGGGACCACACTGAGAAAACCTGTCTAGAGATTGAGTGATGTACGCAAGACCCCCCAGTCAGGGAAATTATGGATGGGAATAAAGGCAAATCTGGAAAATAAACAGTTTGTTGAATCTTTTACTGATTTGGATTTTTCCCTCCTGCTATGTCTGCCTCTTTTAACCCATAACTAGGAGGAGGGTTGTAGGAAATAGAGCAGGGAAAAGAACATGACAGTGGCTTGGGGGTAGAACACGCTTTTACAAGGATTGAGTCATTTCCAGAAATAACCAGTCATCCCTACTTGCTCACTTTTCATCCTGAGCATGAACTACAACTTCAAAGTCAGAAGTACAATCATTTAGAGTTGAGTGTGTGTATGTGCATTTGGAGAATGTGGGGAAGAAATGGGTACAGGAAGCCAGAGTAGAAGACACAATCCTTGTCTAACACTTCATTATCTGATGACAGAGCACACAGGGAAAACAAATTAGAATTATAAAATCAAAACTCAAGCAAAGGGGGCTTCCCTGGTGGCACAGTGGTTGAGAGTCCACCTGCAGATGCAGGGGACACGGGTTCGTGCCCCGGTCTGGGAAGATCCCACGTGCCGCGGAGCAGCTGGGCCCGTGAGCCATGGCCGCTGAGCCTGCACGTCCGGAGCCTGTGCTCCGCAACGGGAGAGGCC
>NC_041217.1:68090888-68135887 GCF_002837175.3 Physeter macrocephalus
AACGGGAGAGGCCACAACAGTGAGAGGCCCGCGTACCACCAAAAAAAAAAAAAAAAAAAGAAAGAAAGAAAAAAACTCAAGCAAAAATACAAATATAATTTGAAAACTGAAGATAAAGAAGTGATTGGAAGACAGAGAAGAGAAATAAAGGGAGACAACAAGTAGAAATTTAGGACAGAATAACATACATGATGACCACACTGCCACTCCCCCCACCCCAATCACCTGAATGATAAGAAGCCACCAAAAAAGTCCCTTATCTATTTCCCAACCTCCAATTTCTGTTTATCATTATCCCCATTCTGCATCTTCCTGGCACTGGCTGTTAACTTTAATGCCCTTGCCAAACCTTTCCCAGTTCCAGTGCCCAATTGTTCCCTCATGAACATGTATGCCTAACTCCAAGGACAAGTACAGAGGACATATGTACACGCTGGAGGAAGGCTACAAAGACTTCCCAGGGCCAGTGTGGCAAAAACGGAGAAGTGATCATCACTTAAAGCCAAAGACTGCTTGGGAGCTGGGATGAAGACTGTTGAGGCAACTAAGTAAGGTCTTCCTCTCCAACTGACACCAATTACAGCCACTGTTACTTCTCTCCAACCCACAGCTTTAACTGGGTGGCTAAAAACTCAGAGTGACAGACAGGATAGATCTGTCACCCCAGAGTTTCCAAAGACTATCAAAACAGCACTCCTGTCAAGGCAGTTAGGGACCCAAAAGCCTGGCCTACATGGATTATAAAAGTAGCAAGTTTTTTTCTCATTAAACTATAAATGTTTGCCAGGTTTCCAACAATCTCTCCTTTCTTACCTCTACTCTCCTTTCTCCCCAAATGGACATACTTAGTTCATATTCATAGTCCTTTGGCTGTCCCCTCTATTGTTCCTTGCTGAACTGTACCTTAAGGCTTATAATAATCAGTTCTCAGTGGGATTTTGGAGCCTGTAATAACCAAAAAGCTCTCCACATGCTTAACTTGCTCTCTCTTGCTCCTTCCTTCTCTGAGGTTTTGGCAAGATGTTAAATCCCTGGCTACTTGCATTTGATTCTCTGAAAATTTTTCCAGTGGTCACTTGTAGGACAAACTGTTTCCCTCCTGAGAAAGGTCAGATTGGGGGATGTAATCGCCTGAGACCAGAGGGAGGGGGAGGAAATTAGCTCCTCCCCAACCACCATTGTCTTGGTTTCTCAAGATATCAAGGAGAGTCAAAGACAAAATAATAATTTTAATTCCGTTTCAGAAAAAGCTGTCACATGAATTTGGATTAGAAAACATGACAATAAGAGGCTTGGTTTCTCTGGAAATGCAAGGAAGAGAAATAATCCTTAACAGGTTCAATGATAGTTTTCTGGATCTTCCTCTTGCATCAAAAGCTATATATCTTCTTCTCCCCAAAGCATGTGCTCCAAGAGCCAACTTACTCTCTTCATCTCCCTCTAGCCGGGACAGGCTAATTCCCCTCCACCCCCACCCCTCTTCTTTCAGTCACACTGTGTGGGTGTTAAAGACCCTGGGCTCTGACCAATTAACAGAATTGTCCTTTAAGCCAGCAACCCACAGGCAGTGGCAACCCAAGCCCCACTCCCAGTCCCCATGGCAGAGGCCACAGAGTGGCATTGTTTCCACTGTCTTAGAAAGAAGAAGCCAAAAGCTGACCCTCAGCACAAATCAAGGCCTAATATGGAGAAGAGAATGAGGGCTCCCAGGCCCAGAGTAGGCTGCAAGCTGGGGGCAGGAAAAGGGAGTTTTTACAGTCATTCCATCTTTAGAAATAAGGGGAAAACTGCATCCTTTTCCACTACTCTGGTTCTATAAGGTACTCTTACTGCTGAGCTCCAAGGGGATCTGCAAGCACAAAAGGGTCTAAACAAATCAAGATAACTTTGCCCTGGCTTACGATAAGAGTAACAAACAGGAAGATGGGTCAATGCAATAACTGGTAGGAAGATGATGCTGGGAACGCCGGCTCTTCACATGGCTGCCAGACCTACAGAGGACAACACGGTAAGAACCAAGACAATCACTCCAGACTGGTATAGCTGGGAAATCGTCAGGCCTTTTCCTAGGTCCCACATCTGTAGAAATAAGAAAAAAAAATTTTTTTTCAGCAATCAGGGTCCTGGTCACTCTCACAGCTCCTTTCTCAGAAAGGAACTCCACCTAGAAACAGGCAATTCCTCTCAGCGTGATTCTAGAGAAAAGCTCTTCTCCCCTTATTCCTGACCTTCACTTTCCTCAAAACCCACAATACAGTAACAACCACCCACTTATCCCAATGACAGTAAAGGGATCCAGCCTCAGCCCATAAAATCTTCCAGAATGAATAGATAGAACTTTCTCTCGTGACAAAAAAACTGATCAATGTTTCCCAAAGTGTGTTTCTCCAAAAACTAGTTCCTCAGAATGTTAAAAGGCATTACATGGGGGAAAAAAGTTCTATGGTCAAATTAATTTGGTAAAAGTTTAACTACAAGACTTCTCAATTTATTAATGCACACTAGTAATCTCCAAAATGGGGATATAATATACATGATTTCCTAGGTATAGCCAACCACAGAATCCCCTTTGAGAAGGAACATTTGTCCATCAGAGGACTAGTATTTTTTTTTAATTAATTAATTTATGGCTACGTTGGGTCTTCGTTTCTGTGTGAGGGCTTTCTCTAGTTGTGGCAAGCAGAGGGCCACTCTTCATCGCGGTGTGTGGGCCTCTCACTATCGCGGCCTCTCTTGTTGCGGAGCACAGGCTCCAGACACGCAGGCTCAGTAATTGTGGCTCACGGGCCCAGTTGCTCCACGGCATGTGGGATCTTCCCAGACCAGGGCTCGAACCCGTGTCCCCTGCATTGGCAGGCAGATTCTCAACCACTGCGCCACCAGGGAAGCCCATAGTATTTTTTTAAAAAAAATAAATTTATTTATTTATTTTTGGCTGCATTGGATCTTCATTGCAGCGCACGGGCTTTTCTCTAGTTGCAGCAAGTGGGGGTTTCTCTTGTGTGGAGCACGGGCTCTAGGCACGTGGGCTTCAGTAGCTGGGCACAAGGGCTCAGTAGTTGTGGCGCTTGGGCTTAGCTGCTCTGCGGCATGTGGGTCTTCCTGGACCAGGGTTCGAACCTGTGTCTCCTGCATTGGCAGGTGGATTCTTAACCACTGCGCCACCAGGGAAGTCCAGGACTAATATTTTTTTAAAATACTCTTTGGGGTCTAGAACACTATTTCTCAATTTTGTTTTGACTGTGACCCACACCCCCAACTAAGAAATATCTTTTTAATTAGTACCCAGTGTGTGTGTGTGTGTATGTGTGTGTATGTGTGTGTGTGTGTGTGTATAAAATACATAATATATAAAAGTTCATGAAACAATAAGCAACATTTATCATTACCATGTGTGTTATATTCTATAGGTTGTATTCTATTTAAAATTTCTTTTTTTTGTTGGTAGCAACCCACTAAATTGATTTTCTACCCACTGAGTCAAAAAAAACACAATTTAAAAAATACTGATCTAGGGCTTCCCTGGTGGCGCAGTGGTTGAGAGTGCGCCTGCAGATGCAGGGGACACGGGTTCGTGCCCCGGTCCGGGAAGATCCCACATGCCGCGGACTGGCTAGGTCCGTGAGCCGTGGCCGCTGAGCCTGCGCATCCGGAGCCTGTGCTCCAACGGGAGAGGCCACAACAGTGAGAGGCCCGCATACCGCAAAAAAAAAAAAAAAAAAAAAAAATACTGATCTAGACTCTCTTGTCCCTAGGGACATTAACATGTTGTACTCTAAAAGATCCCCTAGGGCAAAAGTAGAGTCTTCAGGTTTCACACTTTCCACATATGACTGTCTCAACACACACATATACCTATACCCTGAATGTAAAACTGAATAAATTAGGATTGCTTCAGAGAAAAATTAGAGATCCCCAAAATAATCAAGATGAGAAGATGCCCCTACCTCAGCTGCCAAAGAGCTTCTACCTAGATAAGATTAGGAGTCAAACAGATTCCACAAAAAGCTGTTTTGCTTATAAAGGCACAGTGTTTTACCAAAAAATCGAATCCTACTGGGTGGTGGTAATGGGGGAATATTCTCTAGCATACCAGATACCTTGTCACTTCCTACTCTCTTAATATCAATTCCACCCTCCACTCCCCCACTAGATCTTCTGGCAAGGCAATTATCAAGCTCAGAGTGCAAGAACTGTGGACTGTCACAGAATACAGATAAAATCCTGTCCCACACTCAGAGCCAGGACTTGCTAAAAGAACAAACAAAAGCAGATTTAAGGGATTAAGAAAAGCCTTGACTGAGTTCTGACATTTTATAAAATCTCTTCCCCTTCCCTCCCCGATACTGAGAGAAAAGCAAATATATGGCAAGTCCCTGCCTGAGCCAGGATGCCAACAAAGGAAGGTGATCAGCTGATTCCATTGGAGAGCTTTGTTCTGTGGAATAAGAAGTCATTAATGGAAATGCCCTCCCTTTCCATCCCCTCCTCCTGAGGGAAGTGAAGTCATTTTGAATCAAACTGAACACTGCCCCAGGGAACAGTTGATAGATACACTTAATTTAATAGATCATTTAGTCTCTCACTTTTCTGATTCCATTAAACTGTCTATTGAACCAGACTACAATTCAGAAAGTGCTTATCTCTAGGCCCTGATGTAGAAGTTACGAAAGGTCAAATTAAGGCAAGAGCATCCAACTGACAGATGGCTTAGGTTGAGAAATAATGGAAAACCCAAAAGAATGAAGCTGTAATTATCTTCCTGGGAAAGGAAACAAGACTAGGGGTAGGGAGACCACAAAATATAAATCTTAAAATGCTGTAGGAGAGATTCATCTCTGACCTGGGGCAGGTCTCATTAAGCTTTAATTCCCTAATAAAGAGAAGGAGACACCAGTTTGAACTGACCTCAAGGTCATGTAGGAGGCAACATGGTCAGATTTCAGGCTATCAAAAGGTTCCTAAACTCAATATTGGGATCCTAGCACCCAGTTGCTTGTGAAAGTTGGCCCCATTATCTCTAATAGTTCAAAACAAACAAAAAAACAAAAGCAGTTAACACAATCCAATATCAAGATAATAAACGTCAGTATATTTGACTCCAGCCAAATTTGTCACTCTGTGTTGACAAGAAGTTTAGACTGAAAGCAGTAACTATTATTTGTCTGATAAATATGCCTTCTATGCCAGATGTATGGCCTGGCTTCATGGGTCTCTTTTAGTAACATCCCTCTTGAAACTAAAAGAATTCACTGAGACCCTGCAAGTATCTGCCAGGCCTACATCCAGTCTCAGCTACATCACCAGCTGGGCTATCTGGCAATGCACAGGGCATCTAGTTTAGCTTTCCCCAGGAGGCCCCTGAACAAAGGTCCAGCACAACTAACTTTAAGAACAGCACTAAACCCAGACCAGGAAAGAGAAAATCCTTCCAGGCTCTCCATTCCTTTCACCCAGAAAATGTACAAGTCTACAATTAACTTACCAAGTGTCGGATCCCATTCCAGGTGTGATACGTGAGAGGGAAGACGAGTGCAAATTTGGCTGTGTGGATCAGCGCTGGCCCCAAAGACAGCGACTTTACCAGTTCCAAATGAGACTCAAAGCTCCCAGGGACCAAGAGGGCTGACAAGCCAAAAAGAGAGACCCCTGAGGAGAAACAAAGTAAGCCCGTCACAGCTACACACCAGCTACAACCAATGTACCACATAAAACTGGGTTCTATGACAGCCCCTAGGACGTCACACAATTCTAAACCATTTTAAAACGGGGAAGATTTAAACTAATGTACACATTCGCAGTGGAAGATACGCTACTTAGAATCTGACCCTAATCTCTTAAATTTGCCATATATTTTAGCATATTGCTCCTTCTTTCAACATCTCTCTCTATAAAAACTTCACCCATCATTTTAGAAGCCACCTCTGACTGCACCTATATCATCATCTCAGTAAAAAAAAATAATACATTCAGTCCAAGGAAAAGAATGAGAAAAAATTTTAAATCACTCAAATCTCTACCATACAAAAATTTAACTCAAAATGGATCAGAAACCTAAATGTAAGAACTAAAACCATAAAACCAAGAAAACATATGAGTAAATCTTTATGACCTTGATTAGCAGTGGTTTCTTAGATATGACACCAAACCAGAAGCAACAAAATAATAAACTGGACTTCAGCAAAATTTAAAACTTTTGGGTGCCGTCCATTTCTCCATCAGTCTGGAAGAATGCTGGTGCTGAGAATAACTACCATGGCTTCCAGCTCTTTGACGAAACCTCAGATGCGTCAGAATTTTATAGCATTCATAGAGAAGCAAAGGCTGAAGGAAGACATGCTGTTCACACCCCAGGATGAGGCAGCCACATCAGAGGCTGGCCTCCTAGAGGTTAGTGTTGCTGAGTGGCCATTCCTAGGACTCAGTTATTAGACTGCTGTCACATTTGGTGCACAGATCAGAGCTGAGCCTGGTATCCGAGGCATATGTGTGGCTGTCGAGGTTTCGGAACTTCAGGTTTGCACTGAAATTCAGAGGATAGTGGGGAGCTCCTGTGATCGTCTAGCTTCCTATCTATCCAGGCTGTCAAAGATCCTTGAACGCTCTTGGGTCATATCTTCCTCCCAAACCTTCTCAAACTATCTCAGTTCCATGGTACCTCAGTGTTTCAGGAATTTTTTTCATGATGCCCCTAAGCCACAAGAAAAACCTAACAGTTCTGTTTATTAAGTAGTTAGATTCAAACAACTTAAATATTTATGTCCTAACAATTTAGTAGCTGTTTGAAAAAAATTATCCTTGCAAATGGAAAGAAAAAACTTTTATTCTTAAATAACCAGTTACTTACTAATATGTTGTTGGATATTGTATATCTCAGACCTCAGAAATTAAACTGGACATTACCATGCTCATTTCCTGTTCCACACTGACCTTCACACAAGTCGGATTAGAGAATCAGACCTTCAGTGAGAGACCAGGCAAACCTACTGCTCAGGCAGTCAGCTTCGTTTCTAGAAAAGCCAAAGGACTTACAGATTTATAAAGTAATTAACGGCACTCTGAAATTACTGTTTTATTCTCTTGGGCTTTCTGTGAGATGGGACATGAATTACTGATTCTCAACTGTGATATGTCATATGTCAGGAATCCCAGTCATTCCAGACAGAGGCAGTGTAGACAGAGTGAAAAGTGCACAAACTTTGGTTAAGACAGATCTGAGTTCAGTTCTGTCACTAAGTAGCTACTATATCATCACTTCCTTCTCTGCTTATAATAGTGCCTAGTTAGGACTGTGAGAATTAAATACATATATATAAAGTTCCTAATACAGGCCTGGTAATGATTATTATTTACATTAATAGTTGGAATATTTACTCTTTTACCTCTCAGAAAATGTCTGATCATTTGTAGCTAAAAATCTCATTCTCAGCCCTTCCTACTCCATGTCTTAGTCCTTGAATTGTCAAGAGGGGATGACCTGGGAAAACTGATTGTCACCAGAAGAGAAAATGCTTCTCAGAAATGCTTTGTTTTCCCTCAATGCATGGATACTCCTGCCTGCCACGTGCCCCCCCCACCCACAAGGCTGCAGGGAAGCAGACAGGCAGAATATATGATGAGATTAGTTTGACAACACTTTAGTTAAGACAGCAATCAGGTACTGCCAACCTGAGTTTTAATCATCATTTGGACAGGTCCACCAAGTCCCTTTCAGATGTTTTCATTTTCTTTGGCAGTGACACCTGCAGAGGCTTGCTGGGAAGAAGTGTCTGAAAGAACTTATGATGGCTTCTGGAAGTGGCGACAGGACTTACTGAATCCGCACCGATCTGTATGTAGCACTTAACTGCAGAGGAGCAGGCTGAAGTTGGTCTTGGCAGCCAAGTGAGAGCACCATTTAATTTTTCTTAGTGATTAGATGGGACAGCTTCAGCGGCTTTATTTTCATAATTTAAATTGTTTGGCTGTTAGAGGAGTCCCTCCTCAGACACTCAGGTTCTAGGAGGAGAGGCTATTTCCTGCCTCCCAGTACACTAGACATCAGAGGAGGATTTAGGAAATTTCATATTTAATTTCCTCTCATAAACTTTTCATCTGTAAAGAGGAAAGCTTTGGCCAAAATCGCTTCTGATTAACTTACTGATACTGATATTCCTTGTTTGAAGATGTGATACAATAAGAAATACGTATTTGGTCTTTTTCCCCCAATTCCTGGCACACAGCTCCTAAAACCCTTGTAATCTCTGGAGTGAAAGGAAAGTTTTTTTTGTATGCTAATGAGATAATTAGTAGCTGGCGGGGAGGCGGGGCGGGCGGCCAGACAGCTTCAGGATGGGGTCTAGCTGCCAGAAAGACCAAGGCATGATTTGAGGATTGGGACTTTTAGTCCCATACCTCCCTCCCCTTCCCTGTCCACCTCCCTCCCCCAACCCCACCACACCTGGGAGTAGCTGGTGATTGAGCTAATCACCAATGGCCAATGATTTAATCAACCTTGCCTAGGCAATGAAGCCACCATAAAACCCCCTAAACTACAGGACTTGGACAGCTTCCAGGTCACTGAACACAAAGATGTGCTGGGAGAGTGGTGTGCCCAGAGACGGCATGGAAGCTCCATACACACTCCCCTCTCTGCTCCCCCATACCTTGCCCTGTGTATCTCCTCCTTTTCATTTTTTAAATAAAGGAGTTGAGGACTTCCCTGGTGGCGCAGTGGTTAACAATCCACCTATGGGACATGAATTACTGATTCTCAACTGTGATATGTCATATGTCAGGAATCCCAGTCATTCCAGACAGAGGCAGTGTAGACAGAGTGAAAAGTGCACAAACTTTGGTTAAGACAGATCTGAGTTCAGTTCTGTCACTAAGTAGCTACTATATCATCACTTCCTTCTCTGCTTATAATAGTGCCTAGTTAGGACTGTGAGAATTAAATACATATATATAAAGTTCCTAATACAGGCCTGGTAATGATTATTATTTACATTAATAGTTGGAATATTTACTCTTTTACCTCTCAGAAAATGTCTGATCATTTGTAGCTAAAAATCTCATTCTCAGCCCTTCCTACTCCATGTCTTAGTCCTTGAATTGTCAAGAGGGGATGACCTGGGAAAACTGATTGTCACCAGAAGAGAAAATGCTTCTCAGAAATGCTTTGTTTTCCCTCAATGCATGGATACTCCTGCCTGCCACGTGCCCCCCCCACCCACAAGGCTGCAGGGAAGCAGACAGGCAGAATATATGATGAGATTAGTTTGACAACACTTTAGTTAAGACAGCAATCAGGTACTGCCAACCTGAGTTTTAATCATCATTTGGACAGGTCCACCAAGTCCCTTTCAGATGTTTTCATTTTCTTTGGCAGTGACACCTGCAGAGGCTTGCTGGGAAGAAGTGTCTGAAAGAACTTATGATGGCTTCTGGAAGTGGCGACAGGACTTACTGAATCCGCACCGATCTGTATGTAGCACTTAACTGCAGAGGAGCAGGCTGAAGTTGGTCTTGGCAGCCAAGTGAGAGCACCATTTAATTTTTCTTAGTGATTAGATGGGACAGCTTCAGCGGCTTTATTTTCATAATTTAAATTGTTTGGCTGTTAGAGGAGTCCCTCCTCAGACACTCAGGTTCTAGGAGGAGAGGCTATTTCCTGCCTCCCAGTACACTAGACATCAGAGGAGGATTTAGGAAATTTCATATTTAATTTCCTCTCATAAACTTTTCATCTGTAAAGAGGAAAGCTTTGGCCAAAATCGCTTCTGATTAACTTACTGATACTGATATTCCTTGTTTGAAGATGTGATACAATAAGAAATACGTATTTGGTCTTTTTCCCCCAATTCCTGGCACACAGCTCCTAAAACCCTTGTAATCTCTGGAGTGAAAGGAAAGTTTTTTTTGTATGCTAATGAGATAATTAGTAGCTGGCGGGGAGGCGGGGCGGGCGGCCAGACAGCTTCAGGATGGGGTCTAGCTGCCAGAAAGACCAAGGCATGATTTGAGGATTGGGACTTTTAGTCCCATACCTCCCTCCCCTTCCCTGTCCACCTCCCTCCCCCAACCCCACCACACCTGGGAGTAGCTGGTGATTGAGCTAATCACCAATGGCCAATGATTTAATCAACCTTGCCTAGGCAATGAAGCCACCATAAAACCCCCTAAACTACAGGACTTGGACAGCTTCCAGGTCACTGAACACAAAGATGTGCTGGGAGAGTGGTGTGCCCAGAGACGGCATGGAAGCTCCATACACACTCCCCTCTCTGCTCCCCCATACCTTGCCCTGTGTATCTCCTCCTTTTCATTTTTTAAATAAAGGAGTTGAGGACTTCCCTGGTGGCGCAGTGGTTAACAATCCACCTGCCAATGCAGGGGACACGGGTTCGAGCCCTGGTCCAGGAAGATCCCACGTGCCGCGGAGCAACTAAGCCCGTGCGCCACAACTACTGAGCCTGCGCTCCTAGAGCCTGAGCTCCGCAACAAGAAAAGCCACCGCGATGGGAAGCACGTGTACTGCAACAAAGAGCAGCCCCCGCTCACCGCAACTAGAGAAAGCCTGAGTGCAGCAACGAAGACCCAATGCAGCCAAAAAAAAAAGTTCTGAAGCAAGTTTTAAAAATAAAATAAAATAAAGAAGTTGATCCTTTATTTTAAAAACCAGTATGTCTTGGGACTTCGCTGGCAGTCCAGTGGTTAGGACTCCACACTTCCAATGCAGGAGGCACAGGTTCAATCCCCGGTCAGGGAACTAAGGTCCCACAAGCCACGTGGCAAAAAAAAAAAAGCAAAAAAACAGTATGTCTAAATAAAGTGTCTTCCTGAGTTATGGTGAGCTTTCCTAGCAAATTATCAAACCTGAAGAAGGGGTCATGGGAACCCTGATTTACAGCTCGAATTTTATATATTTAATTTAATTCTCACAGTCCTAACTAAGCATTATTATAACCAGAAAAGGAAGTGATGATACAGTAGCTAGGTAGTGACAGAGTGGGAATTGAACTCAGATCTAACTCCAAAGTTTATGCTCTTTTCTCTTTCTCTAAACTGCCTCAGTTGGGAATGACGAGGGTATAACACATCACATTTGAGAATCAATAACTCCGGTCCCATCTCATGAAAAGCCCAGACAAAAAAAACCAGTCATTTCAGAGTTCCATTAGTTACTTTATATAAGTCCTTTGGCTTTTCTAGAAAAGAAACGACTGCCTGAGCAGTAGGTTTGCCTATACAGTCAAGTGACCTTTCACTGAAGTTCTGATTCTCCACCTGTTTTTAAAGACTATCCAAAACATTCAGGACCATTCTTCTACCCATTCAAGTTAACTGTACAATTTATTTACAGTTGTATTCCTCTAAAATATTTGTTGTTTGGCACTCATATTTTCTTTTTTGAATCTCATTCTTTTTATTGTTGTATGTTGCATCTTGATTACCCTTTCCCAGTCTCATCCACATTGCAGCTTCAGGTACCTATCATTCTCAAGCAATTTACCTAATTTCACCTAGATTTTTATACTGTCTGTCACTATGAAAAATCACGAGTATTTTAATCCCTACAGAATCTAAGCAATGAAAGAGTGTTACTAGCCTTCTCTCTCCATCTTTTAAAGGACTGCTTGTGAAGGTCTTCCTCAATAAATTCTATATAAAGCCAAACTAGTGTCACCATGCATTTTAGTTCAACATGCTTTTCAGATTTTATATATTGGCCACAAAATCTCTATAGTCTGAATAAATACCTAATTATGGATTTGTCTAGGCCAAACAAATGAGAACACGAATCTTTTATGACTTCCCATCGTCAATGGGATCAAGTTCCAACTTCTCAGCACAGCAGTCAAAGTCCTTTATTGTCTGGCGCACTTTCCAGCCTTATCTTTTGCTGCTTCTCCCATGACACAACTCTTAAACAAGCAGATCTAGTTATCATTATCCAGGACTCTGGATGCTTTCCAAAACCTGTGCCTTTGCATAAGGTAGTCTGTCCATTGGAAAGTCCCCCTCTACCTCCTTTTCATGAATTCTCCTACTCATCCTTCTTTCAAGTTCTCCAATTCCTGCAGAGTTGTTCTCTCCTCTGGGATCTCATATCTCTATTAAACAGTTATCACACTGCATTATAAATATTTATTTGTCTTACTCCTTAGACTCTTTCACCCTTGAGGGTGGAGGCTATTATCACTATCCAATTTCTAATGCATAACAGGAGATTAATTAGAAGTTAGAAGGAATGAACATATCTGAAATGACCACTATGAGCAAAGTGATTTACATGGTTGTACTCATTTAGTAAATTTAGTAAAAAAGATTTACTAAGCACCTACTGAGTGCTAGAGGATATGAAAGGTAAATAAGATAGATGCAGTTCCTATCCTATGAAGAGTTTACAGCCTAATAAAAGAGAGAGATTTATAAAAACTAAGCAAATAAAATAATTACAAGTTATATAATAACCTAAGGAATGGTAACACAGGAATGATAACATCGGATCTCAGATAGGAATTCCTATCTTTACTTTCTTACCAACAAAACTAATCCAATTGTGAATAGCAGAGACTTAGTTTTGGATAATTTCTCCAATGTCTCAGCAGCAGCTCCCTAAATACAGGATCCCTATATTTGAGCCACTAGTCCTGTTGATGACCACTTCAGTGAAAACGTACTCTACGGAAGCCTAGGAGGGGGCCCAAAGGATACTATGAAAAACAAAAATATGTCCATGTCTCCAGCACTAGGCAGAGAAAACTTTTAAAATACAGCTGATCCTCTTATAAAGTACTTCCCTACTGTGGAAAGAGCCATCAGATTCCAGAAACCTGACTATAATCTGTACATCCTACCTGTAATAAACCTTACTACCTGAAAAGGATGCACTAAGACCAGCATACGACTCACTCTGCAGCTGTATTTCATATTATTCAAATAAATAAATAGACATTCTGATTTGTAACCAAGATTTTTTGAGATTGGAGAATGAGTTAATGTTTTTGCACCTGATCAGTTCTAGGTGAGGAAAACTGGGTGCTAAAACTGAGTTTCTGAAAGAATAAGGTTGATGATTAATCTTGGACTGTGTTTGGTCAGTCAGCCAGTCTATCTCCATTATATTTCTATATCTGTTCTCTGTAATGACAATAAACATACTATCAGGACATGCTAGGGATGATTTAAAAATTGGTTAAGAAAAAATAAGAAAAAGAATTTAAAAAAGAAAAAAAATTGGCTAAGAAAAGAACCTGAGCATTGTGTGAACTCATAATTAATTGTTAAAGAAATGAACAAACAATAAGCTTAAATGACTTATCATTTTCTCTAAATCAAGTTTCTGAGGAGGCACTGCCAAGGAGGCATTGCCAAGAACCAAAGAAACAGCAAAATTTTTCAAAGAAGTATGTGTGTGTGTGTTTGTGTGTTCACGTGAGCATAAAAACAAACATACACACCTGCACTCAAGGCAATACCAGTGCCACGGTGGCAAATGGACATCGCCATGGGAAGAGACCATCTGAAAAGAAACACACAAAAGCAATTAAAAAAAGGAATAGACGGCACCATAGTAGAGAGTCCATCTTGGTAGAGAGAATATAAACCACTTCCGGAAATAGGCAACCATTTATCACAAAACAAAAACAAACAGCTTTCACATTCCTATGTTTCCACTCTCTAATTTGAAAATAAGAACAATGATTTCTTTAAGGAGAAGCATTACTCCCTTTTCCAGACTGCATCACTAACAGAGCTGAGAGGAGGAATCAATTAAAACTCAAACTCCTCCTTTCATAAGAAGAAGGAACATGGGTCAAAAACATCAATTAGGGCTTCCTGCAGTGGTTGAGAGTCCACCTGCCGATGCAGGGGATACGGGTTCGTGCCCCAGTCCGAGAAGATCCCACATGCCATGGAGCGGCTGGGCCCGTGAGCCATGGCCGCTGAGCCTGCGCATCCGGAGCCTGTGCTCCGCAACTGGAGAGGCCACAACAGTGAGAGGCCCGCGTACCGCAAAAAAAAAAAACAAAAAAACATCAATTAAAGTTGCATACAGTTAGAAAATAAACACTAGATTACAACCACCTGGGTACTTCCATTTCTCCAGTCATAAGACAGAAGTAGAAAAAAACCTGAGTTTTATTTATCCACTGTTTCATATAACATACAGTCATCCATGATCTTTTTTATTATATACCCCAAAATATCCAAATTGAGCATATCAGTCATTCCCTAATAAATTACCTATCCCAAATTTAAAATCCCATTTTGCTGGATTTAGTATATGTTCTTAATCCACAGTAGTTTTAAAATACTTTGTCATCAAACCCCTTTTTAAAGAATGTTCTGGGACTTCCCTGGTGGCGCAGTGGTTAAGAATCTGCCTGCCAATGCAGGGGACACGGGTTCAATCCCTGGTCCAGGAAGATTCCCACATACCGCAGAGCAACTAAGCCCATGGGCCACAGCTACTGAGCCTGTGCTCTAGAGACTGCGAGCCACAACTACTGAAGCCCGTGCACCCAGAGCCCGTGCTCCACAACAAGAGAAGCCACCACAATGAGAAGCCCGCGCACCACAACGAAGAGTAGTCCCCACTCGCCGCAACTAGAGAAAGCCCGCGCACAGCAAAGAGGACCCAACACAGTCAAAAATAAATAAATAAATTAATATAAATAAACAAAGCATGTTCTGATTTGTCTGTCTGCCAAAGCATTTCCATGGAAGGACAACCAACACTGCTACATTCTGGACCTAGTGCTCATGCTCAAGAGGGAACTGGGTAGTGAAATGGAAAGAACAGGCATCTTTGGATAAAGTTAACATTCATCCTGGAAAGTCAGCTTAGATAGAGAATGCTGAGCATAATCAGACCACGTACTCCATACTCTAAAGGGAAGCAACTCAAGTAGGTTGAAAGGACCACAAAAGGAAATTCTATGTATTAAAAATAGTCACAGTAAGAAAGGAGTAATGTCTAAAGAAACCAAAAAAACTGGCTAGACACCACTATGATTAACTCAGACTAACCAGATAAATATAAAAGGCAGAAGAAGAGCCTCATAACAAAGGACAAGCGGAGAACAATGGCATAATTTGATTAGAAGAATGAGGAGACTAAAATCCAGAATGAGCTGAGGCTTGCAAAAATGTCAAGGACAACAACAAGGGGCTTTTAAAATTGTATTCAGGGAAAGACAGCCTCCTAACTGGGGTTGACAATTTTATGTTAATGGATGACAGAGTGCAAAGCAGATTGCTCAACTATTTTATTTGTCAAAGAGAATGGTTATCAGACTGAAAAAGACAGAACAGATATTGATTTGAAAGAAAAAAAAAAGTGGGGAAACTATAAGACATTGCTTAGCATTCCAAGTGCACTTAGGGCTCCTGGCAAGATGAATTAAATCCCAAGAGCTAACACATGGAACATATGCACTGCTCTAGTAATCTTTTAGACATACTGAAATGGAAAATGGGAGTGATAAA
The DNA here is from genome assembly GCF_002837175.3 of Physeter macrocephalus. Classification (NCBI taxonomy): domain Eukaryota; kingdom Metazoa; phylum Chordata; class Mammalia; order Artiodactyla; family Physeteridae; genus Physeter; species Physeter macrocephalus. The sequence goes on from NC_041217.1 coordinate 68,106,366, forward strand.
GTCAAATGTTACCCTAATTTTAAAAAAATGGTTAGGCTTCCCTGGTGGCGCAGTGGTTAGGAATCCGCCTGCCAGTGCAGGGGACACAGGTTCGAGCCCCGGTCCAGGAAAATCCCACATGCCGCGGAGCAACTAAGCCCGTGTGCCACAACTACTGAAGCCCATGTGCCACAACTCTTGAAGCCCGTGCGCCTAGAGCCTGTGCTCCGCAACAAGAGAAGCCACCACAATGAGAAGCCCGCGCACCGCAATGAATAGCAGCCTCCGCTCGCCGCAACTAGAGAAAGCCAGCACGCAGCAACAAAGACTGAATAGCAGCCTCCGCTCGCCGCAACTAGAGAAAGCCAGCACGCAGCAACAAAGACGCAATGCAGCCAAAAATAAATTAATTAATTAATTAAAAAAAATTTTTTTTTAATTAAAAAAATGGTTAAAACCATAGCCTGGTTAGCCTAGTACTGAGTAGGTAAGGGAGATTTTATTTTCCAAACAACCATGATATTATTTCCAGTCTCACTTGATCTTCCAGAATCTTGTCACTCCTCATCAGGCAGTATTTATATTTAGCCCCTTGACTCTCGGCAGGACTTCATGACTGACTGCCTCAAGATACAGAATGCAGCAGAACTGACACTGCACGAGTTCCAAATCACTTGCCCTCCTTCTCTCCCTCCATCCCTTCATCCATCCCTCTCTTATGCAATATGGAAGCCCAAAATAGCCTCAGCAGAGAGATCATGTAACAAGACCCATGTAGAGAGAAAAACGAAGTCCCCTCTAAGAGCCAGAATCAACCCAAAACATGTGAGTAAACAGATCTTCAAATTATTTCAGTCCCAGCCTTGTGTTCTCTAGTTGAGGCCTCAGACATCATGGAGCAGAGACAGATCATCCCCACTATTTCCTTTCAAACATTAGATAAGAGTCAAGCACAGAAAATCAAGATTGTTTAAATTCACTTACAGAAAAGATGATCACTAGGAGCCAGTATGATTTCCCTTTGGAAAATTTTTTTTCAGGAAATACTGAGATCCTTTTGAACACAGATTATATCTTATTCATCTTTGTATTTCCAACTCCTAAAAAAGTACCAAGCACACTGTGAGCAATTAACAAATATCTACTGATTTGAAGTGTGTTAAATTTTTTTCCTTTTTTGACTGTTAGTAGAATGTTAATCAAGGAAAAGCTAGAGACATAAGATATATGATTTTCAGCAAGTGACCTAACATCACGCTGCAAACAATACCACCAAAAAAGTAAAAAGCAAAGAAGATATATAAATGGCCAGTAAGTACATGAAAAGATGCTCAGCATCACTAATCATTAGAGAAATGCAAATCAAAACCGTAATGAAATACCTCTTCACATCCATTAGGATGGCTATTATTAAAACAACAACAAAAACAGCAAATCACAAATGTTGGCAAGGATGTGGAGAAATTGGAACCCTTGTGCACCGCTGGTAGAAATGTAAACAGTGCAGCCCTTGTGGAAAACAGTATGTTGCTTCCTCAAAAAATTAAATATAAGGACTTCCCTGGTGGCACAGTGGTTAAGAATCTGCCTGCCAATGCAGACAACACAGGTTTGAGCCCTGGTCTGGGAAGATCCCACATGCTGCGGAACTAAGCCCATGTGTCACAACTACTGAGCCTGTGCTCTAGAGCCCGCAAGCCAAAACTACTGAAGCCCATGCACCTAGAGCCCATGCTCCGCAACAAGAGAAGCCACCACAATGAGAAGCTACACACCGCAACGAAGAGTAGCCCCCACTCGCCTCAACTAGAGAAAGCCCACACACAGCAAAGAAGACCCAACGCAGCCAAAAATAAAGAAATAAAATAAATTTATATTAAAAAAATTAAATATAGAATTACCATATGATCTGGCAATTCCACTTCGAGGATATACCCAAAAGAACTGAAATCAGAGATTCAAAGAGATATTCGTACACCCATGTTCATAGCAGCATTATTCACAAGAGCCAAAAGACAGAAACAACACAAAAATCCATGGATGAATTAAAGGATAAGCAAAATGTGGTATATACGTAAAATGGGATATTATTCAGCTTTAAAAAGGAATTAAATTCTGACACATTCTTCAACATGGATGAACCTTGAAGATGTTATGCTAGATGAAATAAGCCAGATACAAAAGGACAAACATTATATGATTCTACCTTATGAGGTACCTAGAGTAGTCAAATTTATAGAGACAGAAACTTGAATGGTGGTTGCCAGGGGCTGGGGGCAGAGGGGAATGGGAATTATTGTATAGTTTCAGTTCGGGAAGATGAGAGGATTCTGGAGATGAACAGTGGTGATGGTTGTACAACAATGTGAATGTACTTAATGCCACTGAACTATACACTTAAAAATGGCTAAACTGGCAAATTTTATGTTATATACATTTTACCACAATTTTAAAAAAGTAAAAAGACAACCCAACTTATAAATGAGCATAGGACTTGAATATACATTTCTCCAAAGAAGATATACAAATGGCCAATAAACACATAAAAAGATACTCAACGTCAATAAAGGTTGTCAGAAAAAAAATGGACTTAGATCTATTTTATATGGTTCAAGGTAGAACTAGAACCACTGTACAGAAGATATAAGTTGTAGTAAGTTCAATAAAATGAGGGTCTTTCTGATAATAAGAGAAATTCCCAAATTGGAAAAGGGTGATAGTGAGTTCCTTTTCTCTGGAGGTGTGCAAGCATAGGTAGACATCCATTTATGAAAATACTGCAGAGGAAATTCACTCATTAGGTACAATAGTGGCTTTTAAACTTTTTTTATTTTTATTTTTTTATTATTATTTTTTGAGCAGCCCCCTTTCTTCAAATGCAAAATCCTTAAAGTCAAGTTGCTTTGGTTATCCAGGACTAAGGGCCTACAGTGCAATCTGCATGTTGGCCAGCCCCACACAACTATCCGCAGAAGCTTAATGGAATATCCAAAGCCCCAAGTAGCAGTCTTAAAACCAATGAGGTTGAAGATTAAATTAAAATTTAAGAATGTTTCTAAGTTTTTAAACTATTTTTCTAACGTCCTTTAGAATGACTTGTTTTCCTAATAACGTAATCCCTATACACACTTTTGCTTTGATAAACTGACTTAATTTATTAAGAGATTAAGAGTACTTCAGGGACTTCCCTGGTGGCACAGTGGTTAAGAATCCGCCTGCCAATGCAGGGGACACGGGTTCGAGCCCTGGTCCCGGAAGATCCCACATGCCGCAGCGCAATTAAGCCCATGCGCCACAACTACTGAGCCTGTGCTCTAGAGCCCATGAGCCACAACTACTGAAGCCTGCACGCCTAGAGCCCGTGCTCTGCAATGAAGAGTAGCCCCTGCTCACCTTAACTAGAGAAAGCCTGCGTGCAGCAATGAAGCCCCAATGCAGCCAAAAATAGATAAATAATTTATTTTTAAAAAAATTTTTTTAAAAAAGAGTACTTCAGGGGCTTCCCTGGTGGCGCAGTGGTTGCGCGTCCGCCTGCCGATGCAGGGGAACCGGGTTCGCGCCCCGGTCCAGGAGGATCCCACATGCCGCGGAGCGGCTGGGCCCGTGAGCCATGGCCGCTGGACCTGCGCGTCCGGAGCTTGTGCTCCGCAACGGGAGAGGCCACAGCAGAGGGAGGCCCGCATACCACAAAAAAAAAAAAAAAAAAGAGTACTTCAGAAAGGGCTAACGTAACCATATACTTCCATGCTACCTCCAAAAATCTATAAAAGTTAGCAACAGAAGATATGATTCCAGATATCTCAGACATCTTTCCCAGACATTTCACCTTGGAAACAGCTCTATGTTTCCTGCTATTTTTTATCCCTATAAATATGTCTAGAGTTTCATAACCAAAGAGCAAACAAGGTAGTTTAAGTCTCGTCTCATCTGCTTATTACTGTTTGTTATATGACCTGTGAAAAAAGGCCAGGGCTTTAAATATAGACTCAAAATAATTTGAGAGTTCTTCATCATTATAAACCTCCCCCACATTTTTCATCTCTTAAAAAAACGTTTTACCATAAAGTAGCAAGGATTGAGATCACTTATTAATCTTGTTTTAGTAGAATGTCCAATTTCTACTGTTCAATCAGAATTATTTCTGGAATCTGGCTTGGAAAAAATCTGAAGGGTTGTGGTATTTGTGGAGGTGGTTAAAAAATGACCAGCCTCCCTGGCAGGAACCCAAGTAAAGACGGTAGCTGAGCTCAAGATGATTTGCTGAGTTAGCTAGAAAGGAGCAGATCTATAGGGGTTTTTTGGGAAGACACCAGCATAACAGCCATCAATGTTACTTCTGAAGACAACAAATTAACAGAAATAGATGTACGTATGCATATGTATATACTCACATATACACATGTACATGTGTGTATTCATACATATATCTCATAGCTCTATCTACTGAAACAGCCTAGAAGCAATGATATCCTGGTAGCAATGAGTACATCTAGCACCCAGACCTTGATTTCACAGGAGCCATCTTGAAAGAACTCCCACTAGCTAAGTCGGGGACAATCTGAACAACAAAATAAATCAGACTAACTGTGTAACTCTTTGGACAAAACAGGAATTGTGCAATAATAGGAAAAAATATATATGTACCTATTTTTTTAATTAATTAATTAATTTTTGGCTGCATTAGGTCCTCGGTGCTGCTCACAGGCTTTCTCCAGTTGCGGCGAGCGGGGGCTACTCTTTGTTGTGGAGCATGGGCTCTAGGAGCGCGGGCTTCAGTAGTTGTGGCATGAAGCCTCAGTAGTTATGGCTCATGGGCTCTAGAGCGCAGGCTCAGTAGTCGTGGCTAATGGGCTTAGTTGCTCCGCGGCATGTGGAATCTTGCCGGACCAGGGCTCGAACCCGTGTCCCCTGCATTGGCAGGTGCCACCAGGGAAGGAAGGAAGGAAGGAAGTAAATAAATAAATAAATAAATTATATATATATATCTGTTCCTAGTTCCTGACACAGAGCTCCTAAAACCCTTATTAATCTCCTGAGTGATAGGGGTGCTAGGAGTATCTTTTTATTTGGTATTTGACTCTGGTTCCTGACACACAGTTCCTAAATCCCTTGGAATTTCCTGGGTGGTAAGAGCGATCTTTGTTCTAATGAGGTGACTCTGGATGGGGGAATGGTCCCCAGAAAGACCAAACCATGACCAGAAGCTTGGAACTTTCAGCCCCACCCCCACCTCCTTCCGGGAAGGGAAGGGCTAGAGATTAAGTTAATAATTGATGATGCCTACGTGTTGAAGCCTCCATAAAAATCCCCAAAGTACAGGGTTTGGGAAGTTTTCAGGCTGGTAAATACATCCACGACAGGAAGGTAGTGCACCGCAACTCCATGGGGACAGAAGTTCCTGTGCTCAGGATCCTTCCAGACATAGAACTAACTAAAAAGGCACCTGGCTATTCATCTGTATCATTTGTAATATCCTTTATAATAAACTAGTAAATTTAAGTAAATGTTTCTGAGTTCTTTGAGCCATTCTAACAAATTATTGAATCCACAGAGGGTGTTGTGAAAACTCTTGATTTATAGTTGATTAGTCAGAAGTACAGGTGACAACCTGGGACTTGTGATTGGTATCCGAAGTGGCAGGCAGTCTTGTGGGACTGAGCACCTAACCTGGGGGGTCTGTGCTAACTCCAAGTAGTTAGTGTCATAACTGAATTGTCAGACACCCGGTTGGTGTCTGGAGAGTTGAAAAATTGGTTGATGTGGGAAAACCCGTACACATTTGGTATCAGAAGTATTGAGAGTAGAGAGGAAACATTAGTGTCTTTCCTTTAGTTGGTGTCATAAGAGTAGAGAAGAGTTTTTCCTGTTAGAAATACTGGAGAAAGAAAGGAAGAAAGAAAGAGAGAGAGAGAAAGAGAGAGAGAAAGAAAGCAAGCAAGCTTTACCTTATAGTAATAAACAAGGTATGATGGAATTAGAAAAATCACAATTTGGCAACCATCACAGTAATAACTGATTCAGGCAACTACCATCGAAAGATGCTAATGGGTAAACATCTGAAGAGAAGCAGAATATTATACTCTCAAAGTACCTCCCCACAAAATAAGAATTAATAAATACAACATCTTTCTTCATTAACTTTATAGTGGAGAAACCTAGCAGACACACCTTAACCAGTGATAAAAAGTTACATCACCAACCAGGCACTTCCCTGGGGGTCCAGTGGTAAAGAATCCACCTTACAATGCAGGGGATGCGGGTTCGATCCCTGGTCAGGGAACTAAGATCCCACATGCCACGGGGCAACTAACCCTGCGCACCACAACTACTGAGCTCGAGTGCCTCAACTAGAGCCTGTGTGCCACAAACTACAGAGCCCATGTGCTTTGGAACCCATGCATCACAACTACAGAGCCCACGCACCCTGGAGCCTGTGCGCCACAACTAGAGAAGAGAAAACTCGCACGCCACAACTAGAGAGAAGCCCGTGCACCACAACAAAGATCCCACGTGCTGCAACTAAAACCTGATGCAGCCAAAGATAAATAAATTAAATAAATAAATAAATAAATCTTAAAAAAAAAGTTACATCACCACCAATGGGATACATCACCATCATGTGTCACCCTCTGATAGGATGCACTAAGAAGAACATGGCATCACTTCAGAGGTATTCCTGCCAAAAATGCATAAACACAAGAAAACATCAGATAAACCCCAAACTGGAAACATCCTAAAAATGTCAAGATCATAAAAGATACAGAAAGGCTAAAAAACTGTTCCATACTGAAGGAGATTAAAGAGACAACTAAATGTAATACATGGCCCTGAGTTGGCTCTTGGACCTATAAAGGACATTACTGGGACAACTGGCAAAATCTGAATGGGATCTGAGGATTAGATGGTAACACTGGATCAATGTTAATTTTGACTGTGATGGTTGTAGTATGTAGAGTTTCCTTGAATTTAGGAAACACACACTCAAGTATTATGGCATTGTGGTAGGCAGAAAGATGTCCACATTCTAATCCCTGAAACCTGTGAGTATTTATTAAATGGCAAAGGGGAATTAAGGTTGCAGGTGAAATTAAGGTTGCTATAAACTCACCTTAAGATAAGGAGACTATCTTGGATTAGCTGTATGGGCCCAATATAATCCTTTTAAAGTCCTTAAAAGTGGAAGGGTCTGGCAGAAGGAGGGAGTTAGAGAAGAAATGTGACAATGAAGCAAGTTCAAAGTGACAGGATGGGAGAACTTGAGCCACCATTGCTGGTTTTGAAGATGGAGGAAGACCACAAACCAAAGAATTCGGAACAGCCTTCAGAAGCTGGAAAAGGCAAGGAAACAGATTCTCCCCTAGAGCCTCCAGAAACAAATGCAGCCCTGCTAACACCTTAATTTTAGCCCTGTAAGACATGAGCCAGAGTTTGACCTAGGGCTGTAAGATAATAAATGTGCTGTTTTAAGCCACCAAGTTTGTAGTTAACTTGTGACAGCAGCAATAGAAAACTAATGCAGGAATAATGGGGTATCATCATCACTGCACTTGTTCTTAAATCATTCGGACATGTTATAACACATTGGGAATCTGCATAAAGGTATAAAGGAACACAGTGCACCACTTGTGCAACATTTATGTAAATTTGAAATTGCTTCAAAATAAATTTTTTTAATTAATAGGAATTACATTTTGACTTACCAGAATTTTCCAAATAGTAGTTTTGCAGGCTAGATTACCCTTCTAAGGCCAGAAGAGAGAATTTAGTCATCTTGTTATAAAAAAGGCCTAAGGGAAATAATCAGGGAGGCTATGGGCCAACCTCCAGAACTTTTATCCACTACTACTAAATTCCCTGGTTCCAGAGCCCTTACCTGTAGATAGTGATATGGGGAGACAAAGGACGGTTTGAACCAGTGTTCTTATTCCAGAACCTCTCCATCTCTTCTTTGGCTGTGGTTCCCAAAGGGACAGCACTAAAATAAAACCAAAAGGTTTTAAAATGATTAAAACTAAACTTGGTTTAAATTTTCACATAACAAAAAGTTAAAATACAAAAAGGTAAGCTGGGCTAGATGAACCTATGTATTGGGAAAACATGTTTGTCCACTCACCTTATCTTTCTGCCAAGTTTGACTCAGTTATTAATAACCTCAATCACCCAATGAGGTCATATCAGAGGATAACTCTTCTTTCCAATACCCCAACACACAGGTCCAGTGATCGAGGCTAAACTTCTTTCTTGTTGGGCAGCAAGGCAAATATAATATTTCAAAACCACTTACATAAATGGATTACCCTTTTCCCAGGACATGGGTGATATCTCATACATTACCACCTGCTCTCATCTGGCTCTTCAAGACTCCTTTTTAGGTTCTCAAAAATCAAGAACTGGATTCAGCTCAGTACCTCTGAATAGCTTCTTGGTTTTCCTTGTCACTGGGCTAGGCTGAAGCCAACTGTTTTTTTCTTTTTCTTTTCTTTTTCCTTTTTTTTTTTTTTGGCCGCACTGTGGGGCATATGGGATCTTAGTTCCCCCACCAGGATCGAACCTGCGTCCCCTGCAGTGGAAGTGCAGAGCCTTAACCACTGGATCGCCAGGGAAGTCCCTGAAGCCAACTGTTAAACAGCTATGTTCAACAATTTAACTTTCTATGTGCCTATATTAAACATGATCTATCCCCCTCAAGAAAATATTTCCCCATAGATTACTTATTAATTGCAAAAGTTAAAAACAGTAACTCCATACTGGGAAAAAACTTAGCAGACATTTCTGTATTCAAATGATCAAAGTTAAAATCACTAATGGGACAAATGACATCATATGCCCCTGATGTGATGTACTGAGGATACAACATCATTTATGTATTACACTTGCCAAAAATGGATAACCTGAATCTAGTCATTAGAAAACAATCAGACAAACCTAAGAGACACTCTACAAAATAACTGACCTGTATTCTTCAAAAATGTCAATGTCATAAAAGACACAGGAAGGCTCAGAAATAGTTCCAGGTTAAAGGATACTACAGAAATATGACAACTAAATATAATATGTGAGCCTAATTAGATCCTGGATGGGGGACAGGTGGACTGTATTTCTATAAAGTACATTATTTGGGACAAATGGAAAATCTGAAAAACAACTGTATATCAGATAAGATTACATCAATGTTAAATTTGCCAAATTTGATAATTGCATTTGTATAATTATACTGTGTTTTATAAGATAATGCTCTTGTTCTTAGGTGAAGTTTTTTTTTTTGGCCGCATCGCATGGCATGTGGGATCTTAGTTCCCCCACCAGGAATAGAACTGGTAGCCCCTGCAGTAGAAGCTCAGAGTCCCAACCACTGGACTGCCAGGGAATTCCCTTAGGAGAAGTATTTAGAAGTAAAAGATCATGATGACTGCAACTTAATCTCAAAGAATTCAGAGAAAAAAAATCACAATAATTAAATTGTGCTGAACCACACTAAATTGTCAATACTAGGCCAGTTTTGACCCACAAAAATGGCAATTTCATATAGCACAACCTAAAATATATAGAGTGATAGGTAAACACAGCAAAATGTTAACAACTGATGAATGTAGGTGAAAGGTATAGAGAACCTCCTTGTACTATTCTTCCAACTTTTCTGAAAGTACAAATTATCAAAATATTTCTACTATCTTTTTTTTTTTTTTCCAGCAGTACCACACAACTTGCGGGACCTCAGTTCCCCGACCAGGGATTGAGCCCGGGCCGTGGCAGTGAAAGCACTGAATCCTAACCACTGGACCACTAGGGAACTCCCTGGAAGTACAAAATATTTCTAAAATTAAACGTTAAAAAGAAAAAGAACCACAAAGAGACAATTGTTGAAGTCAGTAGACTAGAAATGAATATAGCAGAAAGAAAGAGATATAAAGACTAAGGCCTGGGAGCTGCCCCAAACGCAAATCAATAAAGTTAGATATAGCAGAAAAGCTTAAAGTGAGGAAAATTAAGGAAAAAAACAAAGATATATTCTTATCCTTCCTTCTTCTACTACCAGATGAGAAAAATAGGGACCACAATCACTAAATTTTCAGCCAACCATCTACAATTACCTGCTTTCGTACATATGCCCAAAATATCAGTCAACAACCTACTGCTTTTCCCTGATGAAAAAAAGGTTAAATAATAATAATCTCCATATTTAGAAACTTACTTTCTGATACAGAGCAGAGGACTAAGGTGGGCACGGAGGCAATGATGGCCAACACGTCTGAAAGATAAGAGAACCAACAGTCAATACACATTTAGAGACCTACTTCAGTATATCAACTTCTCTATTTTTGTACTGTATTAGACTCTGGGTGGAGGGGAAAATTAGGAATAAGATGAAAACAATGACAGTATCAGGATCTTTGAGATTTTTTCTAGTTGGAAAGCTACAACTTTAAATAACTTGAGAATAATCACAAATATTACTCACAAATGCAAAATAAGGTTTTAGCTGAACACAAATAATACAAGGTAAAAGAATAATCAGAGTTGGTAATGTTCAACAAAGAAATACAGAAAGCAAATTTTTTCAAGCTAGATCTTAAAGGAGGTGATGTTTAAAAGACAGGGGTTTAAAAAAAAAGAGAGGGGGACTTCCTTGGCGGTCCAGTGGTTAGCACTCCTCGCTTACACTGCAGGGAGCAGGCGTTCGATCCCTGGTCAGGGAACTAAGATCCTGCATGCCATGAGGCATGGCCAAAAATAAAATTAAAAATAAAATTAAATAAAATTTTAAAAGGGGGGTGGGTACAGAATAAGCCAGTGGCAACATCAGGTACTATACAACTTAGCCAAAGCAGACACCTGATGCAAATGGATGAATTTAAAATGTTTAAAGAACAAGGGGTTTGAGGAGGCAGGGTCCTCAGTATTAAGCTGTCATTTTAGGAACTACCAACAAGTTCCAGACAACCTGGATGAACTTTAAGTGAAAAAGGCTGTCATATAATAGTGCAGACAATATGAGAATGTAGATTTCTTTACTATCCACATGAAATGGTACTTGAAGAAGTTAACACAAGTTTTCTACTAAAAAGTTGCTATTTTTGAAATGTATATATCAATACCAGAACTGCTTTTCAAGTCTGAGACTGAAATGTAACCAGGCATTCTATCTAAAGAGAATTTAACTGATCCAGCATTTACATGGTATTATGAAAAACACATGATCACTACACCCCTTTAACTCACGTTATATCGAATCTTTCCAAAGGTATTTGAGAAAGTTATCAGAGTGAAGCTCTGGGACCAAATACATTGAGATTCTACAAAAGTTTATTGTATATACACTATGTGCAAGGCACTGTGGGGCTACAAGATCACATTAAGATCCAATGATCTTCTAAAAAAGCTCATGATGTCCCTCATACCATTGATATTAGATGCATAAACATTTCAAGAACCTTACACTCTACACTAGAACACTAGAAGGGCCCACTATTTGAAGGAAAAATGATCCAACCAACACTTGCTTCAGCTCTTCCCTCTTTACAGCTTTGGAGGCAAGAGGTGAATACAGACATTGTGTACCCAAGGCTCCCAGAAAGAAAGAAGTGGGAACAAATCTCTTTAAATCAATTGAAGTAATTGTGACTCTGAAGTTGCAGGGCATGCATTCCTCACACCAGGCTACGTCCAGTCACTCAGCTACCCAGCAAGAGTTTGCAGATGTGGGTTGGAATCTACAGCACTCTCTGTCTAGTGCTATTGTCTCCCAGACAAATACCAATGTAAACTTTCCACAAGGCCCTAACAGAAACTAGTTGCACAACTGCATAACCTTATTTGAAATATGACAAGAGTAGATATCTAATCTATCCTTGCCTTTCATGTGAAACCAGGAACCCGGAAAAGATTTCTTTTTCCACCCAGGAAGAGTGCTTTATATGTTATAGCTAGAAAGTAATACTACTTTCTTTGTTTTATTTTTAATTAACAAGCCAGAACTGATTTCTAGTTAGTGCCTGTCCCTTTCTAAATGTATTATACATGTCTCCCCCAAAATGTAATCATGGCTCAAATTGTTTTTGAAACTCTTCTCTGTACTGAGGCAACAACAGTAATGTAAAAGGAACACTGGACAAAGTAAAAAAGCCAGACTGGAGGTCTAGATCTGCATAAGTTGTGTAACTTAGTGAGTCACTGAGCTTCAGCTTTTCCATTTATAAAATAGGATTGATAATACCTACATTATTGGTTGTTGGGAGGACTGCATGAGAAAATGTATAGGAAAGCACTCTCTAAACTGCAATATACCACATACATGTAATTTAGTAATATTTCACTGGTCTCCTAAAAGTCTTTAGAATTCATATCACATTCTTTTTAAAACGCTGCAGTGTAAAAATATTCATCTGCTGAAAATGGATTTGACTTTTGGAAAAAACCAAAAGTTATTCAAAGCCAAGTCTATGTGATCAAATTGAATAAGATCCATTTTTGGTCCAAAACAAGATGTGACTATAATATAATGAGTTTCTCTTGTATGCCCTCTAAACTTGATCTGATGGCATGTCAAAATTTCGTTTCATAAATGTCTGAGGTAACAGCAACATTAAAGTATTTATATAACCTTGAAGGACACAATGAAGAGCAATCATTTATATACAAAATTTCTGATTAATTGTATGAGCACCCAACTAACTCCAAAGATACAATGTAAGTCATTCTTGATTTCTTTTCTCTTACATCCCCCCATATATATGCAAGGCATCACCCAATCCTACCAACACTATCTAGAAAACTTCAGTCCATCGTTTTAGTCTGTATTCTCTTCATTTCTCACTAGGACTATAACAGGAGCTCCTGAATTGATCTCCTAGCACCAATCTCTTCCCTACCATTCAATATTACCAGAGTTAAATTACTGAAAAATAAAGCTGACTTCATCAATCATCTGCCTGAAAGTCTTTAACAGTTCCCCACTACTTATAAGGTTCACACTGCAGTCAAACAAAGCCCTTCTCAACATGACCTAACCCAATTCTCCAGAGCCATTCTCCCACAAGTTCCCTTCAGCCCTCTATACTTCTATGACACTGAATGTTACATTACCCCCAGACAGAGCATAGTTTCTTTTGACCACATGCCTTTGCTCAGGCTATTCTCTGAGTGGACCTCCCTCGCAGCCTGATAAACTCATTCTTCAAGATCCAACAACTCCCAAATGGCAACTTCACCACTCCTTTAGCCTTACCTGCTGCACCTGTCATGCTCCCACATCACTTGCTCATATCTCTAAATCAACATTATGTTGCTTATTAATTAATCCATTTATCTCCTTTGCTAAACTTTGAGCTCAAGAATAGAACTGGAATACTTTGCATCTACAGCACCTATAATAATATGACAGTTAGAAGAGGCTCAAAAAAATGATTTGTGAATTAGTATGCTTATTTTAAAAAGCAGTCTTAAGAATTTAGACTTTAAATAAATTAAACCCTGTTTTTGGAGGTGCTTCACATGTAGCATTTAATATGATGAGCAACGTTCGGAGGGTTAATGACTTGGTGGCTTTGTGCTTAAGCTGCATGAACATTACTAGATAGAAGCCTAGCTGTTCTTAGCTTAGTTCTCTATCTCAGTCTTGGCTTTGGCAAGTCATTCCCTGACTGACTGCCAATGGAGTTTGTGCTACTTAGCTGGTTATTCCTCCCTAGCTAGTCCATGAACTTTAGGGAGTATACAAAATATAGAGCACTATTCATAAAGCCATGACATACAATACTGTGATAACTAATAATTTTTAGTTAACCAAGGATTAAAAATGTTTAGCCAATATTTCTCTTAAGTGAGTTCAAGTTATCACTATTTTCATTCACAAGTGAAGAAACCACAATCATGCAATCAATGATCTTGACTTGTCCAAAATAAATGGAATTAGTGACACTACTAGAACTAGAAACTAGCTCCTAGAATTTAAGGTGCCCTTTCCATAAGCGTTTTATACTACCACTAATGAATCCTAGTGATGACAGTCCTACACAGCTCAAAATGATACAGACTGGACAAACTCAATGTGTACAGTGATCCTTGGTTTCTAAGCGCTAATCATGAAACTCCTAAAATGAACTATTTAGACCCAATATGATCATTACAAGCTAAACGTTAATTCCACCAAAAAGCCTGTGACATCTTCTAAAATATGATATTATCAAAGAATTCAAACGCATTCAATTATGGTCAAACTACTTGTAATAAAGGAGGCAATCTGGCAAAACTGGCCCTGACACGCTTTAGAAAAAAGACACAATTGTAAATAAGAGTCAGGGAGAAAAATGAAGGATTAAGATAAACCATTCCTGATCTCAGCTCCAAGAGGAATCATTTTGTCACAGAGAAAAACTAAATAAAGTCCGTCTATTTTTACACTGGGTGATTGAAGTGGAAAGAGAAATGAGAAGACATTTGGAGAAATCAGGAATTAAATCTCAACTGCATTAAAACTAACTTTCCATAACAAATAGTTTCCAAAAATAGTGCTGGCACGAAACTATGCTGGGATTTGTACCAAAAGCGTCTAAAATCGCTATAGCTAGAAAGGCTCTGAGCAGAGAACGAGGCCTTGTCAACAATGGACAGTTCAGAATGGAAGACAATCTAGGGTATTTCTCGGGACAAGGAGTTGACACTACAGAGAAAAACTGGGGCATCTATTCCCCTCACCCACCAAGTAAAAAAATAAACAAAAATTGAAGTTCCTGGCTGCTGTGGAGCAGCAGAGCAACCACTATGAGCGCTATTGCTAATCGTCACCCCGACAGGGGTCTAGGCCTCCTGCACTCTCTGCCAGGGGCCCGTTAGGAACTGGGACAGTGGTCACTCATTGCCAGCAGCTGGTGTTTGCAGGAGTAAAACGCAAAGGTAAAGTACACCAAGATCCTTCTCCTCGAGGCCCAAGCCCTAAGTAAGAGAAATTAGACCTACTTATTTTCTTGGAGCTCGGCTCTCGCTGCAGCCCCGAGAGCAATCTGGGAAGAACTATTTTAGAAGTGGGGAAAAACTATTTTAGTAGTGGAAAGAAGAACCGGCGAGAGCCCCGCGACCCATCCGCAAGGAGTAAGAAAAAGATAATCGGCCAGGGACCCCGAAGCCCTACAGGGTGCACAGGAGACGCTAGGGGAGGGGAAGGGTCTCTAGGTTTCCAAAGCGCGTGGCCTCCACCCACAGGTCCTTTCCATGCCGAGGCACGGGGTAAACAGCTGTTAGCAAGATGTGAGGGGCCAGTGCAGCTCTCCCGAGAGCCGCCGGCACCGTCTCCCACCCCACACTAAAGTCACCTCAACAAGAGCGCAGCCATCTTGGGTTCCGGCCTGGACGGAAGTGACGCCGACGGCCCCGCCACCTCGGGGCGAGGGGAGGGGAGGGGCTTATGTCACGTGACGACACCAGCTCTTTCAGAGGATTGGGAGCCTCTCCGGCTCAACCCTAGTTCCGACTCTACGCAGATCTTCTGTGCGTAGTTAGTCTCTGACCCCGCCTCTCTCAGCTGACTTCTAAAAAGTGACAAGTTTCCCGCAGAACTGCAGCTGGCTCAAATTCTGCAGTCTACGTTTTACCTTTTTGTTTTTAGAGGTGCTTCACAGGTAGCACCTCTAAAAACACTCATTTTGTTTAGCACCACAAAGCAGAGGACTTGCCCAGATTCTTCACTGAGGACTTCTCAGTCTAGTTTCACGCCTTCCCCCACCCAGGTGGGACTAAAAAGTGTTATAGGGTGACTGAGACATGCAGGGAAAAAGATACTTTCGGCTTGCAGCAACATGGATGAATCAAAAGATTATCATACTAAAGTAAGTCAGAAAGAAAAAGACAACATGATATCACATATATGTGGACTCTAAAATATGGTACAACTGAATTTATTTACAGAACAGAAACAGACATAGAAAACAAACAAACATAGTTACCAAAGGGGAAAGGAGGAGGGATAAATTAGGAGTTTGGGATTTGCAGATACAAACTACTATGTATAAAATAGGTAACCAACAAGGTCCTACTGTATGGCATGGGGAGCTATATTCAATATCCTGTAATAAACCATAATGGAAAAGAATATGAAAAAGAATATATATATGACTGAATCACTTTGCTGTATACCAGAAATTAACACAACTTAGTAAATCAACTATACTTCAATTAAAAAAAAATTTTTTTGTAAAGATACTTTGGGCTCCTTCCCATTCTTATGTGAACCGTCTTCACCAATACAGTGATAGTGCACAAGTTGAGATCCGTTGGGGAGAGAACCTCTCAGAGCACCATTTCCGAGGATGGGGAGCGTCCTCTAACCACCTCGATTAGCTTTATGTCTCACAATTCCTGGGCTTGAGCTGCTGCATGGGCTAGATGCCCACTAACCAAAGACAACGCTCCCTTGTTCCTTGTTTCAGGGCATGTGGGTGACACCCACTGCCAGAAGAACCTGGGGTAGGGGTGGGGGAGAACTCGCTTTGATTTATATACATAAAAACAGTTTTGAGGAACCAAAGCACAGCAATCACTTCCAGAGCACTTATAACATAAGGGAGAAAACAAGCAAGTGGAAAGGAACGGAAAAGCGCAAAAGTTCTTGAGCCTCTTTTGAGGAGGAAGGGTGAGGAGAAGTGAAGCAGACAGCCCGGAGCAACTCCTGTTCGGCAATAAAAACATATTCGTTACATTAATATTCAGATCTTATTTATATTTAGCGCTTCTGTACTTTTCCTTTCAGGACTTAAATAGCACAGATTCATTTATTTCTACGTCAAATTAATATACTATTTTGCATTTCTATAATGCTGGCAAAGAAAGTACTTTAATAAACTTCTGGACTGGAAGGTACCTTACAGGCTCTCCAACCCGATTTTCTCTCCTGTGCAGGGATCTCCTCTGTAGCGCTGCTGACAGCTGATTTTCAAGAGTGTGTTCTAACACATTCGATAATGGGTACCTCAAAAAACAAGTTTCGTTTAGTAAACAATTTAGTCATTAGGAAGTTGTTACGTTAAAATACAGTTTTCTGCTATTGATCTTCCAGTCATTGATCTTGCTTTGGCCCTCGGAAGCTTCACATTAACAAATCCAATGAATGCCTCTTTCACTTAGTTCTTCAAATGTTTCACGTAACGTATTTGTCTTAAAACTCAGCTCTGACCATGTAGACACTCCCATTCTTAACCCCAAATACCATCCCAAAACCATCAGCAAAATTCTTATGATGTACCAAATTAAATCCACCCCCTTTAGTCTGTCATTTAAGGCCCTCCACAAACTGGCTTCAACTTTCCTGTACAGACTCCTTTCCTCTGATGCCTGTTCAAGATCCCCCAAATCGAGTAAAAATGGAGGACCCCAGATCTGCCCTGAATATTCCCAAAACTTCGCAAACCTACCCACCCCCCCACACACACACACACACTTTCTTATCTCTTTGTCTTTGCTTTTGTTGTTCTATCTGCCTAGATACCCTCACTGCCAATTTCTCCTTTTCAAAATGGCATGCATCCTTAAAGGTTGGTCCACATCTAATATTGCCTTCCAGACATGACTCCCCCTTCCTCTGAACTTCATTTATTAAATGAAAGTTATTGATATTTTTGTGTTTAATCTCTGTTACATAACTTAATTTTCCTAATGTAGCTCTATGTGCCCTCACTTATACTCTCAGCACTTTGTTCATCAGTCTGATATACCAAGCATCATGGTTTATTATATTTCGTTGTTAATGGGTTTGTCCTCTGATTCTCCCCTCTGCCTCCCCAAACTAAATTTTGAACTCCTTGAAGGAGGATCTTAATTTTTATTCCTCTTTCTATTACTCACATACCCACATACTCATATATGTAGCTGGGTGGCACTCAATATAATTTTGTTGCCTTGCTCTTAACTGAAATGGACTTAAACTGCAGCATGAGGCAGTGAAGGACTTCCTGAAAAAAAGGGAAATATCAAGGGATTCTTCCCTGGATATTTTCCCATGGAAAAAAAGTTTTTTATCTGGAAAGAATCACCCAAGATGCAGAGAGATAGGAAAAAAAAAAAGACACCCAAAGGACTTGGTCATCTCAAGAAGCCTGTAATGCAGCCCATAGTAGTGAAGATAACAGGGATATCCTGTTTTGAAAGTTCTCTGGGGGACACCCGCCTCTAACTCCTAGAGCTCTAGGGGAGCCACTCTCAGGCATGGAGGCTAGGGAGGAATCCCCTTTCACAGCCTTAGGATTCAGGTTCCTCCACCCATCTGTCCCTCAGAGAAATGTGTTTGTGTCCCTTTTTCTGTCTCTCTCCCTCACCCCCCACCCCGACATTCCAGCCTGGGGCAGGGGGAGGCCAGCAGACACAAAGCCCTCAGTGTATAGGGTGGTATGTGTGTCCCCCCACCCCTCCACCCAGAGGACACAATGCCCCTTCTGCTCCCTGCACTCTGCCCCCCTCCCCACCACCTCTCAACTGCACATGCCAGGCTGCAATTGGCTGCTGGCTCAGGACAGCCCCCTCATACTGGGGCCCTGGGGGATTTTAAGCGGGTTCCAGGAACCCCCCGCTCAGTTCCCTGTCCCCCACTCTCCCAACCCCGCAGACGCTCCGGGCCCTAGCCCTGCCCCAGCTATGGCTCCTGGGGCTCCGCCTTCCAACCCCAGTTGTATCCTGGCTGTGCTACTCTTCTCCTCTTTGGGTAAGTTGAGCCACCCCAGTCTGGGGGCCCCGGGGCTCAGGTTGTCTCTCAGCAACCTTCCCCCTTTCTTCGCTGTGCTCCTCACGGCAATCAAAGAAAGAGTGGGCAAGAGCAGGAAGGTGATATTCTATGCAGAGAAAAAATATATATATAGTTTGGAGGGAGGCTGTAAAGGTAAAGCTGTTCTGTGAAGGGAAAAGGGAAAAGAGTGTGGAGAGCTTCCCTGAGGTGGACCTGACTGGACCCGGGTTGGAAACCAGTAACATGCCCCCAAAGCGGTGGTGAAGGCCTAGTAGGAAGCGATGTTAGAGCTTGGTAAGGAACATGTTCAGACACCTGGGTTCTGGTCCCTACTCATTCCCTAGTCGTGCAGAAGGTACCTTAACCTTAGTTTCCCTGAAGAGAAAAGTCAGGGAATGTGATCTAAGGAAGGAGCCCAAGGTTTGTGGTCCCAACTCCTCCGATCCTTTGTCTCTTGGTGCCTCAGTTTCTCTCTGTGGATCTGTTGTCCATTATGTGGGTGAACAGAGCAGAAGGGGGGGTTCTATGACATTCTAGGGTCTTGTCCCATCTAAAGCTATCTTCCACATAAGTTGGCCAGCCCCTTCCTTGCCCCACGGCAGATGTTGGGTGAGGAAGAGAAGTTCAAAGCAGGGTTATCTGAATGGATTGTTCCCTTCTCCAAACTGCCCTGAAGCCTAGTGCAGTGGGTGAGAAGTAGGGCAAATGGGGGGAGGGGAGGAAGGGCTGGTTAGAATGTCTGAGATTCTCTGCTGTCAGCTCCTTGAGTCCTAAACCTAGAAGCTAGACTCTTCTGGACTGTACTGGACTATTCAGAGGTATCCTGAGAAAATGTTAAGGATAGGGAGTTGGAGAAGGGCGTGGTGAGGGAAATGCGGAGAGGGAATCTTGGAGTATAAGAGGGAGAGAGAGTTCTGTCCCACTCATAGCACCATTGAACAGAGCTGAAAGGCAGTGGTTGATATTTGAACAGGAGGAATAGAAGTTAGATCCAATGAATAACCTTCCTTGTTACATTTGGGATACCCAAGAAGGCTCTAAGGCTGAGTCCCAGGAGGTGAGTCACTGGTATTGCATGCTGAGGTGGGAGATTTGGGACTATGCACCACGGGCAGGGGTGCGGGGGGTGGTGAGGGGAGGGGAGGCATGAGCCCCCAACATTGGTCAGTGGTCAGACAATGGGTCTCTATTTATTTGGTTGCTTCCTCCCCCTCCCATAGAACAAAAGGGTCTACAGTTGCCCCCAGCCAGGGCCAGCCCACACACATAATCTCCCTGGAATGGCCTTGTGTGGGTGAGTCTTGGGAGTGGCACTGGGCCAAAATGGCCAAGGGGAGGGTGAGGAGGGTCAAACCAGAACCACAAGGGGCTCAAATGCAGAGTCATCTGAGCTTTGGGCTTGGGGGTCCTGCTCTGAATCAAGCTTCCCCTGAGAGGGATATGAGGTCCTTCCCTCCGTGACCCCTCAATCAAGAGCAGCTGTATGGCAATTAGGGATTCAGCAATGAAGACAGCTGGGTCAGGGAAGAAGACTTACATTCTCTAGTTATCTTCCATTTTTCTGCAAGAAATTTGAGTTTGTTGTACTGTGAAATACAATGTAGCTGTTAAAAATAATATTGATCTGTATGCATCAAAGTGGAACACTCCCAACAGATACATATATTCTTTTTATAAATATATTCTTAAGCAAAAAAAAAAAAGTAGACTATAATGCAATGTATGTTAAAAAAAAAAAAAAGAAAAGAAAGCTCCACAGAAAGAAACTATTTCTTATAAGTACATGTGTATCTTGAGTTTATATTGAGTCTGACACATAGAAAATGGTTACACATTAAACTGATAACATTGGTAATATCTGGGAGGGGACTACAGGAAAGGAATTGGTCAAGAGAGACTTTAGCTCTCTTTATCTCTATTGCTTGAATAGTTATAAGAAGAATGCACTATGTGTTACCTGTATAATTTATAATAAGTTTTAAAAATTGTAAAGCCTGCATCTAAGGGATAGCTTAAGAATTAGATACTCATCAAAGGGCAAGTTAGACTTGGAGACAGAATTCAACTTCTGGAAGTCCTCAGGAGAATTCTGGTACTGCTGATTTCATTTCCTCTATGAACATGCTGAAGAGCTTGAACCAACACAGCATTTCCACTCATCTATTCAATTAGGCGAGAGAGACCTGGACCTCAGAATTCGTCATTTCTGTCCCAGTCTTTGCTATGGCCTCTGACTCAGGCTTGACTTCCTATTGATCTCACTCCCTCTATGTCCCTTTTTGGGCCCACATGTGCATCTGATTCCCCTTCTATGTTTGCAGTGCTCTCCCCAGCCCAGGCCATTGTGGTTTACACGGACAAGGAGGTCCACGGTGCTGTGGGCTCCCGGGTGACCCTGCACTGCTCCTTCTGGTCCAGTGAGTGGGTCTCAGATGACATCTCCTTCACCTGGCGCTACCAGCCAGAAGGAGGCCGCGATGCCATCTCGGTGAGTGCCTGGGGGGAATCCTGAGATTGCATAACAGAAAGGGTGCTTCAAAGAACCACAGAAAAGAGAACTTGGGCTAAGGAAGGGGAAATCCTTTATGAACCATAACCCCATCTTTGGCAAGGTAAGTGGCAATCTTTGTCACCCTGACTAGGGCTGAACCCCCTCCCCAGCATTACCCTCACCAGCCCAGAATCCCTCACCCTGAAGCTAGAAATACATGCTTCCCCTCATTCCTCATAGATCTTCCACTATGCCAAGGGACAACCCTACATCGATGAGGTGGGGACCTTCAAAGAGCGCATTCAGTGGGTAGGGGACCCTCTCTGGAAGGATGGCTCCATTGTCATACACAACCTGGACTATAGTGACAACGGCACTTTCACCTGTGACGTCAAAAACCCACCAGACATAGTGGGCAAGACCTCTCAGGTCACGCTCTATGTCTTTGAAAAAGGTGTGAGAGGAAGTGGGATGTGGGTATGGGAGGGAGTTCAGAGAGGGGATGGGGCCTCCCTGAGAGGCTGGGGGAAGGGCGAAATGCCGGGGCTAATGCCCCTCAGGTTCTGGGAGAGAGGGCAGAAGGCAGCCTTGCTTGGGATGTCTTACAACCCGAGCCGTAGGGAATAGGTGTGGGGCTAGGAACCAAAGATACGTGTCCCTGCTCATTCCCCCACTTCTTGTCCTTCCCCTTTTAGTGCCTACTCGGTACGGGGTGGTGCTGGGAGCCGTGATCGGGGGTGTTTTGGGGGTCGTTCTATTGCTGCTGGTGCTTTTCTACCTGATTCGGTACTGCTGGCTACGCAGGCAGGCGGCCCTGCAGAGGAGACTCAGGTAAGGGGCGGAGCCGACTCCCCTTCCCCAACCCACTACTCCCCATTTGGGCAGAGCCTAACCCAATGGGTGGGAGGGCCAAAGGGAAAAGGAAGCCTTGACCCCTCTGCGACAGGGGCCAAATCCATAGCACCCCGTTTCCCTGCAGTGCCATGGAGAAGGGGAAATTGCACAAGTCCGTGAAGGACTCGTCGAAGCGCGGCCGGCAGGTTAGCGGGACTTGGGGTACCTCCGGGCAGCAGTCAGGGGCAGGATGGGAACAGTCAAGCCCCACCAGACCGGTGACTGATGCGTGCACTCCTCCCCACAGACACCAGTGCTGTATGCCATGCTGGACCACAGCAGAAGCACCAAAGCTGCCAGTGAGAAGAAGACTAAAGGGTTGGGGGAGTCTCGCAAGGATAAGAAATAGCGGTTAGCGGGCCGGGCGGGGGGTAAGGGGTCAGGGGCGGAGGCTTCCAAAGGCTCTCAGATGGTGGTCATAGAGATGGAGCTACGAAAGGATGAGCAGAGCTCGGAGCTCCGGCCTGCTGTCAAGTCCCCCAGCAGAACCAGCCTCAAGAACGCCCTCAAGAACATGATGGGCCTGGACTCAGAAAAGTGATCACCCCACCCCCCACCAAGGCCCTGCCAGAAAAGGGGGACCTAGGCTCCTTTATCCCCCGTCTAGGTGCTTTCCTCCTTAGCTCCCCAGCCCTGCCCTGCCCTCACTTCCCTTTGAGATGTAAGTTTCATTCCAAAATTCATTCCCCAGGCACTTCATATTCTCCCCCACCTTCACCCCCTGGCTTTCTGGAAGCCCAGGGCTCCATCCTGCGCTTCACCTGTCCCAGGGACTGTGTGTTTGGTGCCCGTTCCTCTGGCGCTGAGAAGAAAGGGACCTTGCTACGCCCTGCCTCAACTCCAGGCCACCTGATGTCCCCATCCCCTGCACCACCTAGCCTGTCCCTCTGAACCTCTTCTCTCTGACCCTCCCTCCCCTCCATCAGGTGGCCCAGCTCCAGACTCCGCCCTCCCAGCTAACACCCAGGTCACCCAGATCAGATTCTCCTTCAGGTTTTATTTAGGTTGTTAGTTATTTTTTATTTTTTAATCCATTCTTGTTTGTTTGTTTGTTTGTTTATCTGATCTGTGCCCATGCTCTACTCTCTCCCCATGACTGAGTACCAATGACGTCATGTGGCTTTGGCAATTCCCCACCCCCCATTAAATCCTTAACGGAGAGCCAGCCCAAGCAGAGGGGCCCCTGATCCTCAAACCTCAGCTACAGGAATGGTGCCCCCTGACCACTTTGGAGCACTGTTCTGGGACTCAAGGTCACGGGAAAGGAGAGGGAGAGACAAAGGATCTTCATAGGTGAGGGGGTTGAGGAGGGGACAAATGAGCCTTAAGAAATAGCTTTTAAATAACCAAAGAAAAAGCAGGAAAAACAAATGGGAAACAGGGGGGAAAGGGAAGAGGCTGCACTCCTAGCCACAGGGGATTCTTAGGATTTTTCTACATTCTGTATATTTCTTCTCAAACCCCCAAATCTCCTTAAATGTTTAATAAACACTGACATTTCCAGAAGCTGCTGCCTCCATCTCCAATTTCCTCATTCTTCTGGGAATAATCCCTGCCCCTTATCCCATCCCCAACCTCCCACCTTCCCCAATCCCTCTCCTCCCCAACTCCTTCTCCCCAACCAGTTTCAGTTGTTAAGAATTTGATCTCATGGCATGGGGTTACATAGTATCATGGAAAGAACTCTGAAATAGGCTCATAAGGCACATTCATACATTCAACAAATATTCAGTGAGTTTGTACTATAGTACACAGAGTTTGTACTCTGTGCTAAGCTGTGTGTCAGGCTCTGCGTTTACATGGGTTATAACAGATTCCCTCTTCACCAAGATCTATATTTTTAAAATATCCCAGCCACTCACAAGCTGACCCAGGGCTAGTCACTTGGCTTAGGTAAGCCTGTTTCTGCATTTGTAAACAACTGAGATAATGACACCTGCCCTACTGAATTCCCAGGATTTTTGTAAGACTCACATGTTTCCATCCTGTGTATGGAAACCTTTGTAAACTATAAATTGATATACTAAGATATTAAGATATAAATATATAAATATATATATAAATATATAAATATATAAATTGATATACTAAGATATTAAGGATCAGTCCTTTAAAGATGTTTCTCAATCTTGCCTAAAGGATTACACTTTACAAACTAGCACTAATCTCATTCACCCCAACAAACTCATGCACACACAACTTTGTTTTTTTGGTGCATTTTAGGTATAATATTAATAGCTCATTAGCTGGTTTGTTGGTATGCTAATGGTACACAATTAATATCCTGGAATCCTTAAATAATTATGGAAAAACATATATATCTTTTTCCCTTGGCGGTTACTGATAGCAAAAAACCCAAGATTCTCACAAGTCAATTCTTCACCTTGTTAAGAGGTTAAAGGTAAGATTTTTAACAGCAGCTTTGCCAAAACCCAGAGTGCTTCCATTTATTTCAAGGGCTGTCTTCCACTTCTCTTAAAAGAAAAATTAACCCAAATTCATTTTAATATAAAAGCTAATAGATTCCATTAGGTAAATACAAATGAAAACTACAATGAGATACCACCTCATACCCATTAGGATAGCTACTCTCAAAAACAAAACAAAACAAAGTGCTGACAGGGGTGTAGAGAAGTTGGAACCCTTGTGAACTGTTGGTGGGAATGTAAAATGGTACAGCCCCTGTGGAAAGTATGGAGGTTCCTCAAAAAAATTAAATACAAAATTACCATATGATACAGCAGTTCCATTTCTGGGTATATATCCAAAAAAAAATTAAAAGCAGGGTCTTGAAAATATATTAGTACACCCATGTTCATAGCAACATTATTCACAATAGCTGATATGTGGAAGCAACCCAAAGGTCCCTGGACAATTGATGACTGGATAAGAAAATGTGGTATATCTATACATACAGTGGGGTATTATTCAGCTGTAAAAACAAAGAAAATTGTAACATATACTACAACATGAATGAACTGAGAACATTATGCTAAGTGAAATAAGCCAGGCATAAAAAGACAAATACTGTGATTCCACTTATATGAGGTACTTAGAGTAGTCACAATCATAGAGACAGAACGTAGAATGGTGGTTGCCAGAGCTGGGGAAATGGGAGAATGGGCAGTTATTGTTTAACTGGGATAGAGTCTCAGTTTTACAAGATGAAGAGTTATGGAGATGGATAATCGTGATGTTGCAAAACATTATGAATGTACTTAATACCACTGAACTATACACTTAAAATGGTAAAGGGGTAAATTTTATGTTAATTGTAGTTTAACACATTTTTTTAAATTGGAAAATAAAAGCTGATAGAGTCTATATAGCTTTTTCAGGGTGGGAGAGGAAGCTTAGTCACAACTCAATGAAGTTGGGAATATCTAAGCTAAAGAGTCTTTATCAGTAGACCAGAATACGGAGTCCAGAAATGCAAATAAGTGTGGGAATATATTTTATTATAAAAATAACATTCCAGTTCAGTGGTAAATTAATGGATTATTTAACAAAAGGTATTGGTGCAATTGACATATGTATAGAAGAAAGCAAGGTAAGATCTTTATCTCATGCCATATATAAAAATAAAATCTAAATATTAAGAAATAAAATACAAATATCTGAAGGAATTAAGCATATTCATTTAATCCTCAAATGGAAAAGGCCTTTAAACAAGACAGGAAGTCCAGAAATCTTAAGGGAAGTACATAAAATCTTGAACCTCTTTAATGGCAGAATATATTATAAATGAAACCAAAAGACACTTGGTAATTGTGGAGAAAAATACAACACAAATGAAATATCTTCTTACACATAACAATCTAATATCTCCCTTATTCGCATCTTCAGCTACTGTCCCATTTCTCTGCTTCCCTCTATAGCAAAACTTCTTGAACAAGTCTAGGGCACTATCTCCTACCTCCCATTCTCCCATCAACACACTGTCCCCATCACTCTACTGAAACTGCTCCTGTCCAAGGGCATTAATGATGTCCATTTCACCAAATTCGATGGTCATTTTTCAGTCCTCACCCTTTCAGCAGCATTTAACATTAATGGCCACTTCCTCTTTCTGATAACACTTTATCTCTTGGCTTCCTTGAAACACACTAATGGTTTTTCTCCTACTTATTTGAAAACTGCATGACTTAATTTTAAAATAGAGATTGAAACAACCAGGAAGACATCTTTTGTTTGTCCCACACGAAGTATGTTTGTTTATTTAAATTAAGGCTACATTTGAGCGTCACAGGGCAACAATCATCTTGAACTGAATATAGCTTTTTTCCTCTAGATAGGGCCTGAATTCTCACTACTCTCATTTCTTTACCTCCCCGATCACCCTTAACATGAATTTGCTGCTCTG
This sequence comes from Physeter macrocephalus, assembly GCF_002837175.3. Taxonomy (NCBI): domain Eukaryota; kingdom Metazoa; phylum Chordata; class Mammalia; order Artiodactyla; family Physeteridae; genus Physeter; species Physeter macrocephalus. Next base: position 68,132,799 of record NC_041217.1, read on the forward strand.
CCTTAAAACATCTAAGAAATTGGACAAATATTTATGTGTGGGAGTGAAGTTGGAGAAGGGAGGTAAAGTCAGGCTACAACACAGAGCTTTTCACAGTTCCTCAAACAGGCCACCAGTCATCATGTCCACCTCTGGCTATATTAGCTACTCCTTAAACCCAGAGTTCCACTGAATTTTTTGTTACCTAAAGATTAAATTGTGAAGTTCACTTCCAACAACTAGTATAATAACATAAAAATGGGAAGAAAGGGAGAGATGAATAAAATGGTTAACTTAGACAAACACATATCTAAAACAAACAAACAGAAAATATGCCAAGTTACCACAGTCCTCATTTCTGTAATTGGTCAAGAAACCATAATTAATATCTATGAACTGCTTTAACTATTCATTCCATATTTCCTATGTCTTCAGCCAGAACTTCAGATAGTCAGGGTTCTTTACCTGGTAGAGTGATCCAAACTTCCATTTCTGACTCAAGGTCTGTCCTGTCTCTTTTTTTTTTTTTTTTTGGTTGCTATGTTAACATTTACTATTAGGCAAGGAAGTACTAAGTGGTGCCCCAGAGAATCTCCCGGGTTCCAGAAATAGCTCTCCTTGCTCCCATTGTGTAGCAGCATCCCAACTTCCCCTAGGTCATCAGGATAAATCACACCAGCCAGCCAAGTAATCATTTTTTTTTTGCCTCTTGGTTCAGTGATGTATAGAGCCCAAAATGACCAGGTGGCAGTCTCCTCTTCTAATTCAATGGAACCATTGTTTCTAATGGTAGAAGCATTCTCCTTTTGGAGACTAAGTCCTCCAAACCAGTAGAGCTCAAAGTTGCCAGGAGAAACACAAATTCTGTGAGTTGGTTATTAGGTGTAATAGTGAAAAAGCCACCCACACTTTTACCCCTTGACTCTGGAACCACTGTATTCTGACCATGGAGGAGAAAACACCATGTAATGGTCTCTGATTCAAAGCATATATTGCATCTTGTAAGCCAGAACTTCATTCTTTCAGGGTATTGTCTCCCAATTGCTGCTGTGAATATTCAGTAAACCATTCCACGTTTCAAATAAGCTTCTGCTTTCAGATGATAGGGTACATGGTAAGACCACTTAATTCCATGAGCACAAGCCCATTACTAAACTTCCTCTGCTATGAAATAAGTCCCTTGATTAGACATAATGCTATGGGGAATGCCATAACTATGAATAGGCATTCTGTGAACTCCCCCAGTGTTGGTGCTGGAAGCAGCATTATGAGCAAAGAAGGCAAATTCATGCCCCAAACGTCTATTCCAGTGAAGACAAATCTATGCCCCCTCCATGATGAAAGAAATCCAATGTAATTAACTTGACATCAAGTGTCTGGCTGGTCCCCCAGGGAGTAGTACATATTAGGGACTCAGTGTTGGTCTCTGCTGTTGACAGGCACTCAGCTTTGGAGTCATCTAGAAGATTTTTTTGTTTGTTTGTTTAAAGCATTTAAAAATTATTTATTTATTTATGGCTGCATTGGGTCTTCGTTGCTGTGTGCAGGCTTTCTCTAGTTGTGGTGAGCGGGGGCTTCTCCTCATTGTGGTGCGCGGTTTTCTCATTGCGGTGGCTTCTCTTGTTGCGGAGCACGGGCTCTAGGCGCGTGGGCTTCAGTAGTTGTGGCTCGCGGGCTCCAGAGTGCAGGCTCTGCAGTTGTGGCACTTGGGCTTAGTTGCTCCGCAGCACGTGGGATCTTCCCGGACCAGGGCTCAAACCCGTGTCCCCTGCACTGGCAGGTGGATTCTTAACCACTGCACCACCAGGGAAGTCCCTCTTTGCTTATTCTAAAAGAACCAAAAATTAGGAATGGTCTAAAGAAGGAACTCACCCCTATTTTTGGCAACTTAAAACACGGATCAAACCAGTCCTCCTTTAATTCCTGTTGAAGCTCTCTGTGACCTGGGACAAATCACGTGACTGTGGAACCTTGAGTTTTGTTAAGTCGATATCTATCCTATGGTGTACTTAAAAGAAGAAATTGAGAATATATGTAAACCATGTCACTAAGTACTTGGCATAGAGTAGAAGCCCCATCCATGTTAGTTCCTAGTCATCCTCTTCCTCCCTTTTTTTCCTCTGTTCAGTTGAAGCAAGTGGGGAACCTCTCCCCCAATACGCACTCAGGCAGGAGGGCCTAACTTGCCCACAGGTCAGATCTCCGTCTACTACAGTCTGCTTCACAATTCAGACATCATCACAACACAGACATGATCCTTTTGTTCTGCAAAGGCTTTCCTTTCTAGGCATTAAGTGTGGCTTCCAGCTGAGTCCCCACTATTTATCCTGTGGTCCCTCTCTGAGTGTCCAGCTCATGGTAAAGACTTACAGCTTGGCAGTAAGGTTTGGGGGACTCTTTTAGAGTAAAAAGGGGTGGAGGCAGGGGAAAGATGAATTCCTGAATCTTCAGGCTAGTGCTGGACATGGCTTTCCAAAAGCTTAGGGCAACAGTTCCCAAACCCCTCAGACACAGTGCCCATTTTACTATCCAGGAATGATATTCATATGTAATATAAACTATAAACATAATTTCAAAAAGTAAATATAATACTCTAACCATATTATAAATGTGAAATAAAAGATTAATTTATAATAAAATTGTCTGTATTTTAATATGTAATGTTCAGGCATAACTACACTGGAAGCATATAACATAGTAGAGACTTGAACCTACACGTAGAATCACTGTAAATACAACAGCAACAAATGCAAACTGATAGGGGCATATGTATCAGTGACTCAAATACCATAAGCAGTATTGTCATTGATGACGTGGATTTCTGAAATGGTAAGCAACTCATGATAAAGTTCTGAACAAAACAAATTATAAGTTCCTTCAATCTACATGTTAGTTGCATTTCTGAAAATTCAGTGTTTAAATGGTGCAAAAAGCATTTTGTGTTCATATGTAAAATGAAGTTGGGTTCCAGGTACCCTCAGATTTTTCACATTAATACACAATGGTATTTTTATTTTATTTTATTTAAAAAAAATTTTTGTGGTACGCGGACCTTTCACTGTTGTGGCCTCTCCCGTTGCGGAGCACAGGCTCCGGACGCACAGGCTCAG
>NC_041217.1:68136086-68137945 GCF_002837175.3 Physeter macrocephalus
CCCCTACATCGGCAGGCGGACTCTCAACCACTGCGCCACCAGGGAAGCCCCACAATGGTATTTTTAAAAGACATGTGGGATGTGGTACAATTTTATTTTGTGCAGCACTATTCTGGTCATTGCAGTATGGTTAGCATCTTTCACCCCTGAACGCTCAATACCAGGAAACCCTCCCCCAACCCCACCCCACCACTCTACATATCATGACAACCAAAAAAATACCCCCATGGACTTCCAAAACATCCCCTAGAGGGCAGTACATCCTCCTGTTGAGAACTGGCTTGGGGAATAAGGGAGACCTGGAGCCCTCCCAGGAGTTAGAGAAGAGTTTGGTTTCATTTCATGATGCCCGCATCTCTTCACCTTTATACCCTAATAGGAGTCTGTTGACCCTTCTTCCTTTTCTGGGCATGCGTATCAGCCCTACCCGCCAAGTTCTGTGCCCCATTTCTCTAGCCATTTCACTTCAAACCACCTTTAATTCCAGAGGGCCTGCCCCTATGTTCCTTGGAGCACCAGGGGAGGCAGCTGGATGTGATCAAACCACTGATAGAATTCTGGGAAGAGTCTAGCAGTACAATCAGGTAAAGCCAGAGCTGGTGGTCCCCTAGAAATATGGGGGACCACAGAGGGTCTAGGTCTTACTTGTGTGGGCTATGAGGGACCAAGTAGATATGCCTGGGCTCAGCTAAGGGAAGCTTGGCCCTCTCTGCCCTCTAAACTAGGCTGAACGACATCCTCGACAACAAAGCTCTCTACTCTTCAGTCATCCAGTCCCTTATCAAGGTGGTACAAAGAGCACAGATTCTGGAGGCAGACTACCTGAGCTCTGATACTAACTCACCTATTCACTTGCTTTGGGAAGGTTATTTAATCTCTCTGTGCCTCAGTTTCTTCATATGTAAAAAGGAAATAATATGTCATAGGGTTGTAAGAATTAAATGAGCTTACATATGTAAAACTGCTTGGAACGTGGTCTGGCACACAGTACTTTACAAATCTAGATATTATCATGGTCATCAGCATTCATGCCCTTCAGGTAGCATAAGGCTAGGGAGTTACCCCAACTTGGGGGATGAATATAATGAAACCTATGTCAACAGAACATTATGTGCAGGTAATACGCAAGTGATCTAGGGGAGATGGCCCTCTTGCTTCATTCTTGAAGATCTGGGTGATTAGGGAATAAGAAAGGCCTATTAGTAGTAGCAGTAGTGTTATACTAAGGGGAGACTAGAATCCTGAGAGCAGGAGGGAGAGCTGTCAATGCCACCCTAACCCAATGGCTGGAGGAGGGAAGTAGGCAAGGAGGGAATGAAGAAGCCTCTCCTGAAGCCTTGGGAACAGGCTGACTTTCTGAACATCCGTGGATTGTGAGTTTCTGCCTTTGCAGATCTGGACTCAGGGCTACCACCCAAACAACCAGAACAGTAGGCACCAGTGATATCCATCCTAACAAACCACCTGACCCACAAACCCTCAGTTTTCAGAGGCACAGACAGCAGAGGATTAAAACTGGAAGACAGCAGCTCACTGGAGAGTGATTCCAGTGAGAACTGGTTCTCAGGGTTGAGTACAGTAGGGACAAAGAAGCTGCCAGGAGTCACTCCCACTGGAAACAACTCCAGAAATAAGGGAAACACAGCAAGGGTAGACAGAGAGAGGCAGAGGTGGACAGGAAGGGAAGCTCCCAAAAAGGACATTAGGACAGGGGTTAAGTGTAAGAGTAAAAGATGGAAGAGATCAAAGTGGAAAAAGATGGCTCTAGGGCTTCCCTGGTGGCGTAGTGGTTGAGAGTCCGCCTGCCGATGCAGGGGACACGGGTTCGTGCCCCGGTCCGGGAAGATCCCACATGCCGC
>NC_041217.1:68138804-68143456 GCF_002837175.3 Physeter macrocephalus
TGCCGCGGAGCGGCTGGGCGCGTGAGCCATGGCCGCTGAGCCTGCGCGTCCGGAGCCTGTGCTCCGCAACGGGAGAGGCCACAACAGCGAGAGGCCCGCGTACTGCAAAAAAAAAAAAAAAAAAAAAAAAAAAAGATGGCTCTATATTGGGGCAAGTTCAAGGAGAGGTCAAGAGCGCTACCCAGCAATGATACCAAGTCCCTGAAAGTAGGTTGTCCAGGGAAGCAGGATCCTTGTCCTTTTAGCTGCCTGAATTTCTCCCAAGACTTTCACCTCCAAGTTTGGGCTTTGGGAACATATTTCAAAGTATCCCCCGCTCAGACCTCCAGACCTCTTTCACTTTTGATGAGACTCTACTCCCAGCTCTGCCACTCCTACACAGAGAAAAAGTACCAAAAGAGTTATCAGCGATATAGATGTGACAACTGCATTTGCTTTCTTCCTCGACTGTTTCTAATGCGTGTGTCTTCTGCTAAACCACTTATTATAAGAGTATTCACTGATCCCTCAAAGACTTGTGGTTTTTGCTCCACAGAACAAAGCACTCAGGAATAATTTCGCAGTGATCAGTACTCAAGGATCGTGTCTCTGGCAGAGAGACAGAATTCTAGGGCCCCAAGGAGGAGTTACAGATATGCCAGAGAGGAAAGGCTCAATTTGAGGGCCCTATGGTAGAAGTAAGTAGCCTGGGCAGAGAGAAACCAGCTTTCAGAACTTTTACTGAGGACTACCACTGGTCCAGCAAAAGATGCCTAAACCTTTCTTTCCAGTTCAAACTATCTTTCCCAAAGCAACAGACTAGGTTTTTGCTACCATGCCCTTTCTTTAAAATACACCTGAGGACAAGAATAATACCCTGGAGCTAGTAGTAGTGAAGGGAAAAAAATCATGCTCCGGATCAGTGTGGCAAAAAACAAATCAGCAGGTATCCTCCAAGCAGCAGAGTCTATAGCAGAGGGCTGGTGACAGAGAACGCCACTATTGCCCTAGCACCAGCCAACTCTCAGAAGCTCATATCACCAGGAACAGGAAGTACCTGTTTTACTTTAGTGTTAATAGGGGCAGACCAAGGTGCAGTACAGTTAATCCCCATCTTGTGTCCACGGAACCAGAGAACAGGGAATCCTCCTGTTTTACCAGGACATACTGGACACACACCTGGTGTGGCAATGAGGTTATCCTTTTATTCGCCCCTGAGTCCAGGACTAAAAGCCACCATCAGTACTATACTGCACTCTGAACAGATTTCAAATGTAAAATTTCCTTCTCGTCTCTGGCAACAGGAGAAGAGGGCCTTCCCATGAACAACCGTTTAATCCTCCTGATAGTCTATAGCCATGGCTTGTTAGGCATGGATAAACTTTGTAATATAGCTTGCTTCCAGGGATATTGTTCCTTGCTTCCTATTCAGAGCTGCTGCATGGTTCCAGCTTCTGTATTCTTAAATCAGTACTAAGAAGTGAGGAGAATGGGGGAGAGGAAGCGTTCCTTGTTTGACCTTCAAGCATCTGGCTTCTGGTTTCAAGGTATAGAAATCATTTCTCAGCAATGTAAGCCATCATTTTATTCATGGTTTAAAATCTTCAGCGTGACAGTGGTGCTCTCTACTGACCCAGAGTTATCTGCTTCTTCTCCTAAGTTTGATAACACAGTGGGAGGGGAGGAGGGTCGTGAGAGAAAGACAAAGCAGAAGGGACAGGTAGCACAGGTCATTCGGGGAGAGGGAGGAAGGGAAGATTGGGTTTGTTTTCAGAGGCAGATCCACCAAGCGTGTGCTCGCTGGAAGGGGAAAGGGAAGGAGATGAGCACCCTTGTAGGGGAGCACCGGGGGTGGAAATAGCAGCAGATAGAGACAATGTGGGTGGTGAATCAAGGTGAGGACAAGGTCAGGGAAGGAAGGTGGGAGAGGGCTTCTGTCTGTGTTAGTTTCCTGAGCCATCATGTAATCCTTGCAATTGCTCTACCACCCTCCCTGAGGCCAGCTCAGGCTTATATTCATTCATATTCCTCCCAAGAAAAAACAGAAGTAGAGGTCAAATGGCCCCACCTGAGGGTTTTGTTTATTGTTTTCATAATTATTAAACATGCTAAAATCACATAGAGTGGCTGTTCCACTTCTGCTCTGACTCCACAGTGGGGCAGGTGGGAACTACAAGGGTCACTTGGTTTTTGTGGCCTCTGGGGGTGGCCAGGCATGAGGGGTTAGAGGTAGGCAGGTTAACAAAGCCCCAAGAATCCTTCATATAGTACACCTTTACCAGCAGTAACTTGTGTCTGTAGGGATCTCCTCCTCCTTCATTTGTCTTTCCTTCCCAAATCAACTGGCGATTTCCTTCCCAAATCTTCCCATTTCCCTGCCTGTGGCCCCTTGAACCTCTTCCACTTCTGCCCCTTACGGTTCTAGACTAGACGACGAAGGAGACTTTTCCTTGTCTCTACCAGTCCCAGTCTCCCTTCCTTGGAACTAATCTACTCAGCATGCACTAACATGGGAGCAGCTTGATTTAGGTCTGCCCAGGGGAAAGGGAGGCTCCAGTCCCCACTGTGGCTTAGCTCATAGGAGGGAAGTTGAGGTCCTGATGAGAAGGATGTGAAGGGGGAAAAAATGCTACCTGAAGTGTGAATGTAGTAACCAGTGGAACAGGGCATATGCCCCACCCTCGGCACCCTACTCTGAAGGCTTTTCCCTCCCTCCCACATTGTCAGGGGTCCGTCTCTCAACCTCAAATCCTCTTGCTCTTCAACCTCATAGGGCAGGCACAGGTACTGATCAAGGAACTGTATCCCAAGGAGAAAACGTTCCACCCTTAAGCAAGTGGCTGCCTGTTGAATTCTTCATCTTCCCTGTGTTCCTGTGCCTCTGCGGCTGCGATGGCTTGAGGGGCCAGAGAAAATAATGTATAAGGGTTGGACTTGCCTCAAGGAGAAGTTTGAGGGACAAAGAGACAAAGATACGTAGGAGTCAGAGCTGTGGAGAAAGGGAGGGAAGGGAGCAAGGTGAAGGGTAAGGCTGGTTATTCAGGAACTGGGATCCTTTTTCTTTTTCTGGAATCGCCGGAACTTGCCCTGAATAGCAAGGGCAGCCTTCTCTGTTTCTGGTGCCGTCAGATCAATATCAATCTCCTCCTCCTCCTCAGCCTTCTTGGCATTGCCAGCTCTCCCTGCAGATAGTTGAGAGATTCATTAATGAGTAAACCTGAATTGCCCCAGCCCCTTTCCCCAGGCCCCAAATACAGCGGTTAAAGTCCACTTTCTGTGGGACTCTGTGAGGTCCCCCAATCTTTGCTAGGACCAGGAATGCCTGATAACTCTCCCAGAAGCTTGAGTCAGGGTACCTAGGCTGAGAATTAGCTATAGTAGGTACTCAGGAGCTTTGCAACCCTTGAACCAAGATGACAAATGTCTTCTATCACCACTTATTCCTAAATCCTACAGTTCAGAGTCCCAGAGCACACTCACTTTCCCCTGTTTTCCCTAAAGTTCTGATTGAGACAGAGTCTGGGATTATTTGATGAGTTTCTTCTTATCACTGTACCTGTTTCCAAGCATTCCAGAGCCAGTTTCTAAAATCAAAGAGTAAATTCTAGCAGGTTTACTTCTTAGGAAAAAGTAGAAGGAAGTTTATAGATATAGTAGTCCTAACCTAGTGCTTTGCTTCCCTTATCACATTCTTATTCCTGTTACATCTGACTTTAGGAGCTTCCAGGCTTACAGCCCTACTTATCTTCATGTCCCTATATTTACCTGCTCTACAAACTGCTTAGCCCACCCCCACTTACCCTTTTCCTCTGGGCCAGCTGCCTGGTTGGTTGCTGGGGATGTTTTGGTGTTAAGCTGGAAAAGAAAAATCAGAATATTAGATATTCACAGAAGTATTAAGGTGCCATCCCCGTAGACTCACCATCATCATTTTCAAGCCCTCCTACTACCAGGTACATCCCTTACTCTTTTGAAGAAGTGGGTCTTGAGATCAGAGAGAGGGAGAAAAGTCATCAAAATTTATTCAACAAGTATTGATTGGTGCTAGGGAAATTGTAGAGGACAAAACAGAAAATACCCTGCCCTTATGGAGTTTACATTCTAGGATATAGATAGACAAATGAATAAACAAAATTATTATTATGGTAAGTGGTGATAAGTGCTATAGAGAAAAGACAGGGGAGGGAGGTAGTGACTGCCAGGTGGGAATGGAGAAATACAGTTTTATACAGAGTGGTCAGGAAAAGCCTCTCTGAAAGGTGCCATCTGAGCCAAGAGCTGAAGGAGATAAGGGAGTAAGGGCTGTAGATGGTGGGCAAGAGCTTTCAAGGGCCCTGGGGTGGAAGTGTGACAAGCGTGTCTGAGGAATAGCATGAGTCCAACGTAGCTGGAGTGGAGAGGAGGAGGAAGGAGGAACGACAGATGGAGATGAGATCAGAGATAACTGGGAGTGGGGGCAGACTCTGTCGGACCTTGGGAGTCTTTTTAAGCCTTGGGAGTCTTTTTAAGGAGTTTGACTCTTAGGGGCTTCCCTGGCGGCGCAGTGGTTGAGAGTCTGCTTGCCGATGCAGGGGACACGGGTTCGTGCCCCGGTCTGGGAAGATCCCACATGCCGCGGAGCGGCTGGGCCCGTGAGCCATGGCCGCTGAGCCTGCGCGTCCGGAGCCTGTGCT
>NC_041217.1:68143509-68181259 GCF_002837175.3 Physeter macrocephalus
GAAGATCCCACATGCCGCGGAGAGGCTGGGCCCGTGAGCCATGGCCGCTGAGCCTGCGCGACCGGAGCCTGTGCCCCGCAATGGGAGAGGCCACAACAGTGAGAGGCCCGCGTACTGCAAAAAAAAAAAAAAAAAAAAAGAAAAGAAAAGAAAGGAGTTTGACTTTTACCATGAGGGTGATGAGAAGCCATTAGAGACCTTCAATTTGCACATAAGGGGCATTAGGGAGGAAGCTGAAAAATCTGTTAGGTGATTATTGCAGAAAACTAGACAGGAGATAATGGTTGCTTGGATCAAAAAGGTGTCAATGGAGGTGGTGAGAAGTGGTTTGATTCTAGGTATACAATTGTCCCTCAGATTCCGCAGGAGATTGGTTCCAGGACCCCCAAGGATACCAAAATCCACAGATGCTCAAGTACTTATATAAAATGGCATTTATTTGTATATTGGCAAGTATTTGCATATAGCCTATGCACATCCTCCCACATACTTTAAAATCTCTAGATTACTTATAATGCCTAATACAATGTAAAGGCTATGTAAATAGTTGTCAATACAATGTAAATGCTATGCAAATAGTTGCTGGCTTGCAGCAAATTCAAGTTTTGCTTTTTGAAACTTTCTGGAATTTAAAAATATATATATTTTCAGTCTTTGGTTGGTTGAATCCACAGATGCAGAACCCTCAGACACAGAGGGCCAACTGTATTTTCAAGCTACGACTATTGGTTAAGTGGCATAGTGAGACAAGTCAAGGATAGCTCCAAAGTTTTTGGGCTGAGGAAATGAAAAAAAATGAAATTGCCATTTCCAGAAATGAAGACAGCAGGAGGAGCAGGTATTAGGGAAAGGATCAGAAGCTTGTTTTTGGACAAGTTTGAAATTGCCTACCTAATTATCCAGGAGGAGTTTTCTTTTTTTTTTTAACATCTTTATTGGAGTATAATTGCTTTACAATGTTGTGTTAGTTTCTGCTGTATAACAAAGTGAATCAGCTATGTGTATACATATATCCCCATATCCCCTCCCTCTTGCGTCTCCTGCCCACCCTCCCTATCCCACCCCCCTAGGGGGTCACAAAAAACCTGATCTCCCTGTGTTATGCAGCTGCTTCCTATTAGCTATTTTACATTTGGTAGTGTATATATGTCAATGCTACTCTCTCACTTTGTCCCAGCTTCCACCCCGCGCCCCCCCATCCTCAAGTCCACTGTCTACCAGGAGGAGATGTTTTTATAAGCTGTTGGATATTCAAGGTGAGTTAAAGAGAAGGCTCTTGCCTAGAGATATAAATTAGACAGTTATTAAGATGTGGTTGGCATTTAAGCCATGAGACTGGGTGAGATCACCAAGGGAGTGAGTTCAGATAAAGAGGAGAAAAGGGTCAAATCCTACGCATTCCGGTGATTAGAGGTTGTAGAAATGCAGAAAAATCAATAAGAAAAGTTGAGAAGAAGCCAGGAGAAAAGTCAAGAGATTATAGTACTTTAGAAGCCATATGAAGAAACTATTTCAAGGAGACAAGAGTGATTAATTGTGTCAAATTCTGCAGGTAAGGGACTTCCCTGGTTGTCCAGTGGTTAACAATCCGGCTTGCAATGCAGGGGACGCTGGTTTGATCCCTGGTCAGGGAACTAAGATCCCACATGCCATGGGGCAACTAAGCCCGCACACCACAACTGCTGAGCCCACGCGCCACAACTACTGAAGCCTGCACGCCTACAGCCCATGCTCCGCAACAAGAGAAGCCACCGCAGTGAGAAGCCCGAGCACCGCAACAAAGAGTAGCCCCTAATCGCCGCAACTAGAGAAAGCCCACGCTCAGCAACGAAGACCCAATGCAGCCAAAAATTTTAAAAAAATAAAGTAAAACCAGTCAAGATATTGTCCCTATCTTCCAGGCTGAGTGAGGAGATAAGACAAGTATCCAAATAATGCTTCCTTAGCATTTATTTTGTGCCAAACCCTATCCCGTTTAATCCTCTGAAATCTCTGAGATGTCATCCTATTTTATAGTTGAGGAAACAGGCTTAGAGATGTTAAAGATCTTGCCCAAGGTCAAGCCACACTACTAGAAAACAGTGGAACTGGCTCTGGGACCCAGGCAGACCAACTCCACACTCTTAGCCACTGTGCTATGTCCACAAGATCGAATACCGTCACATGCTGACACAAATATGCTAATATATTAACAATTACTGAATCTAGCTGGAAAAGATATGGATGTGCATTGAACAACTCTTTCAACTCTGATACATTTTTCTAACAGAAAGTTAGGGGGAATAAGAAGAAAATAATAATTTAAAGTAAAATAAAAATTAAGATAAAAAACGCTGGGACTCCCCTGGTGGCACAGTGGTTAAGAATCCACCTGCCAAGGCAGGGGACACGGGCTTGAGCCCTGGCCTGGGAAGATCTCACATGCCGCAGAGCAACTAAGCCCCTGCGCCACAACTACTGAGCCTGTGCTCTAGAGTCCACGAGCCACAACTACTGAGCCCATCTGCCACAACTGTTGAAGCCCGCGCTCCTACAGCCAGTGCTCGGAAATGAGAGAAGCCACTGCAATGAGAAGACCGCGCACCACAACGAAGGGTAGCCCCTGCTCGCCGCAACTAGAGAAAGCCCATGTGCAGCAACGAAAGACCCAACACAGCCAAAAATAAATAAATAAAGATTAAAAACGCTGATGCAGTGCTATATTTGATAGGGAAGTGTCTTTTAAAATAAATTACAAATTTAAAAATTGTTAGGTAGATGAACAATCCCATCTTTTTGGATGTTAAAATTTGGGGCCAAACAAAGATGGCTTTATTGATCATGTGTGATTTTCAAAGGATATATTGGTCACATTTATACCGCCTTTTCAAGTCTTATGATTTATTTGTGTATTCCTAGCATCTTGCAAAGTACTGGAGAGAGCAGACAGTTATAAAATAACTATCTAATTTTTTTATTATTTTTAAAAATTTTATTGTAGTATAGTTGATTTACAATGTTCTGTTAATTTCTGCTCTAATTTTTGTTTGTTTGTTTGTTTGTTTATAAATTTATTTTTTTTTTTTTTGGCATGTTGGGTCTTCGTTGCTGTGCATGGGCTTTCTCTAGTTGAGGTGAGCGGGGGCTACTCTTTGTTGCGATGTGTGGGCTTCTCATTGTCGTGGCTTCTCTTGTTGCGGAGCATGGGCTCTAGGCGCACAGGCTTCAGTAGCTGTGGCACGTGGACTCAGTAGTTGTGGCTTGCGGGTTCTAGAGCACAGGCTCAGTAGTTGTGGCGCACAGGCTTAGCTGCTCCACAGCATGTGGGATCTTCCCGGGCCAGGGCTCGAACCTGTGTCCCTTGCATTGGCAGGCAGATTCTTAACCACTGTGCCACCAGGGAAGCCCTGCTCTAATGTTTTTAAAAGTTGATATGGTCCAGGGACTTCCCTGGTGGCGCAGTGGTTAGGAGCAACTAAGCCTGTGCGCCACAACTACTCAGCCTATGGACGCTGGTTTGATCCCTGGTCAGGGAACTAAGATCCCACATGCCATGGGGCAACTAAGCCCGCACACCACAACTGCTGAGCCCACGCGCCACAACTACTGAAGCCTGCACGCCTACAGCCCATGCTCCGCAACAAGAGAAGCCACCGCAGTGAGAAGCCCGAGCACCGCAACAAAGAGTAGCCCCTAATCGCCGCAACTAGAGAAAGCCCACGCTCAGCAACGAAGACCCAATGCAGCCAAAAATTTTAAAAAAATAAAGTAAAACCAGTCAAGATATTGTCCCTATCTTCCAGGCTGAGTGAGGAGATAAGACAAGTATCCAAATAATGCTTCCTTAGCATTTATTTTGTGCCAAACCCTATCCCGTTTAATCCTCTGAAATCTCTGAGATGTCATCCTATTTTATAGTTGAGGAAACAGGCTTAGAGATGTTAAAGATCTTGCCCAAGGTCAAGCCACACTACTAGAAAACAGTGGAACTGGCTCTGGGACCCAGGCAGACCAACTCCACACTCTTAGCCACTGTGCTATGTCCACAAGATCGAATACCGTCACATGCTGACACAAATATGCTAATATATTAACAATTACTGAATCTAGCTGGAAAAGATATGGATGTGCATTGAACAACTCTTTCAACTCTGATACATTTTTCTAACAGAAAGTTAGGGGGAATAAGAAGAAAATAATAATTTAAAGTAAAATAAAAATTAAGATAAAAAACGCTGGGACTTCCCTGGTGGCACAGTGGTTAAGAATCCACCTGCCAAGGCAGGGGACACGGGCTTGAGCCCTGGCCTGGGAAGATCTCACATGCCGCAGAGCAACTAAGCCCCTGCGCCACAACTACTGAGCCTGTGCTCTAGAGTCCACGAGCCACAACTACTGAGCCCATCTGCCACAACTGTTGAAGCCCGCGCTCCTACAGCCCGTGCTCGGAAATGAGAGAAGCCACTGCAATGAGAAGACCGCGCACCACAACGAAGGGTAGCCCCTGCTCGCCGCAACTAGAGAAAGCCCATGTGCAGCAACGAAAGACCCAACACAGCCAAAAATAAATAAATAAAGATTAAAAACGCTGATGCAGTGCTATATTTGATAGGGAAGTGTCTTTTAAAATAAATTACAAATTTAAAAATTGTTAGGTAGATGAACAATCCCATCTTTTTGGATGTTAAAATTTGGGGCCAAACAAAGATGGCTTTATTGATCATGTGTGATTTTCAAAGGATATATTGGTCACATTTATACCGCCTTTTCAAGTCTTATGATTTATTTGTGTATTCCTAGCATCTTGCAAAGTACTGGAGAGAGCAGACAGTTATAAAATAACTATCTAATTTTTTTATTATTTTTAAAAATTTTATTGTAGTATAGTTGATTTACAATGTTCTGTTAATTTCTGCTCTAATTTTTGTTTGTTTGTTTGTTTGTTTATAAATTTATTTTTTTTTTTTTTGGCATGTTGGGTCTTCGTTGCTGTGCATGGGCTTTCTCATCTGCCACAACTGTTGAAGCCCGCGCTCCTACAGCCAGTGCTCGGAAATGAGAGAAGCCACTGCAATGAGAAGACCGCGCACCACAACGAAGGGTAGCCCCTGCTCGCCGCAACTAGAGAAAGCCCATGTGCAGCAACGAAAGACCCAACACAGCCAAAAATAAATAAATAAAGATTAAAAACGCTGATGCAGTGCTATATTTGATAGGGAAGTGTCTTTTAAAATAAATTACAAATTTAAAAATTGTTAGGTAGATGAACAATCCCATCTTTTTGGATGTTAAAATTTGGGGCCAAACAAAGATGGCTTTATTGATCATGTGTGATTTTCAAAGGATATATTGGTCACATTTATACCGCCTTTTCAAGTCTTATGATTTATTTGTGTATTCCTAGCATCTTGCAAAGTACTGGAGAGAGCAGACAGTTATAAAATAACTATCTAATTTTTTTATTATTTTTAAAAATTTTATTGTAGTATAGTTGATTTACAATGTTCTGTTAATTTCTGCTCTAATTTTTGTTTGTTTGTTTGTTTGTTTATAAATTTATTTTTTTTTTTTTTGGCATGTTGGGTCTTCGTTGCTGTGCATGGGCTTTCTCTAGTTGAGGTGAGCGGGGGCTACTCTTTGTTGCGATGTGTGGGCTTCTCATTGTCGTGGCTTCTCTTGTTGCGGAGCATGGGCTCTAGGCGCACAGGCTTCAGTAGCTGTGGCACGTGGACTCAGTAGTTGTGGCTTGCGGGTTCTAGAGCACAGGCTCAGTAGTTGTGGCGCACAGGCTTAGCTGCTCCACAGCATGTGGGATCTTCCCGGGCCAGGGCTCGAACCTGTGTCCCTTGCATTGGCAGGCAGATTCTTAACCACTGTGCCACCAGGGAAGCCCTGCTCTAATGTTTTTAAAAGTTGATATGGTCCAGGGACTTCCCTGGTGGCGCAGTGGTTAGGAATATGCCCACCAATACAGGGGACATGGGTTTGATCCCTGGTCCGGGAAGATCCCACATGCCACGGAGCCAGGGAAGCCCTGCTCTAATGTTTTTAAAAGTTGATATGGTCCAGGGACTTCCCTGGTGGCGCAGTGGTTAGGAGCAACTAAGCCTGTGCGCCACAACTACTCAGCCTATGCTCTAGAGTCTGCAAGCCACAACTACTGAAGCCCGCAAGCCTTAGAGCCCGTGCTCCACAACAAGAAAAGCCACCGCAATGAGAAGCCTGCACACCGCAATGAAGAGTAGCTCCCGCTCACCACAACTAGAGAAAGCCCATGCACAGCAACAAAGACCCAGCACAGCCAAAAATAATTAAATTTTAAAAGAAAAGTTGATATGGTCCAATTTTTGTAAAATATATTGATTGCTTATCTATGTATATGTACATTTTTATTTAAAAATCTGAAAGAACATGCACAAGGGTGTTCCCCAAACCCTATGGAATTCCTGCTAGTCCCCCTTTCACCAAAAAAAAAAAAAAAAGTTTCCATGAGAGGAAGGGTTGTTCCTGAGACTCTTGGGAGACTGGCCACTCATTACTCTTTCTTTTCCCATGATCTTCCTGCAGTCAATTTTTTTTTTTTTGGCACATGATCAATGTAATGACCCAGTAGTTAGCTAGGTGATGCTTTCCACACTGGCACGCTGTCATCACAAGAGGTCTATCCACACTGCAAAAGCATGAGATAGATGGGGTGTTTAGTAATAGGATAACAGTCAATAGTCCAGACAAGAGGGTCGCAGGTCAAGAGGCAAGTTCTATAGTCCCATGATCTCTGACTTCAAATCCTACTTTTTTATTGCCAGCAAATCCCTGAATCTGATCCTTGCTTTAACCATTATCCCTCTCTCTCTCTCTAAGCCTGTTCCCTTAATCCACCAATTCTTTTCTTTCATTCCTCTCCTTTGGAGGAAACTCTGGACCCCAGTTCTAAACATCTCCCCTCGAGTAGCTGTCCCTTCCTCTGCCTTCCTTCTCATATCAGCTAACTTTGAGAATTCTTGAAGCTGGAATATTTGTCAGGGCTGAACCACACCCGCCACCCCTTTCCCTCTGCCCTGCCAGCTGTCACCTTCCTGAGTCTCTCCTGAGATTATTGACCCTGGAATGGAGCCATGGCTCAGCTGCTGTCTAGTCACCCGAGGGTTCTCAGCTCCATTTGGCTTAACTTTATGAGAGGTCACTACGGAGACTAGAAAAGGGTTCTGTAAAGGAGAAGAAAACCACTATTACCCACAGTGCCCCTTGAAATCTCTCTCACACCTTCTGCTAAAAAGTAATACGCTGGGGCTTCAACCTGCCCCTCCTCCCTGTACCCTCTCCAGCCAGTTCTCAAATAGCTACTCTGAGCACTATGGATTTCTGGATTTAGTGGTTAGTGATTTGCTGAGGTGGGAGGTGGGGGCAGTTAGATCACAGGTTGTTAGCTCCCACCCTCTACGTCATGCTCAGCCCTTTACTGGTCCCTGGTCTCTGCCCCAAGCCTCCTGTGTATCTTCCAGAAACTCAGCAATTTTAGATGAATCAAGGTCCTCTGGTGCATCCATCTGACAGCCATCAGATTAACCATATTTCTGGTAAACCAAGGAGGCACAGAGGTCCACTCTGGATGAACCAGAAACCACATGTGCTGTAAGAGTGTCTCTTACAAAAACTCACAACTCCAGAGGATCAGTGCTCACCCACAAGAGCTGTGACAGATGAGCGTTTCTCAGCCGCTCTCTCTCAGCCTGTCATTCTAGCCTCTCATTCTAATTTCTCTCATTACTGGAAACTCTCAGGTGCTCTTCTACTTCTTTCAATACTGAGCTCTTCTGAACAGAAATAACAGCAGTGAAATGGTTTAGCAAATCCTTCCTTTTCCTTAGGGGACCCATCTAGGGGAACTGGAAGAAATCAAGGACTTTAGAATGCCGCCCCGCCTCATCTTATTAATAATCATATATATTGATATAATACTTACTTTGTGCCAGACACTTTTCTAAGTACTTTAACACGTTGAATTCTTACAACAGCCCTATAAGATAGGTATTGTTACTAGTCTCACTTTACAGATAAGAAAACTAAGGGCCAGAAGAGGTTAATTAACTTGCCTAAGGTCATATAGCTAAGAAGTAGCAAAGCCAGGATTTGAACCAAGGTGGTCTGACTCCAGAGTCCACCCTCTTGAACATTATGCTATGCTGTATCCCAGTCTCCAGCCAAAGGCGTAATCATGTGTATGCATGTGGTACATACATACCACATGAGAAGGATGTCCAGTGTGAAACTGATTTAAATAGACAAGTTCTCCCACACAGCAGAGCAATCCCTAGGTAAGAAGGAAAGTCCTAGAGATCATGATTTCCTTCCATTCCCACAGTTAGGCAGCTGTATTCAAGGACCAGTCTCTCAATCCATAGTCCCCAACACTTTACTGATATACACTCTAGAGGGTCCTGTCCTCCCAATATGGGGAAAGCTTACTTGTAATTTGAGAACCTGATCCCAGACCTTGCTTACTGACTCAGATTCCTGCTCTACTAGTTGAGCTAGCCATGCTGATTCTGGCTTTCATCTTGATGTTTGCCCAGTGGGCCTCCTGACACATACCGGGCTGACCCCTGGGGGTTAGCCATAGCCTGTGTGTGTGTTTTTCACTCTCAGGGCCAGATGCTAGCCTTTCAGATTCTGAGAATTCCATGTGCAGGATCATCCTATTGGTTTCCATTTCAAATGACTCTCTTGCTTACATTTAAGCCTGTTATTCCAAGTTTCTAGTGAGTTGAAGCTTGGTTCAGTTCAGCCTCACTGCCTACACAGGACTAAATGTTTCTTACTTCTCAACATGTAATTAGCAACTATGAGGTCCATCAACTCTTGCCTTTCCCTAGAGGGCCCTAGTTTCTTTCCCTGCCTACCTTCCTGTATTCTTTTTCTCCTCACCTCTGGGCCTGATGTGCTCCAATGTTCCATTCCATCATCTTGGCAGTAGCTGCCAATTCCCCATGAGTATACTTTTGTTTCCTCTGCAGTTCAAAGTTGTAGACTCTCCCTTCCAGTGTGGAAGGAGGAAAAGGAGAGGTCTGCTGGCTTAGGGGTCTTTTGTCCTCAGACTTTGAGAGACTGCAGAGAGGGATATGACACAACATATCCTCCCTTTCCTGACCCCATACCTCCTTCCAGGGCATTTATCAGCATTCAGATGATGTCTTGTCCTTCCATTTGAGCTTTAGATCCCATTCCCCTTTTCTCCTCCTCAGGAATCTTCATAATCAATTCTCTTGACTTGCTTATAAATAAAACCTCTTCCTTTCTTTAAAACCGAAAAAAAAAAAACCAAAAAAAGCCTTCCTCAATCTGAATTCCTTCTTCAACCACAACTAGAGTGAAAAGAAGCGGGTCTAGGACCAAGCCTTGAGGAACCCTATATTAAAAGTTTAGGGTGGGGCTTCCCTGGTGGCGCAGTGGTTGAGAGTCCGCCTGCCGATGCAGGGCACATGGGTTCGTGCCCCGGTCCGGGAAGATCCCACATGACGCAGAGCGGCTGGACCCATGAGTCATGGCCAGTGAGCCTGCGCGTCCGGAGCCTGTGCTCCGCAACGGGAGAGGCCACAGCAGTGAGAGGCCCGCGTACCGCAAAAAAAATAAAAAATAAAAAATAAAAAATAAAAAATAAAGTTTAGGGTGAACAGATGGAGAAATATACCATGTTCTTGAACTGGAAGAATCAATATTGTGAAAATGACTATACTACCCAAAGCAATCTACAGATTCAATGCAATCCCTATCAAACTATCAATGGCATTCTTCACAGAATTAGAACAAAAAATTTTACAATTCGTATGGAAACACAAAAAACCCCGCATAGTCAAAGCAATCGAGAAAGAAAAACGGAGCTGGAGGAATCAGGCTCCACAACTTCAAACTATACTACAAAGCTACGGTAATCCAGACAGTATTGTACTGGCACAAAAACAGAAATATAGATTAATGGTACAGGATAGAAAGCCCAGAGATAGACCAGGAAAAAACAAATGGGATCTAATTAAACTTAAAATCTTTTGCACAGCAAAGGAAACCATAAATAAGACAAAAAGACAACCCTCAGAATGGAAGAAAATATTTGCAAATGAAACAATGGACAAAGGATTAATCTCCAAAATATACAAACAGCCCATGGAGCTCAATATCAAAAAAACAAACAGCCCATTTAAAAAATGGACAGAAGACCTAAATAGACATTTCACCAAACTAGACATACAGATGGCCAAGAGGCACATGAAAAGATGCTCAACATCACTAATTATTAGAGAAATGGAAATCAAAACTACAATGAGGTATCACCTCACACCTGTCAGAATGGCCATTATCAAAAAATCTACAAACAGTAAATGCTGGAAAGGGTGTGGTGAAAAGGGAACCCTCCTGCACTACTGGTGGGAATATACATTGATACAATCACTATGGAGAACAGTATGGAGGTTCCTTAAAAACTAAAAATAGAACTATCATACGACCCAGCAATCTCACTACTGGGCATGTACCCTGAGAAAACCATAATAATTCAAAAAGAGACATGTACCACAATGTTCATTGCAGCACTATTTACAATAGCCAGGACATGGAAGCAACCTAAATGTCCAATGACAGATGAATGGATAAAGATGTGGCACATACATATAATGGAATATTACTCGGCCATAAAGAGAAATGAAATTGAGTTATTTGTAGTGAGGTGGATGGACCTAGAGTCTGTCATACAGACTGAAGTAAGTCAGAAAGACAAAAACAAGTACCGTATATTAACGCATATATTATGGAATCTAAAAAGAAAATGGTACTGATGAACCTAGTGGCAGGGCAGGAATAAAGACGTAGACATAGAGAATAGACTTGAGGACATGGGGGGAAGGGGAGGGGGAAGCTGGGGCAAAGTGAGAGTAGCATCGACGTATATACATTACCAAATGTAAAATAGATAGCTAGTGGGAAGTAGCAGAATAGCACAGGGAGATCAGCTCAGTGCTTTGCGACAACCTAGAGGGGTGGGATAGGGAGGGTGGGAGGGAGGCTCAAGAGGGAGGGGTATGAGGATATATGTATTCATATGGCTGATTCACTTTGTTGTACAACCACAGTATTGTGAAGCAATTATACTCCAATAAAGATGTATAAAAATAAATAAATAAATAAAATGTTAGGGTGGTCCTTTCAAAAAAGTGCTGGAACAATTGGATAGTCATGCAAAAAACCCTCAATCTTTATCTTGCACCTTATACAAAAATTAACTTGAAATGGATATAAAACCTAAAACTATAAAACTTCTAGAAGAAAATACAGGGGAAAAATATCTTTGCAGCCTTGGGGTAGGCAAAGATTTCTTAGATACACCAAAAGCACAATCCATAAAAGAAAAAAATTATAAATTGGAATTCATCAAAATTAAAAACTGCTCTTTGAAAGACACTCCTAAGAGAATGAAGAGACAAACTACAGACTGGAAGAAAATATTTGCAAATCACAAATCTGATAAAGGACTTGTATCCAGTATATATACAAGTCTGCTGTATATATAAAGAACACTCAAATCTCAATAGTATGAATACAGTTTATAAAAAGGAGCAAGATATTTGGACACTTCACCAAAGAAGATACATGGATGGCAAATAAGCACATGAAAATATATATATCATTAGTCATTTGGGAAATTTGAATTAAAATCACAATTAGATATCATTATACAGCTATTAGAATGTTTTTTGTTGTTGTTGTTTGGGGGGGGCTGTGTGTGTGTGTGTGTGTGCGTGTGCATGCGCGCATGCATGCATACGCACACACATGTTTTTGTTGGGTTTTTTTTAATGACTATACGATGTGCTGGCAAAGATACAGAGTATCTGGAGCTCTCAGACATTGCTGGTGGGAATGTAAGATGGAACAGCTAGTGTGGAAGTTTCTTAAGTGTACATTTTTCATACAACCCAGCAATCCTACTCCTAGGTATTTACTCAAGTGAAATTACACATAAACTTGCAAGTGAATGTTTATAACGGCTTTACCTGCAATCACCAAAAACTGGAAAGAACCAAATGTCCCTGAACCGAGGAATGCGTAAACAAATTGTAATACATCCATAAAATGTAATACTACTCAACAATTAAAGAAGGAATGAACTACTGATACATACAACGACATGGATGAACTTCAAAGGCATTATGCTAAGTGAAAGAAGCCAGACCCGAAAGGATACACGTATACTGTATGATTCCAATTATATGACATTTCTTGTAAAGTCAAAACTATAGGTACGGCAGAGAGATCAGTGGCTGCTAAGGGCTGAGGTCATGGGAGGGGTGACTATAAAGGAAAATGGGGGAATTTGGGGATGATGGAACTGCTGTATATCTAGATTGTGGTGGCAGTTACGTGATGTATATGTTTGTCAAAATTCACAGAACTATATCCGGATAAAAGTACATTTTACTTCATGTAAGCTATACCTTATTAACTTATTAAGTTATACAAGTAATGCAATAAGTTATTAAATAATAAGTTATTTTTTTAAGGGGAAAAAGGTTAAGAGAAGTCAAGAAGCTAACAAAGACTGAGAAGGAGCAGTTAGAAAGGTAGAGTAGAAAGGTGACTGTGGAAGTGGTGGGGGCCCGGGTCTCTCACGTTTCTTTTCTTTTCATAGCTGGACTTCTCAGAACACTTACTGTCTCCATTTCCTCACCTCCCACACACTCTCCAACCCACTTCAACCTAGCTTCTACTCCTACTCCACTGAAATGCCTCTTTAGAAAACCAATGGGCTCTATGATAAGAAATCAAATGCAAAAGTTTCAGCTCCACTTGGCTTGACCTTTGAAGTGTTCAGTACTCTTAATCATTTCACCTTTCTTGACACATATTCTTTCCTTGGCTCCTGGGACATCACAGTTTTTCCTGGTTTTTCTCCTATCTTTCTGGACACTTCTGTCAACATTTAAGTATTGAGGGCTCTCGAGGTTTAGGGCTAGGCTTCCTTCTGCTCTCTTTTCCTAGATGATCTTATCTGCACCTATGACTTCAGTTATCATTTATACAGCACCATCCAATAGAACAGTGGTCAGCAATCTGCTGCTCACTGCCAAATCTGGTCTACGGCCTGTTTTCCTAAATTAAGTTTTACTGGAACACAGCCATGCCCATTGTTTGCATATTGTCTGTGGCTGCTTTTGCACCACGATAGCAGAGTTGAGTAACCGCAACAGACGCCACAGGGCCCACAAAGCCAAAAATACTTGCTACCCGGCCCATTACATAAAAAGTTTGCAGACCCCTGCAAAAGAACTTTTTGCAATGATGGAAATGTTTTGTATCTGTGCTGTCCAATATATGGCATCCCCTAGGCACATGGGGCTATTGAGCATTTTGAAATGTGGCTAGTGCAACTGAGGAATAAAATTTATAAATTATTTAATAAGTTAATAATTTATTAATAACTAATAAGCTAAATAGCTACATGTGGTTAGTGGCTACCATATTGAACAGCACAGAATGCCATTGACGGCTCAAATGTAGAGCTTTCCCTTGGTATCCAAGAGGGATTGGTTTTAGGATCCCCAGGGATACCAAAATCCACAGATGCTCAAGTCCCTTACATAAAATGGCACAGGACAGTCTGCCCTCCAGTACCCATGGGTTCTGCATCCTCAGATTCAGAAATTCAGTCTGCTGTTGGTGGAACCTGTGGATGCAGAGGGCAGACTGCACACCTCTATCCCAGAAATCTCCTCTGAGCTTTAAAACATCTCCACTTGGATGTTCTATGGAAACTCCAAACTCTTTGTGTCTCAAACTAAATTCATAATCCTACCTACCCAACCTAGTCCTCTGCAAGTATTCCCCATTTCATCCAGTTGTACAAGCCACAAACCTAGAAATTGTTCTTGACACCTCTCTTTCCTTCACATTGCATATTCAATTCAATATTAAGTCCTATTAACTTTATCTCCCAAATACCTCTTAATCCATTCACTTCCACCATCCTAACACAGTTGTTCCTTATGTGGACCACGGTAATAGCCCAAGTGGTTACTGATGCTCTTAGGATAAAAGAAGAAAATTCTTTTTTTTTTTTTTTTTTGCAGTACGCGGGCCTCTCACTGCTGTGGCCTCTCCCGTTGCGGAGCACAGGCTCCAGACGCGCAGGCTCAGCGGCCGTGGCTCAAGGGCCCAGCTGCTCCGCGGCATAGGGGATCTTCCCAGACCGGGGCACGAACCTGTGTCCCCTGCATCGGCAGGCGGACTCTCAACCACTGCGCCACCAGGGAAGCCCTAAAATTCTTTTTTTTTAGAAGAAAATTCTTAACACAGTCTAAAAGGCCTTACATTATGCCGCCTCTGATTACCTCAGTAACCTCATCTCTGTTCCTTCTCACCTCAGGACCTTGGCACATGGTTCCCTTACCCCTGCTCCCCTTTTACCTAGTTAATTCCTATTTATCCTTCAGAGCTCTCCTTAAGGGCTCCTTCTTCCAGGAAGCCCTTCTTAGCTCCCTAGACTAGGCTAGGACCCTCATAAGTTTTCACAGCACCTGGTATTTCTCCTTAGTAGTACTTGTTACTAATGTAATTAAATAATAATTTATTGATTAGATATTTAATGTCTGTCTCCTCCATTTCTGTGCGAGTGCCTATGAGGAACTCGCTATGAGGGTAGGGGCAGTGTCTATCTTACTCCTGTAGTCCCAGGGTCTAGCACGACATACACTCAGTATATGTTGAACAAATGAAGGGAGCTCCTACTCTGCTTTATTTGCCACCTCACCACGATTTCTGAAGTCTAATTTGTTTTCAGATAGCTGAGGGCCTCATTCTGTAGCTGGTTCAGAGATTGTGAAGCCAGGTCATTGCTTTTCCTCACTTCAGTAGATGTGCCTGAAAAACAGCTGAGGATGAAGGGGGAAAACAGCTGAGGATGAAGGGGAAGAACTTCTCTAGGAGTGTATTTCATGTTATCTGTATTATAGTTATTGTGTATTTGTCTTACCTCCCCTTCCCCAAGTTCACCACCCCACCAGAGTGCATTTCCTTGAAAGCACGGTCCATTTATTTGTGTATCACTTGTAGTAACTGCAACCTATGTCTTGCACATAGTAGGTACTCAGTAGATATTTGTTTATGTGAATTAAAATTTTCTCAAGCTTCAAATTCCTGGTGGAAGCAATATGTCATATTAGGCAGAGTTAGACAGATCCGAGTTCATATCCTGGATCTGCATTGACTATCCCAGCTCTCCCATTCCTAGCTGTGTGACATTGGGTAAATCAGTTAGCCTTGCTGTGCTCAGACATCTCATCTGCAGAAGAGAAAACATATCTATCCTAAAAGGTGAAAAGAACTAGAAAAAAATGTATGCAAAATACCTAGCATATATCAAAATAAATAGTTATTATTTTGAAGTAATGTAACTCTGGATTGAATATAAGAATAGGTCAAGTTACTGGGGTGTTGCCTGGCTCAAGGCCTGGAATCAAAGAGTAGAGCTGCCACAGAGTATATCTTCACTAAGTGGGACTGAAGGAGGAAGGGAATACCTGGGATGGCTCTAAGGGCCCTTGAGGCTTATTCTGCTACCAAAGGAGTTTCATAACTGTTCTCTTTTTACTCTAAACCAACCCTGGAAATCACAATCTCCCTGTATTCCCAATGTCTGTCCCCAGAAGTGCTGACAATAGCTCTAAACCTTTGGTAAAGGGCCCAACAATAGTCTGCTTGGGCAGAAATTGTATTCTGTATAGCAGCTCCCATGTCTGTAACCCTGGAGCCTCCTGGAACTACTCCCAGGTCAGAGGTGTACCAGAGGGGACCTCCAATACAGCACCTCCATTAATGTTCATGTTTCATTGCAAAGAACCCTTAGACACAAACACACCCTTTTTTTTTTTTTTTTTTTTGTAGACCACAGGGAGAAGATGATTAGTGCTCAGGAGCAAACAGACCATATCTCCTCAATCAATCCTTTGTATCAGAAAGGTGACTGTGTAAATCCATTCCTTGCCTCAGAAGGATAGTTTGTTAGTACTGGCAAAGCACCTAAAATAGTCAAAGTGGTAGCGACTTAGGTGCTTTTTCCCTATAGCTGTCACTATTGGGGAATAGGTACCCTATAACTCTAGGCCCTACTCGCCCTGCCCCCTTCTTGGGCTGCATTTCTTCCTTTCTTTGTCTCTCTCATCTTTAATCGTGTTGCCACAGCAACCATTGTCACGCAAAGAGGCAAGATAGTGTCACCCCCTCTGTTCCAAGCAGCAATTTAGAACTAACCACGGGAAAGGTAAACTACCCAGATTTCCCCATACTCCTCATCCCACTGGGGTCTTTAAAGAGGTATCACAGGTTGTTAACAGCAGCAACAGACAGGAACAAAGGAGCACCTCATTGTATCTGGATCACGTATACTCTGCTTTTGCATGATATAGCTTGGATGCTGGGCAAATGAAAACACATCATATATACATTATAGTACTATTAGAATCACTTAACTCAGATGAATAAGCAGAAGGACTCAGAATCCTGTCCTATAGTCCAGGGCAGGGAAAACTAAAAAGGGCCTGAATCCTAAAAATCCTAAATATGAGCCCCAAAGACCCCTTTCTTGCCTTAGTATTGAAATAAATCCTAGGCCTTGTAAGCTCCCTGCTTGCTTTAGAGATGCAGAAAGAGAAGGGAGACAGGAGTTAGTGCATCTGCTTTCAAGTAGTGACAAAGAGGCTTCAGCCCCCCAGGGACCCTTTTATCCCTGCTGACATGTTCTCCCCCAATGATAAATGAAGTTCATTGCTAAAGATCCTTAGAGAGGCCTTTGGGATCCCCTGGTGCCCCTGAAAGACCCTGGACTGCTGTTTTTAGAGCACTGTTGGAACTGTTTCAATTCTTTCAGTGCAGCAACCAGCTGCAGTCCTCAAACAGCTTCAGAAAGACTTGCTCAAGGTCACCCTCAAGATAAGAACAGAAAAAGAACTAGGAATCCTTACTCCAGGTTCTACAGACACACATTCTTTTCCTAATGTTTCCTAATGCATGGAATATCACCCAAATACCTTAGAGACAGGAATAGAACCTAAGCAGTCCGAGCTCCCAAGCCCCCTGGTCTGTCCTTCCCCCCTCAGCCATCCCACCCTTGTTTCCTGAAATAGCAGTACCCCTCACTGGAGTCAGGCAGAATTCTTTGGCTGTGCCAGCTCATGGTATGCAGTGAGTCAACAGCCCCCGCCCATTTCCCCCCAGCACCGGGCTGCCACAATTTAATGAGTAGTTATTTGTGGTGCTCTGCACACAGCTTGGAACTGTGCCTTCACCCCATACTGAGGGTAGGGGGTGGGGGAGAGAGAGTAGTGCCAAAGCATCATTTATTACTGTAATCTTCAGTGTGCATCCCTCCCATGGCGTTATTGTCCCAAAATAAACGTATTAATCCCACCACAGCCTACAAAGCAAACACTCAGCTGGAGGGCTTTGTGTGGGAGGGAGGCAGCACCAAGGACAACAGAAGGGTAAATGGCACCTCTTTTCCCTGGATGGGGGGTTGGGAAACCTAGGTGGGCCTGCCTTCTGGCCTCAGCCTGGAATTAAACAATAATCAGGCGAATCAGGAATCAGGAGAATGTGATAAGGTCTAGGCACCTGCAGGGGTGCAGATTTCTTAGAAAAAGTGGTTTGGCATCTGCTTCTTACTTGGCTTACTCTTGCAGGTAAAACAATTCTGGGGCAAGTCACTTTGAGCAGTAGGTCTGGAGTACGGATTTAGAAAATCATGCAGTTAGTATTCATCACTTACTTTGCCAGACTAATGTGTTCTTCTTTCCCTCTTCTAGATTTCTTCTCCCAAAGCCTTTGCACTCTCTTTGGAAGTCAAGTGGCCAAATGAAGGAGGAGTAAATGTTCAGCGCCTGTTTGATTATCAGGTACGGCAATTTTACTTAGATACCTGTTTTCTGCACTGGATCCTCCAAGTCAAATACTTTAGAGTTAAGAGAATTGCTCATTCCTTTCTTTTCTGAAAGAAAACCTCTCCTTCTGGTCCTTGTTGCTTTACAGTTATGGAAATCAGTGATGGACACCAGAAACTAAGAATGCATGAAAAGAGGACCTCCAGACTTCCCCCTTCCTATACTCCTATTAACTTACCTACTCCACTTCAGCACATTCATTGCACCCACTTTTTTTTTTTAACATCTTTATTGGAGTATACCTGTTTTACAGTGGTGTGTTAGTTTCTGCTTTACAACAAAGTGAATCAGTTATACATATACATATGTTCCCATATCTCTTCCCTCTTGCGTCTCCCTCCCTCCCACCCTCCCTATCCCACCCCTCTAGGTGGTCACATCATGACATTTTTTTTTTCTTAGATTCCATATATATGTGTTAGCATATGGTATTTGTTTTTCTCCTTCTGACTTACTTCACTCTGTATGACAGACTCCAGGTTCATCCACTTCACTACAAATAACTCAGTTTCATTTTTTTATGGCTGAATAATATTCCATTGTATTTATGTGCCATATCCTGCCATATCTTCTTTATCCATTCATCTGTTGTTGGACACTTAGGTTGCTTCCATGTCCTGGCTATTGTAAATAGAGCTGCAATGAACATTTTGGTACATGACTCTTTTTGAATTATGGTTCTCTCAGGGTATATGCCCAGTAGTGGGATTGCGGGGTCGTGTGGTAGTTCTATTTGTAGTTTTTTTAAGGAACCTCCATACTGTTCTCCATAGTGGCTGTATCAATTTACATTCCCACCAGCAGCACTGCACCCACTTTTAAGGTGACTAGGCATCTTGCATAAGGAAGAATAGTGCTTACCCTGTCTAGTATTCTACCAAAATTTACCCCGTTGGTACATATCATCCTGCGTTGGTCTCTCCTCTCTCTCTATCCTCTTGCTCAGGATTAATTAAATCACAGTGCTTAGATCTCCTATAGAAAGTATTTGTAATATATTCCTTCAAAGTTGCATGTAAATTAAACCATTCTATCACTGGAGTCACATGTTAAAAGAGTCTTAGGGAAAGTTCTTTGGGGATAAGAAGGCAGCAGTTCTATGCCCCAGTGTTGGTTCTAATACTGTGTAAACTTAGATAAGGTTTGGGCCTCAGTTTCCTCATCTGTAAAATGAGAAGATTGGACCAGATGATCTTAAGGGTTCCTTGACACATCTGAAATTATATCGCTAAAATGTTTTGCTATATTATTTGAGATTTTTTTGGTAAAAAAAAAATACCTGTATTTCTTCTAGATAGAAGGACTTTTGCAAAACTAAGCTTATTTTTTTCCATTATAACATAGACTCATGAAAGACAATTTGGAACTACAGAAAAACAGAAAGAAAACAGGGGGAAGCATTCATAGAACCACTACCTTGAAAAGACAAGGTAGTGACTTGTCTTGATGGACCTGATCCTACTTCCTCCTCTGCCTTTGCAGCCCTATATCTCCATCACTGTCATCAGTTAAGATTCTCCACGGACAGACATGAAAGACACATCAGGTTTGCATATTCGGACTCCAGCCACAATACTTAACGGTGCCTGTCCCTATAGAGACTTGACATTCTAAGGTGTTACTGATCACAGCTGCAGCTTAGGAAGAAGACTCGTCTATATTCCCAGGTCACAGGATGACAAAGTCATCCACTTTTATCAGCCAGAGTCTCCTGCTCAAGCAGCTAAAGCCAACAACCTGGATTGTTGACTAAGAAAGGGATGAGCAAGTTCTAGAACCAAATTCTGGTTTCTCTTACTTCAGAAGACAGATATTTCCAGAGGTGGAAGGCTTTCCAATATCAAGCTCTTCTGTTTTATACGTCCAACATAATCATCATCATAATAAAATACCAATGAGAGAGAAAGAGAGAAACTTGGATTTCCTCCAAGTCCCTACCAGGTTCCCTAACAAATGGTTCACAGAAGACATAACGGAATGATGTTACCCTGACCAAACTTCCATTGTGGAGGAGGTTGTAGATTCAGGCAGATATGCACAGGAAGGAGAATGTGATCCCCAAAGTGTGATATCCCATTCCTATTACCTAGGAGGACAGCAAGCAGAATAATAAAGGAGGGAGTACTGGTTCTAGTGAGGTTTCTAATTGATCTGTCCCTTGCTCCATCCCCTGCCAGCTTGGGGACAGACAATATGCGGCAGACACCATGGAACTAGTTACCAGTCACCCATAACCCCCATTTCAGCAGAATGACTGCTAGACCAAGGGGTTCCTCCAGCTGGGCTTTTTACAGTTGAGAAGTGCAACAGGATCACAGAAGAACTTGCAAGTGTGCTTTAAGCCGCCAGCTACACCACAGGACAAGGGATTACAGGAAAGAGCTCTCATGGACTGAATGCATCTCCTATCCCCATTCTTCACCGAAACTAGCAAAAAGTTATTAAACTATAAGAGATAGACTGTGATTCACAGCAATCAAGTCCTGCCTGCAGCTGTGAATGCAGACAAGCTGGAGATGAGCCCCTGCAGCTCCTCTGCACACGAACACACACACTCACAGGGAAATGCTCTGCTGCAGTACTGAGTGACAGCAAAGAGCCAGGAAGGGAAAGTATAACCAGAAACCCTTCCCAGCAGCGTCACCAGGACCCTACACTTTTCCTCTAGGTCTGGAGACCCCCTCCCCAGTTTTTGTTCTTCATTTGAAATGGGAATCTCTTAAAGGGATCCCAAATTCTCTCATTTCATGCAGTTTCACTGAAGCAAGACAATAAGCAGGTGGGGGAGTTGAAGCTTACATAAGATTCAGAGTGCACAGGGCTTTCCTGGGCTAGAGCTCCAGCCTGAAAGAGGAGACCCCTGGGCCTGGGCTGAGAGAAATAAGTTTGGAGTCTCCCTAGAGCTTCAGAGCTCTGGGCAACACTTCCACTTTTCTTCATAGCTTTTGCAAGAGGAAGAAAACAGGCTGGGTCTTGGCCTCTAGGGAAGCAGAGGCCCTTTGGGGATCTGGTTCAGAGACAGCTGATCTCTGTGTAAGCCCAGGTGGCTGCTTCTGGATTTTATAAATACTCATCCCTGAAGCCAGGCTCAGCTCTGTATTAGGAGGGAGCTTCGACGGCTAAATTGCTAGTTAGGACAAGTTCACTCTGACAGCCTGGTAGGCCAGGCAGCCCTGCAGACACTGTCAGTTACTTCCCATCCAAGGATCCCACTCTCATCATTCTAATAAGTTCCTGATTGAGGCTAGTCAAGTACAGCTGCTAAGTCAAGACTTGACTTTCCCCTCAAACACCAAATTATTTTTCTTGACACTGCTTTGTGACAGCTTTGTCACTCCGCCAAATATCACCCTAAATCCCAGCCCCTGTAGTGTATCCTACAGAGAGGCTGTGCACTTCCCCTAAAAAGCACAGGCTAACCACACATCTTCATGTTGGCATAGACTTCAGATCACAAACCTCCAGGGGATGGCTTGAATTGCAACTTTCAGATTTAAAAACACTAGGGGGGCGTTGAACTCTAGACCTCAGTGAAAAGAGGGCAAAGAAAACCTCTCTTCTCATATTAGGGCTGAAAGAAGCAAAAGGAAAGAAGACTGAATCTTTTTTTCCTTTTCTTTCTTTCTGAAAGGCTGCTGTGGTCACAGTCACAACTATCTGAGGGACAGGAAACCACTTTAGTTCATCTGCAGCCCCCAGAGTAGCTGAATTTTCCAGGATAAACTTAGTGGACATGGCAACCAAAACATAGAAGTTGGCGCTAATTGGCTCCCTGGGCGAGAGCTTTTGGTAGGAGCCAGCAGAGCTCCTACCAAAGATGAAGATCTAAACTGAGACCTCGGCTACGGGGTCCTACCCCTTCACTAACCTTGTATCCTTGACACTTCTCATGCTAGTTTTCCGAAATACTCTAAAATAAAAAATTTTTTTTAATTTTAAAAGAGAGAGGGAGATAATAACAATATCTAACATACAATGAGTGCCTACTCTCTGCCAGGTACTGTTCTCAGTACTTGGCATATATTATCTCATTTAATCGTTAGAACGACCAGTATTACCCCCATTTTGCAGATAAAACACTGAAGCAGAGAAAGGTTTAGTAAACTTGCCTAAGGCCACATAGCTAGTAAGCAGTAGAGCTGGGATCTGGCATACAGCGGAGATGTTGGATTTAACACAAGACCCTGGGTACTAGGAAAGGGGTTGCAGAGAGCAAGCCTGTGATGTCACTGCCCATACTGACTTCACTTAGAAAGGAAGATCCTTGTCTCTGGACGCCTACAAATACAGTCAAACAATGGGAGAGGTCTTTCCCAGTCTCTGCTTTGACCCCCACGGATGGACAGTGTTCTTTGAATAGAGGAAATCACAGTTAATGGACTGGGTCTGGCTCGGATGACCACGGACCCTGTGGAGACTCAGGGTGTAACAAGCACTGCAGAAGGAGGTCTACTCTTGAAGGGGACATCTCCCCAGGAGCCAGACAGGCCCCCACTACAAGGCTTCTGAATATCAGAATGGTCCCTCCAACGGTTGGTTCTTGATTGAATGAGTGGAGGGTAGGATACCACCTTCCTAAAAGGGGCGAAGTGGCCACCCCAGGGGGCGAGGGCTGGAGTTCTCTGTTGAATGCTACATAAGGAGTGTAAAAGCAATACAGCCCTTAGGAGAGGGAAGACAGAAGCTAATGTTTTTCTCAGAAGTCTGGGGAGTGAAGGGAAGCCCGAGTAAACTCGGAGCAGTAAGACCTATGCAGAGGGCAATATCCTGAGGATAAAACTTACCACCTGAGATCTCAGCCCTCCATTCTACAATCGATTCCAGTGCCCCCAAATCTCCACCGACAGTCAGGGAACTTAAAGCTTCCCCTCTTCCCATCGCTCCCCAGCACTCCAAGGTGGGAGCTTTCCCTGAGAGGCAGGGGGCGTCCCGGGAGGATTCCCAGCGGCTCTGGGCTGCAGCACCCTCCCTCGCAGCCCTGGGACCCCAAGCCGCGGCCTCCCCGCGCCGCAGCCCTAGTCCGCAGCGGCGGGGCCGGGCAGCGCCTCTCACCTCGCTCATCGCGGCGGCCAGACGGGGCGCGCGGGGCGCGACACGTGCAGGGGAGACAAGGGGCACTCAGGCTGCACGGGCGACGGCCGCGAGTTGCCGGGCTCTGAGGCAGGGTCCCCGCTGACGAGGCGAGGAGAGTTAGTGCGGAGAGCCGCTGCTCCAGTGCCCGTACCTAAGCTCCGGGCTCTCAGCTCCCTGCCGTGAGTCCCCTTCAGACCCTGTCCTGTCGGAGCCGCTTCGCGAGCCTCCGCCGGCTCCACCTTTTATAGTCAGCTCCTTACCAGCCTCCAGCCCGACCAATAGGAGCTCTTCCTGCCGCAGAGTGACAGCCCCTGGCATCCAATGGTGGCAGGTTCAGAGGTCTGCTGCATTTCCAAACTAGGGTAAGACAGAGAGCGGGAAGGAGGGGGAGACCGTCGGGGGATGAGAAGATGGAAAATGAAGCAGGGGGAGCAAAGAAGGAAGGAGAGGAAGGAGTAGTACACGAAGGAAGGAGAGAGAGAGGGAGGGAAGGAGTGTGTGAGTTTGAGAAAGTGAAGAAAGAAGAGCTGGAAGGAGATCAAGAGGGTGCATGTGAAGCACGAAACTGAATGAAAGGGTAAAAGCCAAGAGATGTTACAGATTAAGATTTAGTAATAGGATGGCAGTCTGAATAAGAGAAGGGCAGAAAGGAGGAAGGGAAGGAGAGGGAGAGATAGAGACAGAGAGGGACAGAGAGAGCAAAAGAGAGACAGAGAGATGCAAGGGGACGGTATTCTGTGGCAAAGAACAGGGAAATTTTGAAGTGCCTGTTTGATTTGGAAGATCATAGATCTAAGGAGTTGAAAGACATTTTAGGATTCATCAATTCTACCTCCCACATAATGCGAAAAACCCTTCTCTAACAAAATGATGGTCCCCTAGCGTCTACTTGAATAGGTAATGAGCTCCCCCCAAAAGTTAATTTACGACTGTTTACTCATTCAGTCTCAGTTTGACAATGTGCCCTCCACTGTGCTCCACTGTGGTGGTGAAGTTATTTAAAAAATGAGAGGGCTTCCCTGGTGGCGCAGTGGTTGAGAGTCCGCCTGCCGATGCAGGGGACACGGGTTCGTGCCCCTGTCTGGGAAGATCCCACATGCCGCGGAGAGGCTGGGCCCGTGAGCCATGGCCACTGAGCCTGTGCGTCTAGAGCCTGTGCTCTGCAACGGGAGAGGCCACAACAGTGAGAGGCACACGTACCACAAAAAAAAAAAAAAAAAAAAAAAAGAATCTTGCTGTGATTCATGTCATAGACTGTTCTGCCTATGTTTTCCTCTAAGAGTTTTATAGTGTCTGGCCTTACATTTAGGTCTTTAATCCATTTTGAGTTTATCTTTGTATATGGTGTTAGGAGTGTTCTAATTTCATTCTTTTACATGTAGCTGTCCAGTTTTCCAGCACCATTTATTGAAGATGCTGTCTTTTCTCCATTGTATATTCTTGCCTCCTTTATTAAAGATAAGTACCAACAAAAAAAAAAAAAAAAAAAAAAAAAATGAGAGGCAACCACACACTTTATGACCTTGCACCTATTGTTGCCATTAAAATAGATTTCAATATGCAAGTCCTATCTCCTAGAGTCTAGGTTTTTTCTTCCTGCAATTCAGGTAGGAACCCATTTGGTGGTATATGTTTGAGTACCAAAACTAGCAAGTGGATTCTGCCCAGATGTAGGGAGCAGATGTGAAAGATGAAGCCCACAGTCCAATCTATATAGATTATTTTTCAATAAGATGGAACTTTACTAAATAATCACTATGTTGTATAAGTTTTAAGAAAAAAATATGATTAGAGCAAGATGAAAAGAAATAGAACACCTAGGTAAAAGTCAGGAACTTTCTGATAACTTCAACTGCTATTCCTAAATATCTAGCTTTCATTTCTACTTTAAAGAAATCCTTTAAATGCTCTTGCCTGTGATACTTCTAGGCATTGTAAAACCTTTTAGCCTACTTAAAGCTTCAGTCAGCCAAAGCCAAACACTTTCAGCTTTAGCTGTTACACCCTTTTGATAGTTTCTTTCATGGCCTGTAATAACTGAGTCATTAATAGCTGAGCTTCTCTCAGCCAGCAACCACTGATCCCTTCTCAACAACCAGATTCAGAT
This sequence comes from Physeter macrocephalus, assembly GCF_002837175.3. Lineage (NCBI taxonomy): Eukaryota > Metazoa > Chordata > Mammalia > Artiodactyla > Physeteridae > Physeter > Physeter macrocephalus. Next base: position 68,168,647 of record NC_041217.1, read on the forward strand.
AAGACCTCAAATACCCTTTCTCTAGCTAGACCCTCTGTGTGTTTCATTTTCTCTGCCACTTTGGAAACAGAGAAGATGGAAAAGATCACATCTTTTCCCCCATTTACCTGGGATCTTCTGACTCTCACTTTCCATTGGGAATCTGGTTGCCTAAGTTACTAAATTCTAAGTAGGCTAGCTCCTACTTACTCTATGCAGCCTACTCTCTGGCTTCCCCCACCTGTCTAAGGAACAGCTAATTAGCCTTGAAAAGATTGTCTTTAGTGAAGCAGACCTCTCCAAAGTTCTTGAACAGTGATGCAAAGATTATAGAGAGAATTCAAGATCCTAGATCAGAGGTTAGCAAGCTTTTTCTGTAACAGCCAGAGAGTAAATATTTTAGGCTTTGTAGGCCCTATAGTTAAACTACTTGAGCCTCCCATTACAGCTTGAAAGCAGTCAGAGACAATATCTAAACAAAATAAGTGTGGCTATATTCTAATAAAACTTTATTTGTGGACACTAACATGTGAATTTCATATAATTTTCATGTACTGTGAAATATTCTTTTTCTTCTTTTACATTTTTAATGTAAAAACCATTCTTAGTTCACAGACTGTGCAAAAACAGGCAGCAGGCCAGATTTGGCTTACCGGCCATAAACTGCTGATCCCTGCCATAGATGATCAAATGCCCAAGTATGCTACAACAGTAAGTTGTATAACAATAAATAGTATAGGTCTAAGAAGAAAGACATTGTCTAGGACTGAAAGAGTCAAAAGCTTCCTGGAGAAAATGGGATTTGGGTTGGATAAAGGAAGGGTAAAATTTAGACAAATGCTAGAAGGAAGGGGGGAAGGAGGAAAAGGTGTCGATCTGACATCTGGGTGTTAACAAGAAAAAAATGGTGAAAGAAGACTGAGGTTTATGATAGGGAAGTGGCAGGGGATGTGTGAGGGCCTTGAATGTCAGAATAAGGAATTTAAACCTTACCCTTGTACAAATGGCACTTTTAGATGATTCGTGCAAGGAAAACATAGGACTGATTTGACAAGAGAAAGACCAAGAGCAGGGGGAAAAAGATGGGGATGTCATAATTGTACAAAGTGCAACAGTCTGGGTGACTATAGTGACAGTAACAGAAGAAAAGGGACAACATCAAGAAACATAAGGCATAAGGAATCAATAACAAGATTTAGGAGAGGATTCAAAGTGACTCTTGGAATCGGGACCAGAAAATTGGGAGTTATTCAATTATTCACTGGCTATTAAACACACATTATGGCCAGGACTTATGCTAGGTATTGGAAAAAGAAGACCCACATGACATAGAACCTACAGTCTAGAAGGGGAGAGATGGTCATGTGAACACGAAGGTGCAATATTATTATGGGTGCTGTGGTGGAAGTCTAGGCAAGTGCAGTGAGAGTCCAGAAAAAAGAATAGAATGAGAATAATAATCTGAACAGGCAGCATATAAGAATAGCAAGATTCCATGCATGGAACTGGAGTTAATTTGTGAAGACATTCACATACTAGAATGAGGATAAATGAAATCAGGTATGTAAAGGCACTCTGTAAACTGTGATGCTAAAATGTGAGCTATTTTTACATTTTACCAGAGCCTTGTGACTAGATGAACTATTAGGGAAGAACATAGAAGAAGAAAGGTGAGGAGGTTGAAATTGAGCCTTAGAGAAAAACCCATAGTTTTCCATAACCAATAGCCTTAGGAAAAATGAGAATCCAATAGAGAAGAAAGAAAAAAGAGCTATTAGAAGTACAGGCTGAGAATCAGGAACGCATAACATCATAGAGGCTAGGGAGAAAAGACATTTCAAAGAAGATAATGTGGTTGTCAGGGAGTCAAAGCCATAGGGAGGTTGATTGGGAGAAACATAAGAGAAAGCCCATTGAATTCAACAGGTCACCGGAGATCTTTGGTGAATTTAAAGATCAAAACCAGATTACAAGGTACAAAGGAAAGGAGGTAGCCTGAACCCTTCCTATTCAAAGAAGTGTTTGTGCCAAAACTTGGGAGGCCAAATAGGATAAAGCAGGTCCAGACTGGAAATTTGGCTCAGTGGACACCTGAGTGAGGTTGACCACATGTCAACTGCAAACATGGCAGGTAAGAACAGTAGGCAGCAATTGTTCAGAAGTCAGATAGGAGTCAGGAATCAGACTAAAAGACTAATGAGTATCCTGTCAGAAAATCAGAACAGCAAAAGATAATCAGCTGTGAAAGACAGCAGCTAAGAGGGAAACAGGAAATGTACCCAGATGACATGGAATGTACCTTACTAAAAAATGCCTGGAAAAATAGATACCCATTAAGTATTTGTTTAATGAATGAATGCATTCGCAAATAATAACATGATGCCACATAGAATGAGCATGAGTTTGGAATCAGACCTTAATTCATATCCCAGCCCATTTATTCACTCTGTAAACATTTATTATCTGTGCTTGGAGTATTCAAGACCCTAAGGATACAAAAATAAAAGATGCAGCTCTTGACTTCAACTCACAGTTGATTGACAGTCAGAAAGAGTGACAGTTGCTGTGCAATATGATAAGTGCTGTGACAAATGTGTGAGCAGATGTGTAGCTCTAACCCACAGGCTCCCAGAGGTGATCTGCTGTACTCAGGCCCGAAGGGCCAAAAGGATCAAGAGGACCTGGTTGGGGGGATGTGTGGTGGTTTGGAAGTGGGGTGTGTGTGGCAATTCCAATCAGGCTGAATAATAAGGGCAGATGCTCAGAGGTGTGTGAGCATAGCTTGTTCAGGGAACTCTAAGTGCTTAAGCACAAAGTATGATGTGTTAGGTCAGGGGAGGGAAGTGGGATAGATGAAGGCAGAGTGATAATAGGGGCCAGATCACAAAGCACTTTGTGTGGCATGCCAAAGAGATTGGATTTTATCCCAAAGGTGATGAGAAGCAAATGAAGAATTTTAAGCAGGGGAGAGACATGATCAAATTTGCATTTTAGAAATAGCAACAGCATGGAGGATAGGTTGGAAATAGATGAAGCTGGTCTTAGGGAGAATAATTTAATTTAATAATTTAATTCCACTACTTGTAGTGATAAGTGGAAAATGATGAGGGCCTGAACTCAGCTAAGAGGTAGTGGGCATGTAGAGGCCAGGAGACAGGAATGACAGGGCATGGCATCTGATCTTTTTTAGGGAGGGAGAGAAAAGGGGCTAGGTGACTCCCTGGCTTCTGGCTTGACATCAGGGAGAGGGTAGCAGTGGAAAAGAAGGAAAGGAAGAGAGAATGAGTATGTATTGACTTCTTTCCATGTTCCAAGCACTGTGTAAGGAAGTTTACATATATCACTTTATTTAATCTTCACAACAAATCCAGCTAGTGGGTATCCTTAAACCCTTTTTTCCAGATAAGAAAACCAAAGTTCAGAGAGTTTAACCTACCAGGCTACAACCAACACAGTTGTTTTTCAGAGCCTGGCCTAGGACAGGTTTGTTGGAAGAGGGTAAGGACATCAGTTAACCCTGAAAGCCAGTTCATCATGAATGCCAGGGGCATCCTGCAGCACATCCCCCAGTATCAGTCTGCTCAGTGGGAGAGACCATGAAGCCTGGGGAGCATTTCTGTACATAAGAAGAGCAAGGTCAGAGAGGTGTGTTCCTAAGACAACCCCATCTCAAAGAACTGCAAGGTGGACTTCTCCAAGAACAAGAAGGCTCAGGGCCAGGGAATTCCCTGGCAGTCCAGCGTTTAGGTCTCTGCACTTTCGCTGCCGAGGGCACAGGTTCAATCCCTGGTCAGGAAACAACAACAAAAAAAAGAAGGCTCAGGGCAATCCCTGGGCCCCAGGTGAAGGGGCAGCCCGGGGCCGGAGCATCTCTCCTCTAGCCTGAACTTCTCCCTAATTCAGTACTGAGCTAGGAAAAGGAAGTCAGCCTTCCTTCCCCAGTCTGGGAATGGCCCAGCCTGATAATATCTGACTCCCATGGAGCTGGGTCTCAGTGATTTCAAATAATTAGGAAAGGAACCAAAAAAAAAAAAAAAAAAAGTAATGAGCCGGAGTCAAAATTTGAACTTAAGTCTGTATGACTCCAAGCCACATGCTCTTTCTATTGTCTTGGCCAAAAAGTTCATTCAGATTTTTCCATAACATCTTACAGGAAAACCCAAACAAACTTTTTAGCCAACCCAATACTTCCTTATGTTGGGATAGTCACCAAGTTAGGTTGTGTAGGAGAAATTAGTTTGTGGGGAGGTGACAATGATTTCCATTTTGTTTTTATTTTTTCCAGTTTTATTGAAGTACGATTGACATGTAACATTGCGTAAGTTTAAGGTGTACATCATAATGACTTAATATGTATATATTGTCAAATGATTCACCTCACAGCTACAATTTTTTTCCTTGTAATGAGAACTTTTAAGATCTGCTCTCTTAGCAACCTTCAAATATACAATATAGTATTGTTAACTATAGTCATCATGTTGTGTACTACAACCTCAGAATTTATTTACATTATAACTAGGAGTTTGTGCCTTTCGACCAGCTTCACCTCTCCCCCCACCTCTGCCAACCACCAATCTGATTTAATCTGATCTTTATGTCTATGAGTCTGGGGGTTTTTTTTTCTTGGCTGCCCTGCGTGGTATGCGGGATCTTAGTTCTCCCAGGGTTCAAACCGGTGCCCCCTGCAGTGGAAGCGCGGAGTCTTAACCACTGGACCACCAGGGAAGTCCCCGAGTTTGGTTTTTTTTTAGATTGCACATATAAGTGAGATCATACAGTATTTGTCTTTCTCTTATTCCCTTAGCATAATTCCCTCAAGGTCCATCCTTGTTGTCACAAATGGTAGCGTTTCCTTCTTTTTTGTGGCTGAATTAAATATATATCATATATTAAATAGATATTATATATTATTTATGTGTGTATATATATATATATAATCTTCTTTATCCATTTATCTATTGATGGTCACTTAGGTTGTTTCCATGTCTTGGCTATTATAAATAATGCTGCAAAGACCATGGAGATACTGCTATCCTTTTGGGACAGTGATTTTGTTTCCTTCAGATAGGTACCCAGAAGCGGAATTACTCAATCATATGGTCGTTCTATTTTTAATTTTTTGAGGAACTTCCATACTCTTTTCCACAGTGACTGTACCAATTTACATTCCCACCAACAGTGCAAACAGTTTCCCTTTTCTCCACATCCTCACCAACAATTGTTATTTCTTTTCTTTTTTCGTGTGTGTGTGTGTGTGTTTATTGAGGTATAGTTGATGAACAGTATTACATAAGTTTCAGATGTACAACATAGTGATTCACAATTTTTATATTTCCTGTCTTTTTGATGACTGTCATTCTAACAGTTGTGAGGTGAGATCTCATTGTTGTTTTGATTTGCATTTCCATAAATATTAGCGATGTTGAGCACATTTTCATGTACCTGTTGGCCATCTAAATATCTCCTTTGGAAAAATGTCTATTCAGGTCCTTTGCCCATTTAAAAATTGGATTATTTGGGTTTTTTGCTATTGATTTGTATGAGTTCCTTATTTATTTTGGATATTAATCCCTTAACAGATGTGTGGATTGCAAATATTTTCTCCCATTCTGTAAGTGGACTTTTCATTTTGTTGATCATTTCTTTTGCTATGCAGAAGCTTTTTAGTTTGATGCAGTACCACTTATTTTTTTATTATGTTGCTTGTGCTTTAGGGATCATAAAGCTTCACTGTAGATATACTGAATTTGAGATGCCTATGTGACATCAGGTGAAGTCATCTAATAAACTATTGGGTATAGTAATCCTTGTACAAGTTATTTAAACTCTCTGGCCTCAGTTTTCTCATCTGTAAAGTGGTGATATTACTTATGTTTTAGGGTTAACACTGGTAAGGATTCTTACACAGTACGCTGCTCATAATAAGAACAAATTAATGAAGCAATTAATACCTATAATATGATACATGATCTTTACCACACAATTTAGAGTTTGATTATATATTTCCTTGTAAGATCTAGGAGTTCCATTTACTTATGCAATCTGCATAATCAGACAGTAAATTCCTTGATAATAGGAACCCTTTCTTTTATCCCTTTCCATAGTGCCTCACCACAGAGTGGGTACTTAATAACTTATTGCTAGAGTAAATCTGCAACTGTGGAAAAGGATAGGGGCCCAAGTAGGGAGGGCCCTATACTCCTCCTGTAGTCTCTCACCCAGTTGGTGGTACCACCATCCAGTCAATCACCCATGCTAGGAACCTGGAGTCATCTTTAACTCTTCCTCTTTCTCAACCTAGGCATTCTAGTAATCACCAAGTTCCAATTATTTCACCTCCCATGTATTTTTCAAAACCCTCTCCTCCGCTATATCCTACCACTATCCTAGATCAGGCTTAATCCCTCACCTACTTTATGACAAGAGTTTCTAACTGGTTTCTTTGCCTCCAGTCCTGCCCCCTCAAATCTATCTTCCAAACAGCCAGTAGTTGGATATCTAGAATAGATCTGACCATGTCATTTCCCATCTTACCCTTTAAAAGCTTCCTGATGGACTTAAGCTGCTTTCTCTGGCACACGAGGTCTCCTGTGAACCGGCCCTGCCTACATCTCAGCCTCATACCCCATCTCTATAGACTTTTCTCTTCCCACTCCAGCCTGAAATGTTATGCTCCAGTAAGAAAGACCTGTTCGTGGTTCTACCATATTTACTTTTTTGTATCTGGCTTCTTGAACTTCTCAGGTTGTACCCTCTACCTGAACTACCTTTTATTTGTATCTGGCTAACTCCTCCTTAGCCTTTAAAAGTCAACTCAGCTGTCACTCCTCCAGGAAGACTTTCCTGCCTCCTCCTCAACACCTCTTTGCCAAAGCAGGATTAGGTGCCCCTCTTCTGTAGTCTCAGAATGCTCTGTGCATAGCGTTATCATTCATAGGATTATATTTCTTTTCTTTCCTTTTTTCAGCTGTGCCGCCCGGCATGCTGAATCTTAGTTCACCAACCAGGGATCAAACCTGCACCCCCTGCAGTGGAAGTGCTGAGTCTTAACCACTGGACCACCAGGGCAGTTACTGATTATATTTCTTTATATCTATTTAAAGGTCTGTCTCTCCACTAGCACCTTTAAACTCCATGAGGGCAGGAGAGCATCTTATTCATCTTTTTTATCCTTAGTGTCTAATACATAGTAGGTTCTCAGTCAGTAGTTGTTGATTGAATGAGTTAGCATGAATTCTCACAGAGTCTCACTCAAGCAAAGATACCAACAGATGCATATGCATAAATATGCTCACCGACTCCCAAGGACCAGATCCAAGCACCTGTGCTCTCTGGAGCTCAGCTTACTTCAAAATGCAGTAAGTTATACATAGTTGGATGTTGCACCTACTTGAGGTGAAGGGGACCTAAACAAGGATCTTTTTAACCCAATCTCTTCTCTCTGTCTCTGTCTCTCTAAGTGTATTTTTATGGCTCTAGCCTCCACTTGGGCTTTTCACTCACTGTTAGAGCATCATTAATTATAATTTAACCCTTAACTGAAGAAGCAGACGATATGCCAAAAAAAAGAAAAAAATGTTGTATTCTAGTGGGAGAAGACTATATTAGTGCAGAAACAGCAAACACCCAGGGAAATGTACAGTGAAAAAGACCTTTCAAAGTGAAAGACTAAGATTTTGGACCATATTCCAGTGTGTGTGGGATCGGATTTATCCAACATAGATGTATCCAACATGTTACCCATCCCCAAAACATCCAAATAGCTTTTGAAATTACTTTTTCTGTTGAAAAAGGTTGGGAGAGAGAGTGCATGTGTATGTGTATACACACATACCCACTTTTCTTTTAGAAATTCCCACCTTTTTAATTTTTATTTTATGTTGCACTATAGTTGATTTACAATGTTGTGTTGGTTTCAGGTGTACAGCAAAGTGATTCAGTTATACATATACATATATCAATTCTTCTTCAAATTCTTTTCCCATTTAGCTGATTACAGAATACTGAGCAGAGTTCCCTGTGTTATATAGTAGGGCCTTGTTGGTTATTTATTTTAAATATGGTAGAGTGTACCTGTCAATCCCAAACTCCCAATTTATCCTTCCCTCCCATCTTTCCCCTTTGGTAACCGTAAGTTTGTTTTCTAAGTCTGTGAGTCTGTTTCTGTTTTGTAAATAAGTTCATTTGCATCATTTTTTTGGATTCCATATGGAAGCAATATCATATTTGTCTTTCTCGGTCTGGCTTACTTGGCTTACTTCACTTAGGATGATAATCTCTAGGTCTATCCATGTTGCTGCAAATGGCATTATTTCATTCTTTTATGGCTGAGTAATATTCAATTAAAGCAATATCATATTTGTCTTTCTCTGTCTGACTTACTTCACTCAGTATGATAATCTCCAGGTCCATCCATGTTACTGCAAATGGCATTATTTCATTCTTTTTAATGGCTGAGTCATATTCCATTGTACATATGTACCACATCTTTATCCATTCGTCTGTCAATGGACATTTAGGTTGCTTCCACGCCGTGGCTATTGTAAACAGCGCTGCAATAAATATTGGGGTGCATGTATCATTCCAAACTATGGTTTTCTCCAGATATATGCCCAGGAGTTGGGTTGCTGGATCATACCGTAGCTCTAGTTTTAGTTTTTTAAAGGAACCTCCATACTGTTCTCCAAAGTGGCTGCACAAATTTACATTCCCACCAACAGTGTAGTAGGGTTCCCTTTTCTCCACACCCTCTCCATCATCTATTGTTTGTAGACTTTTTGATGATGGCCATTCTGACTGGTGTGAGGTGATATCTCATGGCAGTTTTGATTTGCATTTCTCTAATAATTAGCAATGTTGAGCATATTTTCAACTGCCTCTTGGCCATCTGGACACATACACACTTTTTACACTTGCAAAAATATTCTTCAGTGTCTATGGAGCACTAGACAACCCCAGTGAAGGCTCCTACTTCTGATTCTAAACTTATTAATTAGATGTCCTTCATCTTGGCTCCATACAAACCAGGTACATAACTTGCAGGGCCCACTGAAAAATGAAAATGCAGAGCTCCTTGTTCAAACATCATTAAGAATTTCAAGACAGGACCTCCCTGATGGCACAGTAGTTAAGAATCCACCTGCCAATGCAGGGGACACGGGTTCGAGCCCTGGTCCGGGAAGATCCCACATGCCGCGGAGAAACTAAGCCCGTGTGACACAACCACTGAGCCCGAGTACCACAACTACTGAAGCCCGCGCGTGTAGAGCCCATGCTCCGCAACAAGAGAAGCCACCGCAATGAGAAGCCCGCGCACCATGGCTAGAGAAAGCCCGTGTGCAGCAACGAAGACCCAACACAGTCAAAAATAGATAAATAAATTTATTTTTTTTTAAAAAAGAATTTCAAGACAGCGGCAACATCAGAGCATTAAACCAAGCCCAAGATCCCTCTGAGCAGAGCCTGTGTGACTGCACAGGGCACACTCCCATGATGCCAGCTCTGGTGCAAGAGCACCCAGATCAATCCCATATATCTAATGTTTTAGAGGCCATTCTGATTTAATTCTCAGCCCCCACCCCTTGCTGGGAAGTGGGACCTCTTCTAGCTCTTTACATAAGCCCTTAATTAGACCCCAGTCTCTTTTGAAGAACTTTCCTTTGGGGAGCTTTGTACAATTGTTATGCCTATTCTTTTACTGTTGACATACTGCATGTGAAAAAGCTTGCTCTCTCCCTCTCTCCTCAGCAATAGGGAAAATCTACATGGATCTGATAAGGAGCAGTTTCTATCCTTGTTTTCCAGATACTGAGTGCCTTAATCCCTAACTCTAAACACTAGCAGCTCTTGAGCTCAAGGGGAAAGCAGGGTCAGAGTGGGAAGAGAAGCAGGTAGGAAAACTTTCGGAGTCCAGAGACTAAAAGCAATAAAGTGCAGATAATGCAGGGGGTCAGGCCAAGGGCAGGTTTGGGAAGAGGCTCTGCAGAAGGGGAAGAAAGTCAAGGGTGGTCCAGAGCTGACTGATAACCCCTCTGACATTCAGGGGCCTGTGACAGCCACTGCAACACCTGAAGCCATGGCCAGTGAGGAAGATGAGCCGAGGAATTGTGTGGTCTGCAGAAACTGAGCCACAGGCTATCACTTCCATGCCCTGACTTTTGAGGACTGCAAGGGTTTCTTCAGGTGAGTACCTCCTCTCCAACAGAAACGCCCTCCCAAACTGCCTGCCAGGCAGCCTTTAAGCCCTGGCACATGCCCAAGCTTGTCCAGTTACATCACTTCTGCATCCTGAAGCCTAACTACCCTGTGGCTAGCATGCTGCAAATTGCCAACCTCAACACGTATAAACATGAGGCAAAATAACAGAGGGAAGGCTGAGTGCTTGTCCTATGGACACAACCCCTTAGTCAAGGGTACTCACTACCTGCAAAGCACCAAACTAGTACAGCATCAACTAGGCTTTCCTGACTGATTCTGTGCCCCCATGGAAATGCTTGAGATGCGTTGTATCCTCTCTACCCCTAGGGACCTCTGGGCACAGCTCAGAGTAGCCCATGTCACCACAGATTTTTTTCTTTTTTTTTTTGGCCCCTTGCCTTGCAGGATCTTAGTTCCCCAACCAGGGATTTGACCCCCAGACCCTCGGCAGTGAAAGCACATAGTCCTGATGGAAACCGTGCACCTCAGATTGGGACTCGAACCCAGCCGAGACCCAGATTGGGACTTGAACCCTCTCGGCCAGGACTCGAACCCGGCCAAAACCTACGGTCTTCCAACTGAGATCACATACCTGGTTTCAGAACTTAATGAAGCTCAGGTTCTTGATGTCTCATCGCAGAAAGAATTCAGTGAGAGACAAAGCGATAGGTAAGAAGTGGATTTATTTAGAGAGAAGCACACTCCACAGACAGAGGGTGGGCCATCTCAGAAGGTGAGAAATGCACCAGGGTATGGGATTGTCAGTTTTTATAGGGGTGGGTAATTTCATAGGCTAATAAGTGGGAGGAGTATTCCAGCTATTTCGGGAAGGGGTGAGGATTTCCAGGAACTGGGCCACCACCCACTTTTTGATCCTTATGGTCAGCCTTGGAACTGTTATGGCACCTGTGGGTGTGTCATTTAGCTTGCTGATGTGTTACAGTGAGCGTATACTGAGGCTCAAGGTCTAGTGTAACTCGACTTGTCTGCCTTCTTGGACCCATTTGGTTCTAATCAGTTTATGTCATGTCCTTGGGCTATGTCATTCTTTCAAAGATTGTGCCCTGCCCCCTTCCCTCCTGTTTCATAACCACTGGACTGCCAGGGAATTCCCACCATGGTTTCTTTTTGACCATTTCATTTCAGCCCCTCACATACCTACCTGCTCGCTGCCGTCCCCAACCCTCACAATGTCTCTGTCCTCTCAGGCGAACAGTCAGCAAAAGCACCGGTCTCACGTGCCACTTTGCTGGAAGCTCAAGGTCAACAAGGCCCAGCCTGCAGGTTGCAGAAGCGCCTAGATGCTGGCATGAAGAAGGACAGTGAGTTGGCCCTCTACCATCCCGAGAATCCACTATGTCCCTCCACTGACTCTGCTTTGCCCTGGTTCCCACAGCGTATTCTCCACAGGGCAGGCAGAGTAAGCTTTTTTTTTTTTTTTTTGCGGTACGCGGGCCTCTCACTGCTGTGGCCTCTCCCGTTGCGGGGCACAGGCTCCGGACGCGCAGGCTCAGCGGCCTTTGCCCTGGTTTCCACAGCGTATTCTCCACAGGGCAGGCAGAGTAAGCTTTTTTTTTTTTTTTTTTTTTTTTTTTTTTTTTTGCGGTACGCGGGCCAGAGTAAGCTTTTTGAAACAAGTCAGACAATATCACTATTCTGCTCAAAACCTCCAAGGGCTCCTCCTCTCTCTTATGGTCCATGATCTCATGGTCCAGCTCCTCCATACCACCTCTCAGATTTTACTTCCTACTCTTCCCCTTGCTCAACCCATCCCAGCCACACTGACGTCAAGGCCATTCTCAAACACACCAAGCACACTCTTCTCAAGACTCTTGTAACGTATACTTGCACTGGCCATTGCCTCTACCTGGAATGCTCTTCCCCTAGATATTTATATGGCTTGCTTTCACTCTTCCATCTCTCAAATATAGTGCCTGTCACTTAGTAGGTACTTGATAATTGTTGAATTATTTAATGTTTTTTCTCTGTGCCAGGTAATAAGGCTCTGCCCCCAAAAGATAATGTAACTCGTAATCAACTTAAAGTAACAGAAATCAACTTGTCCAAGTTCACTCAGCTGAAAAGTTGTCGTCAGTATTCACCAGACCCTTGCTTTCTCCATGACGTCACACTGCTTTTCAATACGGAGCAGTGGAAAGGAAACTGTAGAAGTCAAAAAATCTTGAATTCAGGGGCTTCCCTGGTGTCGCGAATTAGGTCTACATCACATAAGTATTTTGTGACCTTGGACCTGTCACTGGAATGTCAGTCTGTTTCTGAAAAATATGGATAATAACACTGGTGTCGCAGTGCTTGAGAATCCGCCTGCCGATGCAGGGGAGGCGGGTTCGTGCCCCGGTTCGGGAGGATCCCGCATGCCGCGGAGCGGCTGGGCCTGTGGGCCGTGGCCGCTGAGCCTGTGCGTTCGTAGCCTGTG